>NC_056729.1:143480630-143483130 GCF_019279795.1 Protopterus annectens
TAGATGGGAAATGGGGAATTCACTCTGGGTAGTATGTCTATGCCACAGCCTGACAGGGGCACAGGGGAATAACATTAGTGGTTGGTGCATGGCTGGGAACCCCTGTGTCTAGGCTTATGTAGGCCCCAAAACCACTAGACTGGTACTCACCTATAAACCTATGTGTAACACAGGCAACATCAGCCAGGGCTCAATAATGGTCAATAATGGTCTCTACACTCACCATAGGTACAGTACATTGTTTCTGTGGTCGGTCTAATGGTAGTCTGTCACTCACACATGCACCACTGATGATGACATCTGTGAATACACATCACACATTCACTAAACATGTGTCCACATGTAATCCAGAAACACACAGAGGCTGTGAGCAGTAGTGGAAACACAACTGACACACAGATATACATCCTGCAGTGGTGTGTACATCTGTGAGGTATGGTGCACAGTACACGCTAGGGTGCTGAACAGATACACAACAATGCTGTGGACATGGGTGCAATGAATTCCAGGGGGAGGGCCATCACCTACTAACAGAAGCCATGCATCACAGCCATGTATAATGTTGGTAACGGTGATTGACTACAGTTTCACTGCATGCTGTTGAGCACCACATGTCCTGCATGCTGACATATGTGTAATTACAGGTTTGTGTGTGATATTGTACTGCACCATCACCTGCTATTGTGTGTGTTATAGGGGTCTGGGAGCTGTCTGTAGGTGCTGTCTGGTTGAGTGTATGGGTTGCCATGTATGTCGACTGCATGTGTGTATGTCTGTGTGTGTGACATTGTCTGCACGTGTGTGTGTGTGTGTGTGTGTGTGTGTGTGTGTGTGTGTGTGTGTGTGTGGTGTGTGTGTGTGTGTATGTACTGTTTAGCGGTGATGTACAGGTCTTACAGTCTGTTCCCTGTTTTTCCTCACAGGTGGTGAGGTGGGGCTGGGTCCCCCCTGCAGGGAATCTGATGTCACTGATACAGACAGTGACCATGAGGATAGGTGTGTTGAGGCACAGGAAGGGTCATCAGGGGCTACTGCTGGGTCACCAGTTGACATCCCACATGTATCTACCCTATCCACGCACACAGTCCACTGCCTCTACATACCTTATCACCATCGACCTTAGCTGAGGGACAGTCTATGGTTGGCATTGGCCAGGGCAGTGTGTTATCTATGGCACGTGTGTCAGGACACAGCAGCCATAGTCAGATGTCTGGAGGGGTATCACATAGGCAGATGTTCAGGGGTGCTCACAGGAGTACTGCTGGTCATCATGCCCCTCGCAGACGTGCCACATCTATATCAACCAAACGCATGTTCCAGGCTGTCATGGAGGCACACGCATGAATGGAATGGTACACCAGGCAGGGTCTAAAGGCTCAGAGGGCTCATCACACCTCTGTAAATGACAGTATCCGTGACCTAGCAGGTGCCATCCATAATTACACAAGGTCATGGATAGACGTTGGGATGAGACATTGGATCTCATCCACAATGTCATGTCCATGCATCAGGACAGGGTGGGATCATTGTGACGGCCACGTGGACATTTGCCAGCAACACCAGCAGCTGGAGGTTGCCATGGATGTCCCACCAGTCACAGCTGCTCCCGTAGTGGCAGTACCAGCCCCAGCACTGTGGGAGAGTGCTGTCCACAGACCATCATAGCAGACCACGTGCACGTCGCCCTGGCCAGTCCCAGGAGGGACCTGGATCCAGTGGACATCTGTCAACCTTGAGGACAGTACTCAATCTGACTTTGTACCTGATACTGCCTGTAGCACCCCTGCCAGGCACAGGTCCTGTGTCCGTGGTCAGAGATGGTGAACTGCAATCCCTGCCAGGTACAGTCTGCAGCTGTCTCACAAATCTCTGTATAGGGCAGCCACATGGTGGAACTGTGTGCATGCAGACACACACACATAAACAACAAACCTAGGGCAACCACATACCTGCACACACAACATCACCAGTGGCTCATAGTACTCAGCCCCCTCACACACACGCACATACATGTTGTCAACTGTATGGCTCAGCCTAGGCCTCTGGCAAACCAACAACACAACCTGTGCATATGATGACACCTGTGCTACTCCTTGACATCCGTAACATCGATACAGGGACAGGCTAACATGGTGCTGATGCACAGGGTGACTGTACAACAGTGTAGCAATGGAATGATGTGTAGCATGTTGTCAGCAGTAAAGTGAAATGCTAATATCTTGGAAGATGTAGCTGTGCAGCCATGATGCATCTTAACTGTAATTAACAATGTTGTATTGTTGTCACCATTATCTATTCTGATTGTGTTGTGTTTGCCCATGTGCCACATGGCTGATGGGTGTAGTGGTGTCAGCAGGCCTTCTGCAGTGGACACCAGTAAGTGTAGTGGGTGGTACACATGCCACGGCTGGGTACAACACACAGAGCCTTTGGTTTGGATGCAGTACAGGTACAAGACTGTACACATGAAGGTATGTACCCATGCAGGTAACACATCTGT
>NC_056729.1:143488130-143555630 GCF_019279795.1 Protopterus annectens
GTAGGGATTTATAGTGTGTGGTTGCCATGACAGTGGTAATTGAATGTAGTACACATGTGTAATTATTTATATATGGCTATCTGGATAAGTATATGTACATACATCTCCACCATATGTCCAGGACATGGAGTGTAGCCATACCCCAGCCCCTGCAATCCCAAATTCATAGTGCAAGGGGATGTCGCGTATGTATAGCAGGTATATTACTAGACTGTTGCTACTGTCATTGGGATTGTCTTCACAGACATGGTGTGCGTGGATGCTGACATTTGCTTATAACATGTGTGCTATTGGCTATTAACAAACGTCCTAAGAAAAACATTGTAAAGTACTGCCGCTAGCATGTAATGCCCCTGTGGAGTGCAGCAGTGATATTGGCCACTATATGTGGAACATCGGTCACACCCAGTATAGTCCAGAGGTATATGCATAATCCCTTAGTGCACAACATGTGTACCAGGCCTGAAAATATGGATGTAGACAGCCATGTAGATGGGTATAACACATAACGACTGGTATACATTTGGCATCATAGGTGTTGGATTCACACACTCCTGTCTGGCTGACACATAATGACTGCTGGTACAGGGATGCCATGGACACATACTACCCACTAGATATTGACATACATCTGTACAGCATCCCAATGCTCTGTCTGACATACATGACTTTTAAGGGAGGCTCGGCAGCAGTACATCTGGCTAGTATCTACACATGACATCCCACTGGTTAAGTACACTAAGCTGCTAGGCAAGTAACAATGCACTGTGCAGGCTACAGGCAGACTGGCTCAACACTGGCCTACATCTCATATGGGGGAATGCGCATGTACCTGCATGTAAGGCAGGCTCAACAGCCATGTCAGAGCACAGGGTAAGATACACCTGTGTGACAGTGCATAACCACAACCAATGTAAACACAGCCACATATGATAAGCTAGTATAATATTACAGTATATGGACTATCTGTTCTACATCATCCTCATATGTGCCACTCACAGAATGACTCTGCATATACTGGGCTGCTACACAGTTTGGTCTGATGGCTGTCTGTGGTATGGGACATGTGTGTGTATGACCCTACAAACATGTACAGCAAAATGGTATCATACAGTGGGGCAGCATGTAACATCTGATAGAAGGGGAGCTAGAATAATGACATCTACCACAGTCTGTACACAGGCTAAAGTTTATATTAACAATAGATGCACTGCCAACATTCACCATCACTACACAGACCTCAGTACTGTAAAAACATCCACAGAATGTCCAGCTTATGCCATGATATATAACCCCCTACTGTACATGATATGTGTAGCAAGCTGATATATCACTAGCTTGTTACCAGATATGATGACAGTATTTATGGTGTACAGCACTTATGCACCACATCATGCACGCCATCTGTACAACGGTTGACAGAGGTGTGGCTGACAGCACATACACAGGGTCAGCATAGACATGTTGCTGTGATAACGTCATATATTTTGCATTGTAACAGGGTTTGTTGCAACATATGTCCTATGAAAGATACAAAGTCAGTAACTGTCAAGGCCTTCACCATCTATAGATTGCAATCCTCACACTACCTTCTGCATTCCACAGATAGATGCACTGTGGCTAACACATGAAACCTTAGGCACAACACTGCCCAGTCTGCAGATGACCCTGCAGATGTGGATTCCTCATATACATGGAACTGACATGGCAGGTATTGTGACATGTATGACAGGCATAGCCAGACAAACACTGTTAAACCAACATTACTCCAAATGCAGTATAGCAGCACTTACAGTCTGTAGTCAGGTCAGGCACATCCCCCTCCTGTTTGTTGCCCTCTTTCCACAGTGTATGTTGTTAACGGTAAATTTCTAATCCATCTGAGATGCTGTTTGCCAAACAACAGATCTAGTTCCTGCTCACAGTGACTGGAAAGGCCCAACACCACCATGATGTTCCTAGGTATTGGAGTGTGTTTCCATGCAATTGGCTATGGGATTGTTACCACAGCTGTACCACATGCAATCAGCTAGGGGAGGGATGCTATTCGTGCAGAGGCCATCAGCTGATCATCAGCATCACTTAAAATACACATGCTGCTTCCTAAGCAAGGCAGGTGTGGGTCTCCACATCCACCAGAGAGGGAGTGGGGGAGGCAGACAGAGGCAAATACATGTCAGGGAGGGGTGGGAGAGTAAAACTGAAGCATGTTTGTGACACACATCTACCAGCACAGGGTATCAAACTCCCGACAGCTATGTAGTGCTATCACAGTTCGATCCAGTTATTGGATGCACCACATGGGTTACCTGATATGGAGCACTCAGAACATATATGTGAGGGTGAGTGACATCTGCAACAGGGATATGGTAGATATACAGTAGGTGTCGTACACATCCCTGTCTGCATGAACAGGTGCCAGCGTCAACACAGGCACACTCACACAGGGACGCATACACATTGACACACTTGGCAGGGCCAGGAGTACAACTTATCACTAGTGGAATTGCCACAATATATCAATGTGCATGTATCACATGCACCACATGGGTCATACGGAGGCCGTATGGGCAAAGAGTGTGAGGAGGTGTCAGACATCAGACGGCATGCTTCAGTATGCCCTGGGGGTTGTAGTGAGTGTGGATGTGGACATACGCATCATACAACACATGCACACATGAACACACAAGGTGCCAGTTCTGACATGCATGGGTGCATGTCTGCACAGTGCGTGGTGGTCAACTGTGCCAGCAGGCTGTACAAGGGTAGGCAATGGGTATACCTTGGCATCAGGCCACATGACAGTGGTCTGCATTGTGGCTCAGGCCTGTAGTTACTGCATTTGCTCATACAGGTGGATATTGTATCCCCTATCCAGTCATCTGGGTGACTATTGTGTGTGGCCAATGCTGTACACCACATGCCATATATGTGCTCCTTAGTTCATGACATGGATGGTATCTGGGATGTGCACACCTCCCACATTCATGTACAGTGACATGTGGAACTGTACCTGGGGTGTCTGGCCCATGTTGTGAACACAGGTTATCATCAGATGTGCCAGTCCTGCCCACCTGTGGAAGAAACTGGTAAGGGGCAGCAGATTTACCCCGCACCTACATTGATAGCATGCCAATAGTATTCCCTGATGTCAGTGTCATCTGTCCATGCAGGGCATGTTGTCAGGCATGGTATGTCCATTGTGAATCACATGTGAAGGCACTACAGGTGGTGCAGGTGTCCATTGGGGAACATGGTGGAGGTGTGCTGTCTGCATGTACGTGCATATTGGACAGATGGGCAGGGTGACATGCCCTTTGTAGCCCACTGCTATCACTGATTAGTTACTATCAGTGGCCAATATGCAGTGTATTACCCACATATTGGCTGTTGCCTAGACATGTATGTGCGTATGACACATGGGTTGAGTGTGTGCTCTGGGTAATAGTGGGGTTGCTAACTTGGATTGGCTGGCCTTGATGTCACATGTATGGGTATGGTTTTGCACCCCAGCCTCCCATCTAATTTACATCTGTTATCCCTGTATGGTTGACATTGTGATATATAGTAGGCTGACCATCAAAGAAATAAGCAAAACCTCCTCCACATTGCCTACAGGTGTTACACACTCACCTCTACACAGTATACGAGTTACAAATGCACACACACACACACACACACACACACACACACACACACACACACACACACACACACACACACACACACACACACACACACACACACACACACACACACACACACACACACACACACCTGTCATGTCTGGGAGTAGAACACCTACCTAATTAGTTTATTACACTACAGCACTACACAGTTATAGTACATGCCATGAACATTACTGGAGTACTTATGCCCCAAAGGTGTATTTCACAGTGAATGACATCAGCAGGATTACCAAAGTAGGGCATTTCAACTGTATTGCAAGTGACTAGCCTAAAAATGCATTCCTCTCTACACAGACAGTGAGACACACACAAAACATCACAACTGACATGTGCGGGTATAGAACCCCTAACTAAGTCCTATATCACACTACAGCATGGAGCAGTTATAGGTCACACCACAGGGATTACTGAAGAACTTTCTCCTCAAAGTTGTATTTCACAATGAATGGCAGCAGGATTGGGAAAGTAGGGCATTTGAAATATACTGCGAGTGAGTAGCCTATGATGCATTGCTCCATACACAAACATTGAAACATACACAAAACATCCAGAACTGCCATGGGTGGAGATGAAACCCTACCACAGTTCACAGCAGTATGCACTACAGAAATTACTGTGCTGACTTTTCCAGAGGTGCATTTCTAGGTCAGTGACTTCAGCAGCCTTGCCAAAGTTGAGTATATGAATTCTAAGGAGTGTGAGTAACCTGGAAAGCATTGTTCATTACTCAGTCAGAGACAGACAGAGACCCAAAGATTCACACACACACACACAGTTACCATGTCTGTGGTTAGAACACCTACTTAACTATTTTATCACACTACACCAGTATGCAGTTACAGGATGCACTATAGAGATTATTGGGCTATCACTTTCCCAGAGTTGTATTTCTAGGTGAGTGAAATCAGCAGCCTTGCCAAAGTTGAGTATATGAATTGTACAGAGTATCCTTAAAAGCATTGCTCTCTAGTCAGTCAGAGACACACAGATTCACACATAAACACACACAGTTGCCAGGTCTGGGGTTAGAACACCGACCTAATGACTTTATCACACTACAGCAGTACACAGTTACAAGACACGCTGTGGAGATTACTAGGCTATGACTTTCTCAGAGGTGTATTGCTAGGTGAGTGACATCAGCAGCCTTTCCAAAGTGGAGTATATGAATTGTATGGAGTGTGAGCAGCCTAAAAGGCATTGCTCTCTACTCAGTCAGACACAAACACACACAGTTGCCAGGTCTGGGGTTAGAACACCTACCTAACTACTTTATCACACTACAGCAGTACAAAGTTACAGGACGTGCTGTGGAGATTACTGGGCTATGACTTTCCCAGAGGTGTATTGCTAGGTGAGTGACATCAGCAGCCTTGCAAAAGTTGAGTATATGAATTGTACGGAGTGTGAGTAGCCTAAAAAGCATTTCTCTCTACACAGTCAGAGACAGAGAGACACGCACACAAACATACACTCACACAGTTGCCAAGTCTGGGGTTAGAGCTACTACTTAACTAGTTTATCAGTATAGTAGTACACATATATGACGCGCCATGGGGATTACTGAGCTACAGCTCTCCCAAAGGTGTAGTTCACATTAGATGACCTCAGCAGGCTTGTCATGATACTGCTATGGGGAGGGCAGTGTGTGCATGGGTCGTAACCCATTCATGTAAGGGTTGACATGCCACATGCAGGCACACATGTGGTCATATGCCACAGGTACGTGTATACAGCTACTAGGTGACTACTTCCTTGTACAGTCATGTTGCACAGCTGGCACATGCACCACATAGTCTGTCATGCTGACAGATACTGGTGGCTAGTATCTGCAGTGAGTGACACCTGCACCTCATGTGTTTGGGGCCTTTGGCTGTGTGCTGGGTGGGACAGGCCCAGATGGCTCCTTGTCATGGTCACCCTCTTCCACACATATATGTCCATCTACCTTTGGCTTATTATAGTGTTTTGTCCATATATATATATATATATATATATATATATATATATATATATATATATATATATGTCTGTATTCCTAGCCCCTGTGTGTGCAAGGCAGGAGTGGTGCATACTGACATGTGTCTGCACTGAGAACTGCAACTGCCAGACATGTGTGGTCTACTGGTGTTTGCAGACATGGCCTTCATGTGTTCAAGTGTGTGAGAATGCCCAGTATGACCTTTCAGTATGTTGTTGACTGATATTGCCTCCATTCCTCTAAGTGTGTGAGCATGCCCAGTATGGCCATCTATATTGCATGTGTGGATCAAGTCCAGGTTGTTTGTACTGCAGTGCTGACCTTTGTGTTGTACACCGACAGGTAGTATGCTGTGTCTGCAGGGTATACATTGGTCATTTGGCATTGACTGTTACATTTCTGCATAGCGGGGGGGGACACCTGACTGTTTCTACATTTCTGCACAGGAGTGGGGGGGCACACCTGTCTGTCACTATAAGTGTACATAGAAGCACCAAAACAACACCGTAACCACAATAGTTAAGACAAAAATGTCTTTGTAATGTAAAATACCAGCACAAGTGCAACACGACTTGAACAGGCACAAAAACTATTTATTGAATAACTACTATTAAAATAATGTAAAAACAACAGTTAAGCGCTTTCATCTGACTATGCAGACTTCATCAGAATAAGTTAGTACAAAAATCAAACCCTAATTTATAAACTTTTTGGTGCCAAAAACAAAATAATCAGCATTTAAAATGACAGTACATCGCTTTGTCCATACATATATCATAGCATAACTTTTCACTACAGTTGTTTACAAACACGCAGAACTCAAAAACGTCAATAGTTCAAATTGTTCAAATTATACAAAAAATTCAAAAGAATAAATAAAAATGAATAATAAATACTAAAAAACTAAAAAATACTAAAAAAATACTAAAAAATAAATCTATTAAATAGATTAAATAGATCCATTAAAACTGCCTGTAAGTACATATAAATATAAATATAAATATAAAAATAAATATGTAATGGTTGTAAATAATTTCATAAAACTCCTTTGATGTATATTTCAGTATCTACTTCAAAATTGTTATATTATTATATTATATATATTTAATAGATTTATTTTTTTAGTATTTATTATTCATTTTTATTTATTCTTTCAAATTTTTTGTATAATTTGAACAATTTGAATTATTGACGTTTTTGAGTTCTGCGTGTTTGCAAACAACTGTAGTGAAAAGTTATACTATGATATACATATGGACAAAGTGATGTACTGTCATTTTAAATGCTGATTATTTTGTTTTTGGCACCAAAAAGTTTATAAATTAGGGTTTGATTTTTGTACTAACTTGTTCTGATGAAGTCTGCATAGTCAGATGAAAGCGCTTAACTGTTGTTTTTACATTATTTTAATAGTTATTCAATAAATAGTTTTTGTGCCTGTTCGAGTCGTGTTGCACCTGTGCTGCTATTTTACATTACAAAGACATTTTCATCTTAAGGATTGTGGTTATATGTGTACATAGGATGGTGGGGCACACCTGACACTTTTACACATTTGCTAGGACTGTACTGGTATGTCGGGTGTACCATTTCAGTCTGTAGTCGTACCTATCGTGCTGGCTAGAGGCATACCAGTGTACTACAGATCTTAGCTTTAATTACCTAAATATTAGTTTCTGACTTCCTAGCTTTCACAACTTACATCCAACTGCCTGGCCTGCTGTAGTCTGTCTGTGTAGACCTGGGGGAGGGGTTACCAATTGGGCTCATTCAGAGGCCATAGTACAGCATTTGTTTGTGTTTGTCTACACCTATCTTGCTGGCTGTGACTGTGGTTGGGTATGTGTCCCTCCAACTGGCATGTGTGAGTCACTTAACTTGTGGGTGTCCCAGTATTAAGAGTAGTACTGCAGGGCTGCCTATGTCATATGTACATAGTACACTTCCTATACATGGTTGAGCACAGGTAATGTCATGTTTGGCATCCCTTTTATTGTATGTGTGAGTCGGAGAGAAGTGTTATTCCCTGGGTCCCTACTGTGTCAGTGCATGTGCTATGTGTTGCCTCTTTGCCAAGGGCAGGACAAACTGGACATGCCTCCTTCTGCCTACTGGGGCAGGCTCAGGTTGTTCCTCCACTGAGTCACTCTGTGCCTGTGTAGGCCTTGGCAATGGTGGGGGGCTGTGTGGCTCTGAGCCATGCTGTTCCTGCTGCAGCTGTTTCCGCAGGATCATATTATGTAGCATGGCACATACAAGGACATTTTGGGTAAATGTAGTTGTTGAGTACTGCAAGGCTCCACCAGATGTGTCCAGGCACTGGAACCGTGACCATCCCAAACACATGCTCTATTATGATTCGTGTTTGTGCATGTGCCTCATTATGGAGTTCTTGTTCGGGTGTGTGTGCATTTCTGATGGGTATCATCAGCCATGGCTCCAGTGCGTATCCAGCATCCCACACTAGGTGACCGTGTGGGATGTCCCTATTGGCAAATGTCTGGTAAAGCTGCATCAGATGCCAGATGTGTGAATCGTGGTAGCTTCCAGGGCAGCCATCACACACATTCATTATTATGCCCTGGGCATCGCACATGACCTGGCAGTTGATGGAGGGGAAGCCCTTGCGGTTGATATAGACCCTACTCCGCTCACCTGGTGGTGCTTTAGTTTAATGTATATGTGTGTGTAGTCTATTGTACCCACTACCTTAGGGTAGTCTGCTATTTGGTGGAAGAGACGCATATTGCTGGCCAACGCCTCATGGGTGATGGGGAAATATATGTGCTCACAGACATGTGCTGACATGCCATCAAGGAACTGGTGGAGTACCCTGGATGCTGATGCCTGTAAAATCCCCATCATATCCCCAGTTGGCCTTTGGAAGGTACTTGTAGCTAGTATTCTTAGGCTTACACATACCTTGATATCCACTGGGATGGGTTCCCCTCTCCTAGCTCTGTGTGTGAGGCATGGCCGGCACAGCTTAACAATTTGGAGAAGGAGTAATAGGTCCCTGTCCACCCTATAGCGCTCCAATATCTCCAACTCATGTAGCCCATGGTAGGTTACCCTGGGTCTATGCGCTCTTCTCTGTCTCCTCACTGTGGGTTGCTCAGCAGCATTCACATCCTCACCACCCTTAGCCTCTTGCACATGCTGGTTTATGATAGTAAAAGCAGCCCCTAACATTTTTTCTCTTGCTTTCGTTTTGTAAAATTTCCCTGTCTGTATACACCGGTGGTGCAGAGGTTTTGGGAAAAACAAGGGGGAAAGGTTTTTGCATAGTTTATAGTGGTGTGCTGGGCTGCTGTCTGTGTAATTGGCTGTTTCTGATACATTTCACCTGTAGCTAAGCTAGTTCTCCTTGATTACCTTCCAACAGCTGTTTTCCCTTCCCATTGCCTTGCTGTTTAAGCCTGTGTGCACGCCATGCAAACTGAGTGCTCAAATGTGCACAGAGCTGCTATTTCCTGGTTTAACTTCCTTTTTCTTCCTGAAAGACCTGTTGCGTGGCACACACACCCGCTTTAAGAGTGGTAGGCAGTTTGGACACACCTCTAGCTTAGCTGTGCTAAGCTAGGAGCAGTCCTGAGCCACAGGGCTCCAATCCACTTACAGCATGGCTGACACACACTCCCATGATGTCACCTATATCCTAGTCTTGTACCCAGCTATTTATACTCTAATACTCTTGGGACCTACCTCACACCCTTGGGAAACCTGGCATCCACTATCCTTCCCCTCATTTGCATAGGATTGCCTGCTAATGCATAGTTACATGTCCCACACTGAGCCTCCCCACTTAGCAACCATTACTCACTGGCCAAGTTGTACTATGCCTGCAATTGACTTGCTTGGCAAAATACTGCTTTTAGTTAGAATGCTCATTTTAAGTTTATTTTTTTATTTCCCCCCCGATCCCATTTGCACGCCACTGCCCTATGCTTAAGCAGCCGAGATAGGAGAAAAAAAATAAAAGTTGATTTTTTTTTAAGCAGTTTGCAATGCCAATGGCCTTATACTTCGCCATTGGCATGCAATGATATGCAGCCTTTATTTGGAGCTGTCATAGCTCCGTTTTGTAGTTTGCAGAAATGTACTCGGTTACTAACTGAGTACATTTCTGCAGACTGCACTCATCCTGCACTGACAGCTGCCAGCTTCCTGGATCACAAATTACCCTCATTTGCATGGTTTTCACCTGCAAATAAGGGTAATTTGTATACAAAAGCTCGGTCCATGCAGGATTAGCCTAAGAGCTCACGTGCACGTCCCGGGAGCTCGTTCCTGGATCGCACATCGGCCATATTGCCAAAAATACAACTACATTTGCTCACAACTCCAATCACCTTATTCAAAGTGTAAGGAGACATTGGAATATCTTACAATGTGACATGGAGATTAACAGCATTATACCTGACAATTGTCTTTTTTCCTATAGGAAAGGGAAGAATCTCAACTCCTTCTTTAATCATTATAAACATAGGGATAACAAACCACATGATTTGACACAAACGACATTGACAGGAGAACCATTACAGGGCTGTTTTCCATGTGGACATTGCAATAATTGCAAATACATTTATAAGTCTAAACAATTCTCTACTCGCAATTGTTGACAAGTTTTTGATTTGAGATTTTTTTCCAACTGTTCCAGTGACTGGATTATTTATTTAGCTTCTTGTAGCTGTGGTGCTTTCTATGTTGGACAAACGTCCAGACCTCTCAGAATTCGCATTTCTGAGCACCTAAGCAACATCAAACAAAAAAAGACACACAATGCTCTCTATAAACACACTTTAGCACATTCCATCAGCAAATTTAATTTTATTATCATTGATATGATTTCAGGCAATAGGGTGAATAAATCTCAATGGCACTCCATATTAAATGCAAAAGAAAAGAAATGGATAATCAGACTGGGTGGGTTGTTCCCACCTGGACTTAATGAACATCTATAATTCTCAGCCAGTAGGATTTTTGCTATCTGTATATATGCAGCCATTGTATTTCACATATTTTTTTGCACACTGAAGAAGGCTGTGCTTTGCCAGCCGAAACCGGTTTGTTTTTTGCAATATGCTGTGATTTTGTTTAATACAATTTTTTATACAGTCACCGTTTGCTGGCTCTGTCTTTTTTGTTCCTGGTTGCTGATGTTTATTGAGCCTTGCAGTTGCTGCCGTGCAGGAGGTTTTCTTTTCATGTTGCACTTCTACTCACATCCTGCTGGGGCCGGTGACTCTGGGACTGCTGTCAGCATTTTTTGTGCAGCGTCCTTTACATTCAGCTTTTTGTCTGGATTTTTTGCTTTTTTAGTATAAAATTGATAGCTGCTATCCACCTGTTGGCTTCATTTAATTTTGGCTGCCGTTTCAAGGTTGCGGGGAATTTTGTCTATTTGGAAGTTGACTTTTGGATTGGTTACCATTTACGACGAGATACGGGCCTGACACTTCTTAAGGAAACCTGTTTGCGCTTCATTCAGCGTTGGGACTATGCTTTCTATATATTAACAGGTTTGACTTTATATTCTGAAAAGCTTGTGGTCGGGTCTACAAAACCTTTTTCTGTATATTCATTTCAGGTCTGGGGAAACTTTTACCAGTATGTCTCCAAGTACACATTTTTGAATACTACGCAATTCGGAATTGTCGTTTTGGACAGGAATGCTTTATATCTGATAACCAGATTTATTCCACAGTGGGGCTATGTCTAACTACCAATTTTTGGGGAACACAATGTACTGGTTTACTTGGATAATGTATCACATTATTGCTCACTAAGCATATTTTCGATTGTGGGCTCATGTATGGACTGTTTATGGCATTTCATTTGAGCACGATCATGAATGGTTTGAACAGATTACCGGATTGGTACGTGGACTTTATTTGAAGTCTCAAGCTTTGTAACAGTCATTTGTGGATCACGCCATATGGCATACATCTTTTTGTTTATCACGGATGGACTTTATGTTTTTGATTTTGGGACTTATTCTTATTATTGCTGATCTCATTTGGTGTGTTTGATTTTTACATAAACTTTTTGCGATTGTGGATTATCGTATTTTGAACCATTCAGACTGGGTTAGGGCAAAAACATACCGTTTTGGCTTCTCCTACTTGATGTCATATGGGCCTACATTGCAAGTAATATTTTTTACTAATTATTGTATGCATTCAGGGTCCTTACAAGCTTATCACCAAGTTGGATTACAGATTGTAAAACTACATGACATGTTTTTCTATTTCATCATTTTCAGGGTTAAACAGTGTACATATGACATGGTGATTGTATTATCTATGTGTATATGTGTATATGTTTTATAATATTTATAACATTCTCATGTTCAACTTGCCACAGGGAATGAGTTTTGCAAATATGTTTCCTACATACAACTACTACTTGTTTGCTATTGCTCAGTTATTTTTTATATAATATGGAGTGCCTATACTTTTGTCTGGTTCTATTGACTACTGGAACAACAGGGTCATTTAAATAATTGAACCATTAGGCTATCTAAAAACTCTACAATGACAAAAGTATCAACAATTATTGTAGTTGTATGTATATATATCTAGCATTAATAACTATTGTACCTATATATATAGGTTTATTGTCATTCTCGTTTCAGCAAGTGTTCATTATATGTTAACTTAATTCCATTTGGATCCATTTGGTGCATATACACATTATTTCTCCTGTGGGTACAACTTGTTGCCCATTGACTACATACTCCCCTTCTTTATTTTATTGACACAGGTCACACAGTGATGGGTGACTTATTTTTGTGTTTGGCACACTGAGTCGTTACTTCTGGCTCTTAATTTTGAACTTTGACAATAGTATAACATTATACCCTATTAATGCTGTAATATACATTGTACAAACTGCCCTGTTCTTTATACACCTATTTATATCCCTTAGCTTCATATATTTCTTTTGGTCCTTTTATTTTTTATTATTGTAGCCTACATGATATTATATCATAAGATTTGGTTCCATCCAAACCATTTTTTGGATCAGTTCAGTGTCACTTACAAATTGAGTGTCTTAATATCTGGCTTGTTGACTAGTTTATGCTTATTGGAATTATATTCAATTGTTTGTATGAATCAACCAGGATTCTTTCTCTCAGTGTTCCAGATTTCATTTATTGGATAAATTGGACGCAGGTGGTTATTTGGATATTGTTTCCTGTTATGGTCCATTTACATTTTTGTGCACACCGACGTGGTTGTATTTGAGCCATTATTGTCGGTATATTAGTTTTACCAGCTCCCCTTTTTTTGTTTTTTGGATAATTTGTATATTATCCTTTAGAACTATGGATTTTTCCAGTTTCATTCGGGGGCTGGTTGCTGACAGAGAGGAACTTGAGGTCTTTGGACTAGGGTCATCCACAGGGAACACTGGGGGGTCCGATTTGGTTGACTCTGAATCCAATTGTGGATTACTTTTTGAAAACTTAAACAAGCATCTTAGATCACTGAGATCCAATATTTGGCACAGTAAGCTATTTAATGCTTACCAGACTGCGGGAATCACCCCAAGGGGACTGCGTGTTCGCACTGTCCCCCATGTTACCAATGCGGATGAGGAACTCAATTCACAATGGAACAAAATACAACAAGAAGCAACCATGGCTTTTGTTGTTGAACTATTTAAGTTCCATAATAGGGCTATTGATAAAGAATTAGAGGAAATTAATATTCTAGTCAACAAATTGGAAACTTATGAGAAAGAACCATTTTTTAAGATTTTATTAAACAAGGTGGCTTCTGATTTACGTAAGTTTGACACTGAACTAAAATCCAGAAAAAACAAAACATTTACCAGGGACCAGGATGACTATAGGAGGGGTAATCCATTTATGTCTAGCTCAAAATATGTTAGGTTTTCGCCCATTCCTTTTAAATCCACCAATAAAAGGAAACGGCCTAGATCCATATTAAAAAGGCAGGAGATTGAGACTACATCCTCTTTTGAGGATACTTCATCATGCACAGAAAATGAAGCCACAACAGTCTCAGAGTCACCGACCCCAAAAAGAATACCAAGGCTAACTCCTTTAGGCCCAAAACCAGGCGGGGAGGACGGAAACATCGTAGAAATAGAGAACATTCAGGGTCTTCTGAACATTGCTCTGGCGAAATGACAACCCCATGTTATAATGTTCTAAACTTATCACGTTTTGAACTTTCTCCCATTCATTTAAGAATGTTGAATAAAGGCCTTACTTTTATTCCAGGCTTTACTGTGTCAGAGGAATCTTTTGCACAGGATGTTGTGAATTTTTGTCGTTTGTTAAATTTGAAGTTGTTTTTTGGTGATAGTGATGTTACTTATGATCATGATAGATTTATATATCATAGATCTAACTTTTCTCCACCTATGCATCAGATGGTATTGCAGTTTCAGAATAGTGTACTTAAGGACTTGCATTTTTTGGGTTCTGACATTTCATTACAACATAATAACCTATCTTCTGATGAAAGACAAGCCATTTTTGAACTTCAAAACAACAGGGAAATTGTCATCATTACAGCTGACAAAGGTGGTGCTGTGGTTGTATTAGACTGGGCCGATTATGTTAAGGAGGCATTGTGACAACTTAATGACCAAAGATACTACTTACACATGGTTATTGATCCAACTAACATGTTCAGGAAACAAATTGAGACATATTTACGACAGGCAAGGGATGAGGCTATCATTACTGATGATATCATGAATCAACTTTTAGTTCATGACCCCATCAACCAATACATATATTTCTTGCCAAAAATTCACAAAGATCTTTCTCATCCACCTGGCAGACCTATTGTATCGGGTAAGGGATACATTACAGAACCCCTTTCTTTATTTTTGACCAAGTATCTGAAGCCCTTGCTATCTAATATTCGATCACGCCTACAAGATACAACAAATTTTTTACAGATTGTCTCTGACACACAGCTTGATCCAGATTGGCTTTTATGTTCCTTGGATGTAAGTGCCTTATATACTAATATTCCACACCAGGATGGGCTACATGCCTTGGCTTATTGGCTTGAAGTCTCTAACTTACATAGTTCTGACTTCAACAAATTTCTGGTGGATCTGGCACAATATGTCCTCACTAGCAATGTTTTTTATTACAAAGAACAATGCTTTTGGCAAACTAAAGGGACAGCTATAGGGGCATCTTTTGCCCCCATATATGCTGATCTCTTTATGGCGTTTGTCGAGAAACACATAATCTATGATGAACAGAGAAACACATTCTTGACAGAAATTGATATATGGAAACGGTATCTTGATGATGTCTGGTTGGTATGGAGGGGGAATGAAAGTTCGTTATTGGATTTTGTAACATATCTAAATAATAATGATTGGGGCTTGCATTTCACCATTAATTATGACAAGGAAACCATTACATTTTTGGATGTCCTAATCCAGAGGGCACCTGATCATACACTATCCACTGAGATATACAGGAAGTTTCCGGAATACAACACAATTTTGCATGCCTCCAGTTACCATCCACCCCACATAGCACGCAACATTCCCAAGTCACAATTCATACGTGCCAAACGTATTTGTTCAGAGGAAAGCACTTATTTGAAACACAAATCAGATATAACCAACAGATTCAGATCTCGTGGTTATAAAAGTGGCCATATTGCCATGGCCAGTAATAGGGTTAGTTCTTTGAACAGAAGTGATTTATTAACTTACAAGACACATACCAACTCTACTGGTCAACCTCTCAGATTTACAACTACATTTGCTCGCAACTCCAATCGCCTTATTCAAAGTGTAAGGAGACATTGGAATATCTTACAATGTGACATGGAGATTAACAGCATTATACCTGACAATTGTCTTTTTTCCTATAGGAAAGGGAAGAATCTTAACTCCTTCTTTAATCATTATAAACATAGGGATAACAAACCACATGATTTGACACAAACGACATTGACAGGAGAACCATTACAGGGCTGTTTTCCATGTGGACATTGCAATAATTGCAAATACATTTATAAGTATAAACAATTCTCTACTCGCAATTGTTCACAAGTTTTTGATTTGAGATTTTTTTCTAACTGTTCCAGTGACTGGATTATTTATTTAGCTTCTTGTAGCTGTGGGGCTTTCTATGTTGGACAAACATCCAGACCTCTCAGAATTCGCATTTCTGAGCACCTAAGCAACATCAAACAAAAAAAGACACACAATGCTCTCTATAAACACACTTTAGCACATTCCACCAGCAAATTTAATTTTATTATCATTGATATGATTTCAGGCAATAGGGCGAATAAATCTCAATGGCACTCCATATTAAATGCAAAAGAAAAGAAATGGATAATCAGACTGGGTGGGTTGTTCCCACCTGGACTTAATGAACATCTATAATTCTCAGCCAATAGGATTTTTGCTATCTGTATATATGCAGCCATTGTATTTCACATATTTTTTTTTACACTGAAGAAGGCTGTGCTTTGCCAGCCGAAACCGGTTTGTTTTTTGCAATATGCTGTGATTTTGTTTAATACAATTTTTTATACAGTCACCGTTTGCTGGCTCTGACTTTTTTGTTCCTAGTGTTCAACTACACCATGACAATAGGTATTAGCGTAGGTGATGCCCTTGACCACCAGGGATTATTTTAATGAAAGTGCAGTACTAGCAGCAATGACTGCACAGGTATCACTGGGTTACACATGACTGCCAGAAATTACTCTTAATGGGTGTATTATACCAGCACCCATGGCAGTGCAGGACTGGAGGGTATACTAGACCATTAGGGATTACTTTTAATGAAAGTGCAGTGCTAGCAGCAATGACTGCACAGGTATCACTGGGTTACACATGACTGCCAGAAATTACTCTTAATGGGTGTATTATACCAGCACCCATGGCAGTGCAGGACTGGAGGGTATACTAGACCATTAGGGATTACTTTTAATGAAAGTGCAGTGCTAGCAGCAATGACTGCACAGATATCACTGGGATACACATGACTGCCAGAAATTTCTCTTAATGGGTGCATTATATCAGCACCCATGGCAGTGCAGGACTGGAGGGTACACTAGACCACTAGGGATTACTTTTAATGAAAGTGCAGTAGTAGCAGCAATGACAGCATAGGTATCACCAGGATACACACGACTGCCAGAAATTAATCTTAATAGGTGTATTATACCAGCACCCATGGCAGTGCAGGACTAGGAGGGTACACTAGATCACTAGGGATTACTTTTACTGGAAGTGCTTTAGCAGCACTAATGACAATATGTGGATTGGTGGATTGCAACAGATCACCAGTCATTACTTTTAATGGAAGTGTTGCATCAGCATCAGTGAAATTATGGGGATCAAGGGGGTTACACTAGTCTACCAGTGATGTCATACTGGAACCAAAAGCAGTACAAGGACTAGGGCACTACACCAGACCGAGTGGGTTACTTTGAAAGCGTCATACCAAAACTAACAGATGTATGGGGGACAGCAGGGATAAATCAAGGATTAAAGTGCTGTACTGGTGCCAACAGCACTATGGGGATTGAGAGGCTATATTAGACCACCGTGGAATAATAGATACATGCCGAAATGCCCTTTGTGTGTGTGTGTATGTGTGTGTGTGTGTGTGTGTGTGTGTGTGTGTGTGTGTGTGTTTGTATGCGAGCACGCATGTGCTCATGTTGTGTGTATTTATTTATGAGAGTAACTTGGGGGAATACCATTCCTACACAAGCAATAATTTGCTACCACAGTGTGCAGATCAGCAATGATCTGCATCTAGTGGTAGTAAACGTAATTCAGAGACATGCAAATTAACTGATAATGAGCTCCTACCTCATCAGGACTAATATGTCTCTGAATTACAAATGGGTACATCGTGAGAGAAGGACGTTCTGAGCACAAGCCATATGGCTCAAGCAAGGCCCTTTAATGAATTTGTAGGATTCTTTATAGATATATATATATATATATATATATATATATATATATATATATATATATATATATATATATATATATATATATATATATATATATATATTTATATATTTATATATATATATATATATATATATATATATATACATATATATAATAATCTGGCATCTTTCCTTCCTGCAAGAAAAACAGGTCCCTTTTACATTACTCCAATTCCCGGTTAATAAAATGCAAATGTACACGTATCCGTGCTTTATAACACCCTCTCTACAGCTGCAGCTCTCAGACTACTACTATATTTAATATAAGAATCATGGATTCTAACAAACTACGGAGTACACTATTTTTACACTAAAAGTGTTTTAGTTTTATTACTTTACCCTGACCTCCACTGCTAGCACATTCACCACGGACTTGGAAGAATCATGAATATCTACATTTTTTTTGCAACCAATGCCTTTTGCCAATTACTTTTGAATGAATACCATCATCTTTCTGCCACCAGTGCTTTCGATTTATTTAATTTATAATGTTCAATATTCTATTGCTTTTACAAGACCACATATTAATTAAAAAAAAAAACTACTTATCTGTTGCATTTCACAAAGTTGCTTTTTATAATGTTTTTAAAGTTACCTGAATGTTGCATTTATATGTTTCAAACATAAACAGTGTAGATAACCATTTTTAAATGTTAATATTTTTCTAGCACTATTAATCAGTTTAACCATACCTGAATCTAATATATTATATATATTTCGCATGTGTTTTTACTTTTATGTCACATAGTTGATCTCTTACAGTGGCTACAATATTTTCTTACAATAATTAATCAGTTTAACCATACCTGAATCTAATAAATTTTATATATTTCATATGTGTTTTAACTTTTATGTTACATTGTTGATCTCTTACAGTTGCTACAATTAATCGGTTTAATCACATCAGAATAAATTAATATATTTTTATATGTTATAACTTTTATTGCACGTTGCTTTATTTTATTTTATTGTATTTACATTTAATTGATCTCTTACAGTTGCTACGTTCTTATATTAATTATTGATAAAATGCCCCATGTTTCCAGGCTACAGTTTACACCTTTAAACTTGTGATTAAAACCACTCATTTATGCAAGTGCATCCTATTGGAGAATACCTATATATGCTAATACTGCTTGCCTCATAGGCTGCTCATGTAATTCTATTGTATATAATGTCTATATTAACCCAGAGTTTTACTACTGCATTTATTTCTGAAGAAGTTCTTATACATTAAAGAACAAAAGCGCGCTCATACATCTGTTCTGCAGTTTTGTTTTTTTCTTCATTCATTTGGAGTATTTGGTTTTGACTTTTATTTTATTTTTTATTATTTTTTATCTTTTCAAGTTTAACATAGAGCAGACGTGCTGTGTTTTATATATATATATATATATATATATATATATATATATATATATATATATATGTCTACTTTGAGTCACTGAAAATGCATTTCACTGAATTTCAAAACACTCACACCAAATCGTTGAAAGTTCAAATCACTGAAAACTCATTTCACTGAATCACACTTCACTGAATGTAAGTACTGCTGGGCAAATAAAATGTATATGCCCTTCTTCCCACTGTATTGTGATCCTGGAATTAGTATATAGAGTTATGGGGGGTGGGGGGCACAGCCCCTCCCCATTGGGAGTTGTGGGGTGCATAGCCCCCCACCTACTGTTGGTTTTACATTGTTAGCTTTCAGTGAAATAAGATTCATAACTATGAAAGCTAATTAGGTGAGCTGGGCCTCACACCCCCCCCACTAACTATATATACTAACTCCAGGATCACACTACAGTGGGGAAAAGGGCATATACATTTTATTTGCCCAACAGTACTTACATTCAGTAAAATGTGATTCAGTGAAATGGGTTTTCAGTGATTAGAGCTTTTGAGGGTGAATTGAAATTCAGTGAAATGAGTTTTCAGTGAATCAGAGTAGACCCATACACACACACACACACACACACACACACACACACGCATATATATATATATATATATATATATATATATATATATATATATATATATATATAGGGTCTACGTCATAAAACCAAAAATGCAAACTCTTGAACGCTTACATGAGCGAATAATCAAAAACTCGAACTGGTATTGTGGAGGCTGTGCACCCCACACCCCCCACTAAATATATATTCCAACTTCGAGATTGTACTACAGTGAGAAAAGTGCAAGCATTCAAGCTTCTGATTATTCACTCTTGTGAGCATTCAAGAGTTTGCGTTTTCGTATTCAGCACTAACCACTACAGCACCATACCTCTCAATTAGCATTATCACAATGGAGTTCAGTACAGGAAATATGGAAGCATGGCTTTACTTTCTTCAGTATGCATATTTGGAATGTTTAAACTTTTCAGTCTAACATACGATATCTTAGATATCAGTATGGAATGATGCAGAGATGTTATTAAGGCTTAATGTTGCATATTAGAAAATGTCTCATAAATGACAGTTTAAATCCACTGCATGCATCTGAACCTGGGCATAAACTCATGAACATCTTTGCTGAAATTATAATTCTCAACTTCCTGATTTTGCCATATTTTTGTCCTGCCTCTCATGATATTTTTGATTTTCTAGTAAATCACTGAAGATTAAAGTCGTTAGATAATTACACACATTCAAGTTTCATACCTGTTATTTATCAGAATGCCCACATTGATGCCAAATCTGGTTTTGTATTAACTTTCTAAATGAATAAGAGTGATAATAATAATTGTCTCTGATTTTGGACTGTCATCTTTAATTACTTTGGGCTTTGATCCTGATACTTGAGTAAAGAAGTTGAGACCTATACATACAAACAAAAAAAAAATAGGACCAGCATACAAGGCACCTTAAAAATAAATTTATTGATTGAGGTTCTTGAAAAACAGACCGGTTTCGGCAAATATTTAACAAAGCCTTCTTCAGTGTTTAAAAAACAACAAAAAAGAACCTGTATTTAAATACTCAAGTGAGTCATGTGCTTAATTGCATATGCTCATTCAGACCTGGCTTAAAGAGCCCACCAAGGTTAATAATCCATTTTTTCTCCATTGAATTTAATAAATTATGCCAACCTGATTTGCTATGCCTGGATCTTCTAATTTTATCAATAATGGTAAAACTAAAAGTAGCCTTTGGATGTACCAAAGAATGTTTATATAAAGCATTGGTGTCTCTCTTGTGTATGATATCACTAAAGTGTTCAGAGATTCGAAGCTTCAAGGGTCTGGAGGTTTGGCCAATATAGAATACAGAAAACGTGCATTTGGCCAAATAAATGACCCAATCTGAAGAAGTTAGCAAAAAATGTTATATGGAATACTTGAGGGGTATTTTGACTGCTGAAACTGGTGGTTTTGAGTATGATGTTACAATAGATACAGTGTCCACAAGGAAAACAACCAATTAATGGATCCCCTGATAATGTGGTCTGGATACTTTTGGTACCTTTTTTCTCAAGATGTTTAAAGTGATTAAAAAAGGCAGATAGATTTTTGCCTTTCCTAAAAGAAAATAAACATCTGTCTCCAAGAATGTCCTGAAGTCTAGGTTCACATGTTAATATGTTCCAATTATGTTGAACAATTTGCATCAATATGTTGGTATTCCGACCATATGTGGTGATAAATCTAGTGTTACTGAAGGTGATTTGTGTCTAGTTTTGTAATGAAGCAATTCAGTGCCTTCCATCTGGTCAACTGTGTGTTTGGTATGTAATAGTTGACCCATTTTATACCCACGGTCATGGAATAGATGTACTAAATCATCTCTGAAGTGTCTATAAGTGTGCTGATCAGAACAAATGCGTTTAATGCACATGAACAGTGATTTGGGAATGTTTTTGCAGATGTGAGGAGGATGAAAGCTGGTTGCATGGAGAAGTGAATTATTTTGGGGGAATTTACAGTGAATTTCTGTAGTCAGCGTATGATCAGATGCATGGCAAACCAATACATCTAAGAAAATAATTTTATCTCTATCATAGCTGACAGAAAATTCAATCCCCCATTTATTTTCGTTCAAATAAAAAACAAATTCCAAAAGGTATTCTTTATTCGCTCTCCATACCTACCAGCAGTCATCCAAATATCCACGCCAAATGTCCATTTCAGCCATGTAAATGTTATGAGAGTTGTCATAAATAACCTGTCATTATCAAAGATCTACATTTTCAGTTTAGATCAATTCCACCATTACCTAATAATGTATCCAAAATTTGCATGGAAAATATCAACACATTGGCAAACAATCACAATCTAGTCATAAGTGGTGCTGACAAAGGTGTTTCTTTAGTGATTTAGGATACATTACAATATGATAATGAAGCACTGAACCAATTATCCAATGCACGCTATTACTCGGAACTCACCATTGATCCAACACCAGTATTCAAGGAACAGATTGATTCTTTCCTTAGTTTAGCTGTTGCAGAAGGTATTATCACTCAAAACACACAGCATCAACTCACCATTGCCAACCCTTGTCCACAATACATTTATTTCCTACCTAAAATACACAAGGACCTTCAACACCCACCCGGCAGACCCATTGTTTCAGGTAGAAATTCATTAACAGAACCATTATCTCTATTCCTTACCAAATTTCTAAAGCCCCTTTTACAATGTGCCCGTTCTAGAATTCAAGATACCACGGAATTTTTACAGATTATCTCTGATACACAGCTTGAGCCCGACTGGTTACTTTGCACATTGGATGTAAAATCATTATATACCAACATACCACATTGGGCTGGCCTAGAGGCGTTGGTATACTGGCTCAACAAAACTGAAATATACAAGCCAGGTTTCAACACCCTTTTGTCGTGTTTTACAGAACATGTTTTAACAAAAAATGTGATTTTTACAAAGACAAATGCTATTTACAAACCAAGGGGACAGCTATGGGTGCATCTTTTGCACCCATATATGCCGATTTGTTCATGGCATACTTTGAAGAACAGGTTATTTACGACAACTCTCATAACATTTACTTGGTTGAAATGGACATTTGGCGCAGATATTTGGATGACTGCTGGTTGGTATGGAGAGCGAATAAAGAATACCTTTCGGAATTTGTTTCTTATTTGAACGAAAATAAATGGGGGATTGAATTTTCTGTCAGCTATGATAGAGATAAAATTATTTTCTTAGATGTATTGGTTTGCCATGCATCTGATCATACGCTGACTACAGAAATTCACCATAAATTCCCCCAAAATAATTCACTTCTCCATGCAACCAGCTTTCATCCTCCTCACATCTGCAAAAACATTCCCAAATCACTGTTCATGCGCATTAAACACATTTGTTCTGATCAGCACACTTATAGACACTTCATAGATGATTTAGTACATCTATTCCATGACCGTGGGTATAAAATGGGTCAACTATTACATACCAAACACACAGTTGACCAGATGGAACGCACTGAATTGCTTCATTACAAAACTAGACACAAATCACCTTCAGTAACACCTAGATTTATCACCACATATGGTCGGAATACCAACATATTGATGCAAATTGTTCAACATAATTGGAACATATTAACATGTGAACCTAGACTTCAGGACATTCTTGGAGACAGATGTTCGTTTTCCATTAGGAAAAGCAAAAATCTATCTGCCTTTTTTAATCATTTTAAACATCTTGAGAAGAAAGGTACCAAAAGTATCCAGACCAAATTATCAGGGGATCCATTAACTGGTTGTTTTCCTTGTGGACACTGTATCTATTGTAACATCATACTCAAAACCACCAGTTTCAGCAGTCAAAACACCCCTCAAGTATTCAATATAACATTTTTTGCTAACTGTTCTTCAGATTGGGTCATTTATTTGGCCAAATGCACATGTCCTGCATTCTATATTGGCCAAACCTCCAGACCCTTGAAGCTTCAAATCTCTGAACACTTTAGTGATATCAGACACAAGAGAGACACCAATGCTTTATATAAACATTCTTTGGTACAGCCAAAGGCTACTTTTAGTTTTACCATTATTGATAAAATTAGAAGATCCAGGCATAACAAATCAGGTTGGCATAATTTATTAAATTCAGTGGAGAAAAAATGGATTATTAACCTTGGTGGGCTCTTTAAGCCAGGTCTGAATGAGCATATGTAATTAAGCACATGACTCACGTGAGTAATTAAATACAGGTTCTTTTTTGTTGTTTTTTAAACACTGAAGAAGGCTTTGTTAAATATTTGTTGAAACCGGTCTGTTTTTCAAGAACCTCAATCAATAAATTTATTTTAAGGTGCCTTGTATGCTGGTCCTATTTTCTTTTTGTTTGAATACTTTGCTCTTTGGGACCCTGCAGCTGCCTCACTTGCAGAGGTTGTACTATTTGGAGTTACCTATACATACAAGGCATCTGGCAGGGAAAGTCAGCTAGTGTAATATGTAAGTCTTGTACTGAATGGCAATTTAGACATCTGCTTGGTAATGTATGGTATGATAATCATAGAGATTTTGAAACCTGATAAGTTAAGGCCAGTAATGTTCTCTGTCAACCTTGAATGGGGACTGAAGGATAAAGCAGATAAAGGTGATGGCATATGATAGTAAATTACTGCATGAGGAAGACAGTCAATGGCTATAATCAGTATGATGTTTGACTGATAACTATTTGATTACTCCAGAAGGTCATGCTTTTATCCTTTTGCAGAAAGTCCCTCATTTTGCTCCATATTTTTACCTGCCCCTCATAAAATTTAAGATTTTCTGGAAAATTTCTGAGGATTACAGTCAATAAAGCCCATCATTAGAGTTGTATATTTCTTTTTGTTCAGAAAATGCATGTCAAGGCCACATGTGGTATTCTTTTAATTTTGGGAATACATTTAAGTAAATTTAAAGCCTGCCCCTAATTTTCACCCCCCCCCCATACAAACATTGTTTTTGGCTTTGTCTAGAATGCTTGTGCAAATCATTTGATAAGTCACACACTGTGAAAGCAGTGAATTCTAGCCCTCCCTATGCCCAGGGGACTTGATTTCAGTTAGAAGCTTAGGTGCTTGATGGAGCTGACAGATAAGGATGAGAGTGAGAGACCATCTCTGAAGGGAAGGAAGCAGCCATTTGGATGACACAAAGTAGGAGCACTAGATGTTTCCCCAGGAAGCATCAGTTTATGAGCAAGCGCTACCCATGCACGTTAGCACATAGCAGACAGTATATACAAAGGCACACTGCTATATCATATGCTATATCAAGCAGCTAAATTACAGCTCTTCTCTTACCCTCACCCACTCATAAAGCTAAAGCGATTTTTTTCCTTCTACGTGTAAATCGATTTAAAGTAACTTTTGTTGGTAGCTTTTTTGTTGTCTTCAAAGTGTGTTCTTAAATTAGAACTGTGCATCCATATCCTAGAAAAAAAAATTGGCAGCTAAAAATAGAATTCTGAAAGTACAACGGTCCCTTAGCTAAGCAATAGAACCTACTATCATAAAAATGAATTTATAGTACAAGATAGATACTTACAGTTCAGACACTTAGAATATGTTAACTATATTTTAACTCAGATATTGGCAATTATTTTCCTTAACATGAAGCTAAACATATACATGTTTTAATTATGCACAGATCTCCTAACAATTTTTACCTTTCTACAAATAATAGGCCAGTGCTGCTCTTTAATTATGTCATAGGCTGCTGCTGTTGCAAAGTGAAATTCCTAGTCAGATAAAGGTGTGCATGCAAAAAGGAGTCAATAAAAACTGAAGAAGAAACAGGCACATTCTTGGGAAGTCCTGATGACTTATTTTTATAAATAAAACAGTGTTACTAAAACCATGTAATTATGGGGGCAATATCTTTTGCAGTTTAACAGTAGATACAACTTAACACTTTATTTAAATTACTTTGGGTTTCACTGAATATTATGCTCCAGAATAAAACATAGCAACCCCATCTGACAAGAGCACTGTTTAGTGTAAAGCAAGGACCAGGCTAATAAAACATTTATGCGTTGGCTGTCATAAGTGAACTGCAGATACCAAGATTATGTAAAGTGTAGGCCGAATATGAAGCTGTTTTGAGTGAATCCTATCCCATTACATAGTTTTGAAAAGGCACACATTTTCATAACAGATACAAATGTAATTGTTTAGCTATTTAAATGCAATCCTTCACATTCACAGACAGCAGTTTGTAACCAAAATAAATTGTTTTTTTTCATTTTAAATTCATTGAACTACAAAAAAGTCTGGGATACTTGGAAAGTGAGATATAGATTTGTAGACTATTCAAATCAATCCCAAGTTCTTCTAATTCATTTACTTCAGTAATTTCTTTCATTTTTCAGAGCAATTGCCTTGCTGGGCTCAAGCATCATTTTCTTGGAGAGCTTTGGTAATCAATGCATATAAAGGGACATTTACATACAAACTTCATTTATAGAATTACAAGTAGAAATAAGTGATTAAGCTGAGAATGGACAACTGCTGGGAAAAGGTACAGTTGTGTACACTTACCATAAATGTAGATGTTCGAGTGTATTCACTGTTGCAGTCATTACATTTGGGTTATCTGCTTGCAGGTAGCCCTCAGTTGGCCTAATTAACAAAGTCTTGGGTCCTGCATCGGTTGCTGTCCCTTCTTCCATGACGTCAGGTCGTCAGGTGTATAAAAGATGCAGCCGGCACCATTACATTAGTTTTTCTTGCCCCAGATGTCAGGTGCCCCCCTAATGCGAAGCAATTAAGTATAAAAGTACAATGATATACCTCCAACAAAAAAGCAAATACACCAAAAAGCTTTTAAGCATAGTAAAGTAAAGTAGAGATATAACTAAAAGACGTTAGGCAGCTGGAAGGAGGGTAACCAGGACTCCAACAGTGAATACACTCAAACATCTACATTTATGGTAAGTGTACACAACTGTACTATGTTCTTCGTGTTTCACTGTTGCAGTCATTACATTTGGGTAGATTCCCAAAGCTATGGTTGGGAGGAGGAATTTAAATAACATTAGGACCAGCTATAAGGCCCTGCAAGACTACATTGGCAAAGCCAGCTCTGGATTTAGAGAAAATTGGCAAATTATAATGCTCGGTGAAAGTATGTACAGAACTCCAGGTAGCAACTTCTAGGATGTCCCTGGTAGGGACGCCTCTAAGAAAGGCTGTAGAAGTAGATGCAGCCCTGGTGGAGTGAGGTCTGATCCTCTGGGGGATAGGGTTTCCATGGTGCTTATAGCAGCAAACGCATGCAATGGCATATCCATTTAGAAATGATTTGCTTTGAAATAGCCTTCCCCTCTGCCCCTGCAGCAAATGCCACCGGCAGTTGTTCAGATTTCCTTTGAGGTTTAGTCCTGTCCAAGTAGGATCTAAGTTGTCTGTGCACATCTAAAGGATGCAGTATCCATTCCCCTTTGTTCTATAGACTGGGAAAGAAGGCTGGCAAATGAATGGACTGATTAAGAGCCACACAGGATATCACCTTGAGCATGAAGGATGGATTGGTTCTGAGGGACACGCTGTTCGCATGAAAGATTATGAAAGGCTCCACTGCCATAAGGGCCTGTAATTCAGATACCCTTCTAGCTGAAGTGATTTCTATAAGGAAAGCTGTTTTCCAAGAAAGAAATTTTAAGTCCACAGTAGCAGCTGGCTCGAAAGGAGGTAGAGTGAGTTTCTCCAAAACAAAGTTAAGAACCCAGACAGGGGTTGGAGCTCTCCTGGGTGGTCTCAAATTTTTGTCCCCTCTGAGGAACTGCTTGAGCAGTGGATGAGAGTAGAGGGGAGGTTCTGTGTTATAATGAGCTGAAATGGCTGAGGCATGGATTTTAATGGAGGAAAATAACAGGCCCTTGTGAAGCATCTCAGTTAAGTATTGTAAAATCTGAGGTAAATTGGGCGCTGCTGTGCTCATCCCTTGAGATTGGTTCCAGGCACAGAATCTTTTCCATTTTTCAGCATAAGATTTTCTAGTACTAGGCTTCCTTGCCTCTAAAATGATATTCATCACAGGTTTACTGAGGGATGGTAAAGGAGAGAATAAGTAATTAGTCAGGCTGCAAGGTTCAGTGTTAGGAGCTGAAGGTGCAGGATCTGGTTCTCCTGCTGGGATAACAGGGAAGGAGTCTGAGGCAGGTGCCATGGGGATAAACATGATACACTGCACAGGAGGGGGTACCAGTGTTGGCGTGGCCAGTCTGGAGCAATCAAAATCATCCTTGGTTTGTTTTGTTTGATTTTTAGTAGTACTTTAGAGAGCAGAGGCAGAGGGGAGAAGGCATAGACTGATAGGTTTTTCCAACTGAAGGAGAGAGCATCCACTTTCCAGGCTTGTTTGTGGGGAGTCCTTGTGCAAAATCTGTCCAATTGGTAGTTCTGGGGAGAGGCAAATAGGTCTATATCTGGGCTCCCCCATTTGCTTGTCAACATTTTGAAAATTCTTGGTTCCAGCTTCCACTTGTGTGGGTCCATGAGGTTTCTGCTTAGTCCGTCTGCCAGTGTATTTAATTTTCCTGGCAGGAATTGAGCTTGTAGGTGCACTTGGTAGCTCAAGGCTGTGTTCCACAATGCCATGGCTAGTCTGCAGAGGGGGTAAGAATGTGTACCCCCCCTACTTGTTTATGTACCACATAACAGTGGTGTTGTCCATCTTTACCATTAATTGTCCTGGAAGAATGTGGTCCTTGAAGGCTGTCAGAGCATTCTGTACAGCTAACTTTTTTTTTTTGATTGATATGCAGGTGCATTTGACTTGGGTTCCATTTGCCCTGAATGCACTTCCTGCCAGGTGAGCCCCCCATGCATAGTCTGATGCATCTGTTGTTAGGGTTTGGGCGGCAGGGGGTGGTATGAAAGATAGTCCCTTGTTTTGATGGCAGGCCTCTGCCCACCATAGAAACTCTAGGCGTAGGCAAGGTATGATAAGAATCATTGCTTCTAGATCCTGGGAATGTTGACACCATAGGCTTTTTAGATGCCACTGTAGTATCCTCATATGCAGTTTTGCATATGGAATTAGAAGAATGCAGGAGGCCATGAAACCCAAGGCTTGCAGTATTTGTCTTGCAGATAGCAGGGTTTTTGTGGCCACTTGTTTGAAGTAAGTTGTCAAATGAATCTGTTTCTCTGGCGTGAGGTTAGCCATCTGGGAAGTTGTATTCAAGCTTGCTCCCAGGAATATAATTTGTTGACAGGGTACCAAGTGAGATTTATTTTCATTTATAGTGTACCCCAGACAGGTTAGAACCCTTTGTACAAAGGCCAGATGATTCAAAAGTATGTCCTGGCATTCTGCCTGAATTAGACAATCGTCCAGGTATGGGTATATTTGAATATTTCTTTGCCTGCAAAATGCAATAACTGGAACTAGGCACTTTGTGAATAACCTGGGTGCAGTAGATAAACCAAAGGGCAGTGCAGAGAATTAATATTGTGTAGCCTGCTTTGAAGAGAAGGTATCTTCTGCAAGATTCCCTGATTGGGATGTGCAGGTATGCTTCTTTTAAATCTAGTTTTGCCAACCAAGCATCCTTGCCTAGCATAGGAAGCAACTGGTGAAGAGTCAGCATCTTGAATTTTGGAATCTCCAAAAAGGTGTCTAGAGTAGACAGGTCCAGGATAGGACACCAAGAATTGTCTTTTCTGGGTACCAGGAAAAATCTCGAGTAGCAACCTTGTCCCTTTTCCTCTTCTGGTACCAATTGAATAGTCCCCATGCTTAAGAGAGAAAGTACTTGTTTTTGGGCCTCTGCCCACTGATTTGGGGGTAGGTCCGGCCACCCATTTGGTGTTGGCAATGTGTGGAAGTGAAATCTGTATCCCTGGGACACTATATTTAAAACCCATTTGTCCAGGTTAATGAGCTCCAAGTTCTTTGCATGAAGAGCAATCTTTCCCCCCAAAGGGGCAGTCCATTGATAAGTGCTTGGAGATTTAAAAAGGAAGTCATTGAGACAGTTTACCATAGAGGGGAGTCTTATTACTCCCAGAATTGGAAGTGGAGGCCCCCACTGCTTAGTCCTGTGTGTCCCCTGGGACTGAAACTTGGGGTTTCTGCTATGTCTGGGTTTGGCTTGAAAAGACCTGGAAGGGGCTGGAAAGGACCAATTTTTAGAGGGCCAGTGCCTACTAAATCTAGGAGGCTGAACTTGTAAGAAATCTTTAACAGTTTGCATAGATTTAGCTTTATCTTCCATCTTTTTAAGAACTTCCTCAGCCTTGTTGCCAAACAGGCGGTCCTGATTTAAGGGAGCATCCAACAATTTAGCTTTAACATGATCAGGTAAAGATTGCTCCTTAAGCCAAACATGCCTTCTGAGCACAGACCCAGTAACAGCAGCCCTGCAAGAGGCATCTAATGAATCAAAACCACATTGCAAAGTATGTTTTCCAACCTGTTTAGCAGAATGCAGTAAATCCTGTAATTCTTTATTTTCCACACAATCAGGAATCAACATCATTTTCTGTTTAAGCAATCCAATAACATGTTGCTGATACTTTAACATATGAAACTGGCAGTTTAAAGCCCTAATGGCGAAGGTTGCAGAAGTGTAATCCTTCTTACCCCATGTATCCAGTGCCCTGGAGTCTCTATCAGAAGGGGTAGGATTTTTAGCATTAGAAGCCTTAATGCCCTTGGGCCCCTGAGAAATAGTCTCTGGATCCGCAATAGGATTTTTAAAAGGAACTTGTGTGACTCAGGGACCCTTTAGTATCTGTCAGGTTTTCTGGGAGCAGGAGGCATGGAATCAGGGGCCAAACTAGATTCCAAAAAAAAAGCATCATCAACAATGTCTAATACAGGAGGAATAGCTAAAGGCCTATGCTGAGGTAAGAGAAGGAAATCCATAAAGCCTCTTTTTTGAATCAGAAAAATCCTGTCTTTCCCAGTGGAAATGCTCCCTTAGAGTATGTAAGATTTCACCAAAAGAAAAATCCTCTGGAGGAGAGGCAGAGGGAATAGAGTCCTCTGCACCAGAATCCTCATATGTAGATAAGGGCAAATCCAGATCATCAAAAGAATCAGAAGAAATAGAATCCTGGTCAGAAGATTCATAAACAACTTCAGTCCAAGGCCTCTTAGAAGGGGGAGGGGGGTTGGCTACCGCTGATTAGAGATATTAGATCTTCAGCCATTCTTATCATTTGTTTTTTAGGCATAGAGGCCTGAGCATGTGGCCTGGGCATCATTTTGTTAGGCATAGTTCGAGATTTAGGCCTAAGTGAAGAAAGAGGCGTTGGTTTAATATGCAAGTCCGTAGGCCTGAATACACCCTCAGAAGCCGGTGCCTGCACAGCGGCTCCAGACCCATCCAAGGTAGAGACATCTGCGGGTTCCATAGTTGAAGCATCTCGCGGCATACCAGACTCGGAATTGGTCTGAGTAGAGGGCTGCAAATCATAAGTAGCGGGTATCAGGGGCTACAAAAGCACCTCACTGAGTACCGGTGAACTGGCGAATGGCTTAGGAGAAGCGTCGTCTGCAGTTTTGGACCTCAGCGGCCTGTCTCTGTCTTTATCTTTGCGTTTTTTCAGAATCCCGGTAGTCGGATGGCTAACCAATGACATTTCTGGATAATTAAACCGAGAACCGAAATATTTAAAAGTGAAAATATATCGACGAATGATAGAGCGCTGATTAAATAAAGCAAAAAACCAACAGCAAGGTACGTCGTGGTTAGGGTCTAGGCAAGGAATACAGTATGAATGAAAATCTTTATAAGGTATTTGCTTTCTACAAGTAACACAATTATTAACTTTTACTGACATTGGTAAGGAGCAAGAAAAAAGTTTCCCCAACTGGGTACTTAGCGTTAGTTGAAGACTTTGGTTCTGAAAGTCAAAAACAAAAATTTCAGGAGTCGGCCTACCGGCACTTGCGAACTGCTTCTGCTTTTGGGCACTGCATGGCAAGACTGATGTAATGGCATCGGCTGCATGTTTTATACCCCTGACGACCTCATGTCATGGAAGAAGGGACAACAACCGACGCAGGACCCAAGACTTTATTAATCAGGCCGACTGAGTGCTACCTGCAAGCAGATAACCCAAATGTAATGACTGCAACAGTGAAACATGAAGAACATCCATAGCATTCCAGAGTGCTGGCCACTGCTTTTAAAGTGCTCACTTATCGACAGTCCATATTATACTTCAGCCTTGAAAGATACTAGTGCAAGAAGTGAAGAACAAATTGCTTTCTCTCCTGCTAGCAGAATTTGTGTAATATTTTCGCAACTGTATTTAGAGGGATTGAAATCTGCGGTGGTGGTGCTGCGGTAGCATTGTCGCCACACAGTAAGATGCTGTCTGGTTTGATTCACAGCTAGAGTGTCTTCTGCGTGGAGACATGCATGAATGGGCATACCTTCATTGAAGGTTGTGCGTCAGGGCTGGTAACTCGGCACGTAAAAAATCAACTACCAATCATTAGCGGACCGGAGTTCCGCTGTGGCGACCCCTAACCGGGAAAAGCCGAAAGACACAACATTGAGAGGGACTGACAATGTTAGCAGTTATCACACCATATCCTTTCTTTCACCAGTAATATATAAACCACTGACTGTATACTTTTATATTTGGAACATTATGACTTCTCTTTTTATCCTACTAAATTTACCTTGTACATTATATAAGCCATAACTGTCTGCACATAGCCCAGTATTCAAAGAATGTATTAGAGGGTGATTGTACTACATTGATTCAGCTGCACCATGGATGACTTTTAGAAATTCCTGCTTCTACTCAGTTTAATTTCTGAAATAAATACCATACCACTTTAGTGCTGCTCATGCTATTTAATGCCAATAAAACTGCTATGAGACAGTTAAACTAATGGTGCTGTTTCCACTGAACTAACATCAGAGTGTGATATCACAGGTTGTCAGTTCTAAACAACTCTCTTTGGCAGTCTTAAATTATTTCTAACAAAACAGCAAGCTGTACTCTCCAAACATAAAATGCAGACCTGCCCTATTTTCTCAAATATGGTTGCTGTCACCTACTGATCTATTCTGGCCCCTCTGGTGTTCACAATTTTTATGAATAATTAGAGCTATTTCACATCCATCTGTTGGCTGTTTCGACTGAAACCTAGTTTTGTCCCTTGCCAAGTTTTTCATAATAGGCTTTGCCTTACCTCTTTGCAGTGCAAACTTTTCTTAAATCTTCCAAAACTCAGATAGTTGCAGCTTTATGGAGATCATTCTTAAGTATGTTTTGTTTTGCATCCCTCCACTGCTAAGACATGAAAATCTCTACATTCTTTTCTCAGATCTTGCTTACAGCTATCAGCAAAGTTATTTTTACCTGCTTCTGTGAGTAATGTAACTCCTCAGGACCCTCCCCCTCACCCCAACCCCAGAAGCCAAGACTGCTATGGTTCTTCTGTCTCCACCAGGGATTCAACCATGCACTTGTGCAACATAGGCATGCACTGACACACCTTCCCCCAAACAAAGGTGAGCTGACAAAGTTTTATCGCTTGCCTTCTTCCCTAACCCTGGTACAGTATGCAACCTACCCCTTAATAGAATTGAAATCCCATAGACTATAATCAGGGCTGTATCCCTCCTTGTCAATAGGGAATAACTACATTAATCTAAACACATCTGCTCTATCAGCCACCAGACTGTTCAACAGGTATTCAATTCTAAATGTCAGGATCATAGCACTTTGACTTTAATTTTTTTTCCCAACCCAGGCAATTAAAGGAGTTGGCCAATATTCTAGGCAACTGTATCAAATTTTGGTATATAACTTTAACAATACATATGAGTACCCAAGTCACATGCAACTTGTTTGGAAATTCTGCAGTACAATATATTTAATGTTTACAGCAAGCATACTCCATCATATTCCATTTTTTAATTTCTTCAATGTTATTATTATTATTATTATTATTATTATTATTATTATTATTACTATTATTGATCATTTGGATTACCGTTTCCTTTTCACTTCTGATGGAATGGTAAGTAATTATTCCACGTCTACTGAACAGGGCTTTGGTAACATTTCTTATTAATGAATTTCTAGAGGATAGCTTTCTAAATTAGCAGCATTGCAAGGTTTAAGCTTCTTATTTAATGTTGTTGCTAATTTCCTGGTATTGTTTTAATTGTCTAGACAGGGTTATATTGCCATATGTTAGGAAAATAGCTTAGTTTTCTGTTTAAATTAGTTTGAAGTGTTTTTAAATTTAGATTGTGGTCCATTAACAAGGCAGTAATATTCTAGGGATCCATTAACAAGGCAGTAATATTCTAAAGTTTGGAAGCTGTGATTTTATTTTTGATTTCTTTATTTAAATTGTATCCATTCTGATGTTTATATATTTAATTTATATACATGATGTATATGTGTGCATTATTGCTTGTGGAGTTGTGTGTGCATTTTTTTGTTTACATCTGTGTGTGTGTGTTTCTCTGTGTTCACACATGCTGTCAGGCAGAATCCAAAGCTCTACCATTCACCTGTCCCCCATTTTTGCAGCAAGTCACGCACAGTGCCTTATATTTTTGTCATCCTTTAAAGAATGTTTGATTATTCTGGTAAACTAATGAGGATTACAGTATATCAATATAGCTAGTTGTTAGAGTTTCATAGTTCTTATTATTTAGAAAAAGCATGTGGGTGTATCACCCCTTGTTCTCTTAATTTTTTCAATAAACTAGAGTTTGTGCCGAGCATCTGTTCCTGATTTTGTAACACATCTCTGATTCTCCTCAAGTTTTGTTATATTTCTTAAATGTGTTTGATTTTCCTGGAAATTAATTAAAACTGCAGTTCGTCAACGATGCCTGTCATTAGATTTTCATAGTTCCTATTGTTTAAAAAATGCATGCCCATACAATATCTGCTAACTTCTTAAGTAAATTACAAGTCTCATGTAGTTAGCACAGAGGATTAGGGAGATGAGCTATCTAACAAACTGCTTTGCTTTCTGTAGCCAAAAGTACAGGGTTTGATTTCTTCCACATCCATTTACCTACTGTGTGATTTTGAGCAAAAGTGGCTCTGGGTCCCTTCTGAAAATGGACACTATTATATTTAAGATTTTTCCCTTTGGGGTGTTTATTCCTCCATTACTTTTGGCTTTTTAAGTTGAGAGGTATTTTGAGCTGATCTTTGTAAAATCTGTGGCTTTATGGTAAATTGTTAAAGAGTGTGTTCACTAAATAATGATACACATGAGTTTTGAACTTATCCTTCATAGTTCATTATTTATCATTCACTTGAATTCAGGCAGTTATATGAGGTGTACAGTCATACAAGTGGCTGAAATTTGCGTGTGTCTGTGTCTGTGTCTGTGTATTTGTGTGCACGTGTTTGTGTGTGTATGTGTGTACGTACACATGAGCATTTGTGTGTGTGTAAATATTTGGTTCCAGTAAACCAGAGTAGCTATGATGCATGAACATGATATAGCTCTCAACTGTGCTTGATTGACCTCATATTTATGGTCTTCTTCCTGTATAATTTGTGGTTTTTGGCAATATGGTTTGGATTACTGTCACACAATAATGACAAACATCCAAGTTTCAGATATCATATCCTTCAGAATTTGCCTACTGACATAAAACACTTTATAATAACAGTATGCTAAGGATATAACAGATATGCTTAAAATCAATACTTGGTTTTGGGTCTTTGGGTCTTATTCTCAAGCTAAGAGGTTGAGATGGATGACATAGAGAAATAGCACTGGGTAGCACTGTGTGGTTTTGATAAGAGTGAGACGAAATACATTTATTGGTCAGTATTTGTGTATTTATGATTTCACTTGATCTCAAGCAGATATCCAAGATATACAGTCATGGACATGGTTGTAAATGATTGTTTTGTGTGTGTGTGTGTGTGTGTGTGTGTGTGTGTGTGTGTGTGTGTGTGTGTGTGTGTGTGTGTGTGTATGCAGAGGGTGTAATTCTCAAGTATCCATAATTTTATTCTCATATTTGTGGTTTGTTTCTTGTAACACTTGTGGTTTTCTGGCTAAGTGCTGTGGATTTCAGTGAACAAATAATGACACATCTGAATTTAAGAGTTCATATCCTTTAGAAATCCGTGCTAAAGCAAAAGCTCTTATACTAACAACTTTCTAAATTTATAAAAGCAAAAATAAAAATCAGTTCCTGATTTGGGTTCTTTGTCTTGATTCTATTATTTTCTTTGTCCCCCTTCTGCTTCTTTCTATCCACCTACCCCAACACCCCCATCCACCGGTGGCTCTACCAGCCTCTCTCACTACCCACTGGACTATCTCTGTTCTAAGACTTGGGCTGATGTGGAACCTAGGTGCATCTTGCTGTAGATTACTTCCACTGGAGGACTTTTTACATTTGTGATGTTATTTCTTGCTGCCCCCCACCCCTGCATTCCTCTTTGAATCCCAGCACTGTTCACATAGCTGCTAAATAGTACTTCGTTATATGCTAGTTGACTATCACTCCCAACATGTTTCTTGTAGTCTTAATGGCTTGCCAGGTGTACTTTCATTAAATATGAGTTTCAAGGGAAGACAAGTTTTACTATTATTCATGCCAAGTCTGTTTTTAATGTGCAAGTTTTTGTTCTGTTTAGCAAGTGCAGTAAAATTTGAAATATAAGGTTTAAATTAAATCCAGATGTCTCTGATTATTGCAAAAGTAAAGAATAAAGTAATGCACACTGTCAGGTTTGAAAAGTGTTTATGGTAATTGAGAAGGTACAAACAAACAATGTGATATTGGAAAGACTGTGGAGCCATGGTCTATAGCCTCCCTAGAGCTCCATTTGACCATTCTCCAAGTCTGGTTGCAAATATTTCATAAGTAACTCTTCAGTGTAATGGACTCCTCAGGAGGTCTGGATTTCACTCTGTTTCCTTAATAATTGTGTAGAGAATGTAATTGTTTAAATTAATAATTATTCTACACTGTTAGCTCAGTGGTAAAGCATCACAAGTTTGTATAATCTAAAAATGAGTTTACGTAAGTAAGTATGATGCATAACAAAATCCTGTTACAGAAAGATCACAAACCTAAAACAAAAATTACTATAAAACTGGGAAATTCCAATGAAAGGTAAACAAATTAAGATACAGAAACAGTTCCAGTGTTGGATATTAAGTTGATATTTTTCATAAATGGTCAGCCTATACAGTGTACAATATCACTTGGATGTATTCATTGAATGTACATGATACTGGAAATAGAAGTAAAGACTTCTGGTTAGAAAATCTGATAATTAAAGTATAAGTGTTGCTCTTAGGCCTGATGCTGGTGCAGAATTCAGTAATTTATCTGAATCTATATTTAAGGCATTGAATTTGTCTAATAAAGTTTAAAAGTTACTGGACAATCTCTTGAGGCATCCTGGGAGAAAAAAAATAAGCTTGGTTTAAAAGTGAAGAAAGTGTTGAAAATTCTGGTTGGTGATTCTAGCAGGGTCCAAGTAAAAGTGTATAAGTCAAAAAAATACTGGGATTATATTTCATGTGGGGCACTTGATGTGTAAGGACTCAAAATGTGCATGTACAGAACAATTCTCTGATCAGTACAGATGGCAAGAAAAGAAAGGTTAATGGTCAGAACCTGGTACCACTGAAGAAGTACTGACTGAAAACATATGCATTGTCATCTGGAATGGACAATAAGTAGAGTGTGAACATTTGTGTGCTATATTTGAAAATTTACATTTGTGAATGTCAGCCAGTCATTTTATTAGATACAAAAAGATATAATGTCATACTTAATAATGCCAAAATGACTATTATACCATGATCCCCCCAAAACGTGCATTGTAAATCGAGTTATACTAATGGAAAAAGGTCCGGTCGCCCGGACTTTTTTCCATTAGTATAACTCGTTTTTTTTAAACACTGTCTCGCCATGTTAAATGGGTTTAACATAGCGAGACAGCTTTAAAATAAGCAACGGAGATCTCCGTTGCTTATTTTAAAGCTGTCTCGCTATGTTAAACCCATTTAACATAGCGAACAGTGTTTAAAAGCAATGGAGAAAGCAAGATCTCCGTTGCTTTTAGTGTCTCGCTATGTTAAATGAGTTTAACATAGCGAGACAGTTTAAAATAAGCAACGGAGATGTCCGTTGCTTATTTTAAAACTGTCTCGCTATGTTAAACTCATTTAACATAGCGAGACAAAAAGCAACGGAGATCTTGCTTTCTCCGTTGCTTTGCCCACAGCTCTGATGTACTGCGCAGGCGCAGTACATCAGAACTCGCGGATGCCAGACATCTGCGGAAGGGCAGTAAACAGGCATTATACTATGCCATTATTTAAGAAAAGTAACAGTTTCTTTTCTTAAATAATGTCATGGTATAATAGCAATAACCCACTTCTGGGTGTGGGTAATGCTAAATTTACCCACGGTTGGCTTTGTTTGGTCCTCGGGCTTCGCCCTCGGGACCAAACCACGCCAACCGTGGGTAAATTTAGCATTACCCACACCCAGGCATGGGTTATTGCTATAGTAGATGCAATAACGCAGCTTCTGTTCTTATCACAGCATAATCCAAACTTTCATTATCTTCCACCCATCCTCAATGCTATAAACTCTCTCTCTCTCTCTCTTCTCTTGTCTATACGCTGTACTGCTTTCACTCTCCCCTAACCAAAAAGTGTCCCCTAGTATCATCAGACTGTCATTTCATGAGCCAAGATCCCACCATCATCACACTGTCATCACTTGAGCAAAGTCTCCTAGCATCATCAGTGTCGTATGTTGAGCCAGGTCCCCTAGCATCATCAGACTGTCATTCTTTGAGCCAAGTCCCTTAGCATCATCAGACTGTCATCACTTGAACCAAGTCCCCTAACATCATCAGACTGTCCTTGCTTGAGCCAAGTCCCTTAGCAACATCAGACTGTCATGGCTTGAACCAAGTCCCTTAGCATCATCAGACTGTCACCGTTTAAGCCAAGTGGCAACACTCCATAGACTGTACAAAACTCAACTGTTCTCACATTCCCCATTTTTCCCTCATGCACATTTTCCAATTTTCACTGCTGCTTTCTTTAATCCCATTTGCTGCTTAGCTGTTTGTGAACCTTAACTTCTATGACCTAGGCTGCCTGGGCTAAGAGACTGCATGAATTCCATCGCTGCATATTCTCTGTTGGCATAGAGGGATAAAACAATGATTATAATCCAGTATATTTGGTTTGATTAGAGACTTGGTTGACAGATGTCATGGTACAGATGATGGTTGTGTCTATCAAGGGAAGGACAGTCATGTTGGAGTCTTATTCAGTGGATGCTGATGGATACCAGAGTCCTTAGAATGATGGCAGGCTGCATGTACTGGGATCAGAGTAGACAGTCCAACCCTATGCCTAAGGGTGGGTCCAGGTTTAATATGACCCTATCATTGCTTGCCAGCCTACATGTAAACAGCATCAGCTCGTGAGTGCTGCAAGATTGGTCAGTAAAAAACTTCACCATGGACAAATGATAGCATCTCTCACAGCCCATCTCACTGCATGCCTGGTGGACTCCCTAACTCAATTGACCATGCTTTGCAGTAGAAATTTTACTTAGGGTACACCTTCTTGGTAAACTCCAAGAGTTGTCTAGGAAGGGACTTTTTAGTTGGACATGTATTCATCCTATAAATTGAAAAACCATCTCTCTGAACCACCAGAATAGACAAACATTAACTCATATTTTTTGTAAGGGCAAATCTAGGGTTGCCATCTTTCATTGTGATGAAAACCGACCAAGGCCTCACCTCTAGCAGCTCCCATAACCCCTACCACACCCTCTCCCCACCCATTTTGTGACATCATCACCTCAGATGTGGTGGAACACCTTCTTTTTCATTTGAGATGCTGTTTTTCTGCTGATTTACTATGCTTTTCTATAAAAATTCATAGTAAATCCACAGATTTAACAAACTCCGATAGTCTGTTTCCTTTTTTTTAAATAGAATACCAGAACATGATCATAGGGACACATACTAGCTATTCTGACTGTGATGTTGCAGTTTACATATATTGTTAGAGATCATGGTCATGGAGCAATAACACCAGGGAAATCAGACTGAGGAGTTAATACTTCACCACATGCATGCGGAATATTTGCAAGGAAAATGAATATACCAAGGCGCATGACATATGGCAACAGTGGAATATCACCACGTGGCTATTCTAGCCTTACTGATTGGTTTTTGTTCAAGACTACACAGAAACATTTAACTCTGAGAAAAACATACAAACCTTAGTATGATTCATTGGTATACAATAGACCACACGCAGTAGCCCAGGGTAACATGAGATCTTAGCTGTCAGGAATGTGAACCACATTTGAACACTGATTGGCTCATTATACATTTATTTCTGAATTCTATTCTTCAGTATTCAATGTATGGTTCAGACTGAAACTTTCCATGGTTTAAAGAAGAAATTCAAATCCATCTTGTACCATGAAGTATTGATGAGTGTTTTTTCTCATGATATAATACATTATTTTTGTTATAATACTTAATATTATTATTATTAGTAGTATCATCATTACTTTTATCATTATTTTTAATTTTAATTTCCATAATGTCAAAGAAAAACATAAACATGTAGTGCATTCTTTATACCTCAGACTTTACTAACAATAACAATCTATTTTGATACAGTTGCAGCATATCACGAGAAAAGAAGGAGAGGTCATCCTCTTTCTCTGTTATTCTTCCCGTCTTTTCCTATCCTCTTACGGTCCACTATCTCTCTGAATCTCATTTTCATTTTGCAAAGCCTAATCTTAGCTCTCTTCTGTAAACAAACAAGCTTTCAAGCTGTAAAAGTTTTAGAAGCACAATAATGTTAACCAGCTGGTTACGGAGAACTGTAAATACTGATAAATGTAAACATAGCACTGTTGTTTCTTCTGGCACCTCATTTGTATTATGCAAATATTGTCCTGCTGTCTCTTCTCTCATCACACTTTTATTCCAAATTATGTATTACTGTGCGTGTATTAAATATTCTGTTATTCGGCCTGTTCTTCCCTGGCATCCACTGAAAATGGGTTCAGTCGCACTATCTAGGTAAACAAATGTCAAGCAAATTGATTGTCTGCCAGCTGTATTTAGTTTCACATTCTGTTACTATTGAGTCAACTATTACCAGGTTTGATGATTTGCATAATTTTAAACAAAAATGAAAATGGGTTCAGTCGCACTATCTAGGTAAACAAATGTCAAGCAAATTGATAGACTGCCAGCTGTATTCATAGTTTCACATTCTGTTACTATTGCGTCAACTATTACCAGGTTTGATGACTTGCATAATTTTAAACATTAAAAATGTTTTGTTAAAGAGTATTTAAGGTTGTTGCTTACATAAAGCATTATATACATTCATTCATTGATATGATTTATGTCTTTATTAATTCTTCTCTTAAATTTCATTATTATTTTGGCAACAGAAAGTGCCTTGTGCATAGTACAAATAAGGAAATCGCAATAGAAGCATTGCAGTCAGTATAACAGTAAATAAAAAGAAGGAAAAAACTTAAAGAAACATACCCTAGGATAAAGAAATGCGTATGCAATGTAGAAGTGTTAACCCTGATGTTTTTTGCATCATGATAAGTCTGATATTGCAATGCAGAAGTGTTAATCCTGATTTTTTTTTTGCATCATGATAACTCTAAGTGATTCATAGACATCCAGTCTACTACAGTTTTCTGCTGGTGGTGGCCATAAAATAGAGAATGGCCATTAACTGTCTGGCTGCCCTTCCTTGTTAGTATGGACATGAATGTGGCTGAAAGGATGCTCCTGTGTGTGTTTGTTTGCATGTCTGGATGGTTGTCATAGGTCTGGATGTCTCAATGGGTGCTTGCTTGTGGGGGCATGGGTATGTGTGTGTGTGTGTGTGTGTGTGTGTGTGTGTGTGTGTGTGTGTGTGTGTGTGTGTGTGTGTGTGCGTGTGCGCGTGTGCGTGTGCGTGTGTGCGTGTGTGCGTGTGTGCGTGTGTGTGTGTGTGTGTGTGTGTGTGTGTGTGTGTGTCTGTGTGTGTGTATGTGTGTGGGTGTGTGTGGGTGTGTGGTGGAATGTGTTTATATTACTTTAATGCATGGGCTGATAGGGCTAACACTAGTGCAGTCAGGTCTGACAGTGAAGTGTTTATTTTAGAAACACAGTTATCACCTGTTAATTAAGTGCACCTCTGTGTGGTTTTAACTCTACAGATCAGATTTTCTGACTATCATGATAATTGACTAAGGCACATTAGCCAATTAGAGTGGGTACTTCGATTCTCTCTGAATCCTTTCCCAGTATTATTTATAGTCATCTTTAATCTAATATGTTTACAACACTTAACAGTTTTACCATGTGAATGTCCCAAGTGCTAAAGTTATCAACTTTGCTTTATAAATTTCACATTTTGATTTCTTTTCAAAATAAGAGGAATATTCAGAAATGCTTATGCTAATTACCATGAGTTGGGATTTTTTATTATTAATACCTACTATTGTGGAATGTGGGCAGAACTATATCGTAAATACATGTTTGCTTTTAATTGTAAGAACATATTTTCTTTTTATAATATATATTCTGACTACAACTTTTTTCTGAAGAATAGGAGTAAACATTTCCTTTCCATTCTGGATAACATATTTCTAACTTTCAAACACAATTGTCGACATTATTCTTTCAGAATTCAGAACATTTGCTTATTTCTCTTGCTACTTCATATACTTCATTCCCACTGGTTTCTCCAACGCCTTTTCATTTACTTGTACCAATTTACTTACATTGCTTTCTAGTAATGACTACCTGAATATCATACCAAAAATTCTCCATATCTTTGTCTGTCTGGTCACAAATTGACATGCTTTCATCCATAAACATTACAGAGTGTTCTTTGTATCCATTAGTTTTCTACCTTGGACCTTTGGTGCCCTCCAAGAAAGTCCTCATTCAGTAATACAAAGATGTTTTGAGATTCTGGGCAACCGTTCCTGGTCTCACCTGCCATCTTCACTTTGTTATTTAGCCAATTAGCGTTATCGTGATGTCTGATTTCTATATAAGGCCCTAAACAGATTACAGAAATGGTCACCTATCATTACTTTCCTTCAGCATCTCAAAAATGAAATACCATTCCAATGACTTTACAGCTTTTTTAATGCTTCATCTCCTTAATACATTCATCTAGAAACTTAAACGCAATCAAAAATGCATCTTAACATTCTTGTGCTGACAAATCCCTCATCTCTTCTACACTAGGACTAGAAATATGTAATTTATTCTACTAGCAAGCACTTTTGCTAGAGCAGCCAATAATTGTGCAGGTGTACTCTGTCCTTGTCCCCTCTGGTAAAATGATGTCCCTCTAAATGAGAGGCAGCTTTGGCCCTACTTGAATGTATTAAATGTACTTCTCAATTCCTCCAAAATCTTCCATGCTATGATTCTGAAAAAGGCGGAAAAGTTATGGAAGACTATCATGGTGAGTGGGGAAATGCACCAAGGACAGCAATAGTCTGCTGAAACTCTTTCATTTCCCTCTCTCTTACTGTCTTGCTGTCTCAATCCAACATTGTTCTTTAGAACTCTTGCAGTGTGTTTGTCATCCCCTCACCTCCCATTTACCCTTCACATTAGATACCTCCAGAGAGAACACCTACAATAATTTCAGAAGCCATGCATTATCTCAGTCCCTTCACTTCCTTTACCGTAAGCTTTCTAAGCTGCTCTCTTCCTTACCATGGAGGATTCCATGCTATTCAAAAGCACTGGTTACACCACTGTTTTATATACCTTGCACTTCAGCTCCTTTGGCATTCTTCTGCCATATACTACTCCTGACAAATTACACCAATTGATGCACCTCTGATTCTATCTCTGACCTCCTAACTTAGACTTCCTTTCTCTTCAACCACAACTCTCAGATACTTGAAGCTATTAATCTGTCCCACTATTTCCCCATATCTCAATTTTTAGCTTCTGATTTCTCTCATTTGCTGTCATGTCCATTGTGTTTTCAGTACTTAGATTCATCTCATCTGATGTGTTTTCCATTCCAGTCCCCATCATTTGCTGAAGTTCCTGTTTAGAATCTGCGTGTAGTGTCATATTGTCTGCATGCAGTTAATCTGTCCCTTCTGACTTGTTGGCTGGTATAGTCCATCACCAGTATAAATGGGACTAGGCTCAGAGCTGAATCCTGATGCACACCCACCTCCATTGTTTGTACTTGTGTCACTGCATCCCTTTACATAGCCTGCACTGATTCTACCAACATTCCTGCGACTTTCAATCAAAACGGTACTGTACAAATCAGCATTCTGTTGACCTTGTCAAATACTTTCATTAAGTCTAGGAATGTTCATTTGGATCCTTTACTTACTTCAACATATTTCTACATGAAATGTGTGACTGAAACATTGCATCATTTGTACTGCATTATTATCTGAATCCAAGCTGTTCATCTTAATTTCTACCGTTCTGTGTATTTGCTTATCAGTCAGGCTCCAATGCATTCTTACTGTGTGACAGGAGTTTGCTACTTCTGTACTGTACATAGTTATTAATGTCTCTATTCTGTTTCTAGACTAACACCAAAATGCTTATTCTCTAGTAGTCTGGGATACACCTTTCTCTCTCTATCTCTCTCTCTTTTGATTAATGCCCTCCCAGAGCCATTTCTTTCCTAACTCACCCAGCATCTTGATCACATGTCATGACATCGTCTGAGCTTGATTTCTTTGCCATTTACTTAGTTGTTACTTCTTCTAATGTGAATGATTATTCTCTAACAAATATTCATATTCTAATTGCTTTTAATCCTTTCCATCCTCCATTACTTCCCTACCTCCCATCCTTTGTGAATATCTATGCCTCTTTTGCAGGGATCTAGTGTCTCTCTCAGCTCTTCCAATGTCCTTCCATCATCTCTCCTTTCCATTAACTTTGTATTGCATCCCACTAATCGCCCTCCTCTAAAACATCATGATGAGGATTTCTCTGTATCATCTCTCAGGGTTTTTTTATCATTTGGTCAAAATCACAATTCAGCAAATCGCTCTTCAACAATCAAAAAACAGTGAACTTTTAGTTAAACAAATGTTCACATTTGCAAATGTGTTTCACAGGGAAAGGAGAAAGTTGCCCATCATTTCCAATGTAACATACACTGCAGTATATCAAACCCAAAAAGGTGGGTGATTGCATCCCCACACCCCCACTACTTATATATATCAAATCTGAGATTGCACTACAGTGAGAAAAGGTAATTTCCTGGCTTTGGCCAACTTTCTCCTTTCCCTGTGAAACACATTCATGGATGTGAACATTCTTTTATCTGAGCTGGGTGGCACAGTGGTGCAGCGGTTAACGTTGTCGCCTCACAGCAAGGGGTTTTCTGGTTCGATTCTCGGCTGGGGTGCCTTCTGTGTGGAGTTTGCATGTTCTCCCTGTGTTCGCGTGGGTTTCCTCCGGGTACTCCGGTTTCGTCCCACATTCCAAAGACATGCATCTGGAGCATTTCTCCCCGGGCCTCCGCTGAAAACAGGCTCTATGGAACCTAGTCGGACTTTCCCGGTCAACAAAATGATAAATAAATAAAATAAAGCTTTCGCTGTTTTTTTACTGAAGAGCAGTTTGCTGAATTGTGATTTCGATGAATTGGTATAGATCCCGCCTCTGTCAGTCTCTAACTCAGCTGCTGCAGCCCGTCCTCTTTCTTCTACAAACACTTCTGCCTTTTTCATCCAGTTTTCATATCTCCTCTGCTCCTCACTTGTACACTTGTGTGTATGACTTGAGAGTGAGAGAAAGAAAGAAGGAGAGAGAGAGAGCTCTCACCTGTCTCATAATCTTTCAGTTCATCCACTGTACTTGTCTCACCGAGATGCTATCAAGTGCAGCACCCTATCATTAATGCATAAGATAGAAATTTTACCTGTCCTGACTATGTCTAACTCTCGATATATCTAACCAGCCTTCTATAGTCCTTCCTCATAACAAAATATTCCTAATCCTATCTATAGTCCTTCCTCATAACAAAATATTCCTAATCCTATCTATAGTCCTACCTCATAACAAAATATTCCTAATCCTATCTATAGTCCTTCCTCATAACAACATTTTCCTTATCCTATCTATAGTCCTTCCTCATAACAAAATTTTCCTAATCCTATCTATAGTCCTTCCTCATAACAAAATATTCCTAATCCTATCTATAGTCCTTCCTCATAACAAAATATTCCTAATCCTATCTATAGTCCTTCCTCATAACAAAATATTCCTAATCCTATCTATAGTCCTTCCTCATAACAAAATATTCCGAATCCTATCTATAATCCTTCCTCATAACAAAATATTCCGAATCCTATCTATAGTCCTTCCTCATAACAAAATATTCCGAATCCTATCTATAGCCCTTCCTCATAACAAAATATTCCTAATCCTATCTATAGTCCTTCCTCATAACAAAATATTCCTAATCCTATCTATAGTCCTTCCTCATAACAAAATATTCCTAATCCTATCTATAGTCCTTCCTCATAACAAAATATTCCTAATCCTATCTATAGTCGTTCCTCATAACAAAATATTCCTAATCCTATCTATAGTCCTTCCTCATAACAAAACATTCCTAATCCTATATATAGTCCTTCCTCATAACAAAACATTCCTAATCCTATCTATAGTCCTTCCTCATAACAAAACATTCCTAATCCTATCTATAGTCCTTCCTCATAACAAAACATTCCTAATCCTATCTATAGTCCTTCCTCATAACAAAATATTCCTAATCCTATCTATAGTCCTTCCTCATAACAAAATATTCCTAATCCTATCTATAGTCCTTCCTCATAACAAAATATTCCTAATCCTATCTATAGTCCTTCCTCATAACAAAACATTCCTAATCCTATCTAGAGTCCTTCCTCATAACAAAATATTCCTAATCCTATCTATAGGCCTTCCTCATAACAAAACATTCCTAATCCTAGCATTTGATTCTCTTCTGCAAAAAATGTTGTTCCATTCTGACCTCAAGGGCTGCATTATAATTGTCCTATTATGATCCAGATGACTTCAGCTGTCTTACGCTCCTACTTCTCAAACAAATTAGTAAATAACACCCCTGCTTTATTTATTTATTTTTACACAAAGCATCTCTCTTTCCAAGTAGCAGTTCCGATCTTTTTCTGTAAAGTATGACTTCAGCCATTCTCTCTTTTCAAGGAAAATCTGAAGATCTCTTTTGATACCTTCTATAGTTGTCACCCCTATTTTCCCACCATCCCTTTACTCTTCAGAATTAGCTGCAGTGGTGTCTACCACAGGTCTTCTACCCAGCCCTACTTCACCATATAGCTGAAGATTATTTGCATTGTTGCCAGGGTTTAACCCCCTCCAGACTGAGGTTGCCTGCCTTCTATAATACAGCCGATGATGGGTGCCACAGGAAAGGAATGAACATGTGAGCCTGGTATCAGCCACTGCTGTTTGCAGCGGATGGTTTTTAAATTATTGGTTCTGTCTTCCATCTACATATATTTGTAGCATCCAAAAATGTGGCATGCAGTGAGCCTTAAGACAGATGTCCACACCTCTATATGCTAGAAAAGCTTGGCTCCACCCTCTTGTACATGACACTTCCATGTATTCAACAGTTTATACCAGAAACTCTATCACAAACACTGTGACCAGTCAAATTCTTTCCTTCCCTCTGTCTGAACAGAGGCATGCAGGCTAAGTCTTCCACACTAGTTTCAACAGGTGTCCTAACTGCTCATTTAATCTGACTCACATGCATTATAGTCAGGGTTTTATTACTGTATGCCAGTGGAGCTGGCCTATCAGCTGGGGATCTGACACGTGTCCAGACAGTACAGAATTTTACAGGAAGATTGCTGACCTTGTTGCTGTCACATTACTCATGTGCTGTTGGATCTGCACCAGCTGCCGATCCCTCTCATGTCTCTATATAAGATACGGTGGCCTGTAGAGCCTGAATCCTTGCTGCTTGAAAGAGCTATTCATCCATGTCCCTGATACATTTTGCAGTATATCATGTTAAAGGCTGTTGGCAATTCCAAAGGTCCATTTTGAAACATAATGTAGGGATTCCTTGTTTGTCTTACTGTGGTCCTTTACAATTAGCTACATTGTCTGAAGCAGACATGAAGGAAGAGACCCTGTTTAGGAGGCCTGAGAAAACACATCTTTTTAAAAATCAGTTTTTTAATAACCCTTTTGGGGGCAAGAATGTTCCCATTTCATACTTTATGTTTCCTTTCCCCTTCCTATGGAACCTTGACATACTGTCTTTCTTGCATTTGTACTTAGTTATACTGAAGTCAATGTTTATCTGTTCAGTGCTTTGTACTAGCAGACACGCATTTAACTACTTTCACTCAGATAAACACAGGCATGTGGTTGAGCTTCTCAAAGGTCTCCTTTGCCATAAGAACCTATGAATAAATGAATGACTGAATGAATGAATGAATAAATAAAGAGTTTTCTTGCAGTTTCTACTTGATACAACCAGTGTTAGTAGTTATTGTCAAAAAAGATGAGAAAAACTTAATTTGTATTTTGCACTTTCTACAGCCATTCAGAGCAGAAGCTATCATACACTTTTAAAACTACTTGCTGTGTATAGGTTCAGATGGTCCAATAAATGTCAATGCACTAATAGTTGTCCACCCTGACCTTTAGAAATGTATCTTACCAACCTATTTATCATAGTCTATCATGCATTTGAATTCAAATGTTCTTTATATTTTTTGACTGTGTGCATTTATTTCTTTTGATACACTTGTGTAACCTTTCTGAGTACCTAACTTTACTCACTCTGGGTTGTTCTCATTAATGCTACATATGTAATCTTTGATTTTCTGTGGAGCATTTCTCCCCAGGCCTCCACTGAAAAATGGCTCTAGCTCAAATGTCAAATAAAAAAATTAATAATAGGTGATTGGTATGCATGTCAAATCAGCTATGATGCTGAATATTATAAATACATATACTGCATATGTTTTTGTTACTTTGATGCTTAATTGAAACAATTTGCTATATAGTGCAATAAACAGATGCATTATCAGTAACATCTAATAATGAAAGTTGGTACTGTACTTGCTTCTGAGCTAAGACCTATCCCACCATATGGTATTGAAATGATCTGAAGCACAGTTTAACTAAATAATAGCCAAGGAACAATTAGCCTTTCTGACATTTGTGAAACAGTACATTTTTCAATCATCATATCAATTCAACAAAAAATATGCCAAGTGCAATTTATAATAGTGTGAACTATGCTATATTATATAACACCCACTTATATATGAAATAGCAGAAGCATGACACAGATACCTGCTTATGTTAAATAGGTACTGCTTGCTGTGAATGCACACTGCTTAACAGTTACCTTTAATCACTGTCCACTGCATATTTTTCAGTTTACAGTGGTAAGGTCACTTTTATTGCAATGATTATATCACTGTGGATCTACGTGGTCAATTAAATTAGAAAATAAACAGATAATTAGACAACACTATATATAATCAACATTTACAAGCTTTGCCTAACAATAAATTTAGTTTATTTCAGTTTAGACTTTCTTTTATCATTCATGTCCAGTGCTTTAAGCTAAGGTAAATGAGCATCATTATCTCTCATCCACTGTCCCTCACAGTCTAATTTGGAAACTAACAGAACTAAATGAAATCCTTATTTCACCTTTCAGCTTGAAAATGTGAGAAAAGCATTGAGGGCATTGTAAGAATGTCCATAGACTGCTCTATTTGCATGATATTATCAATAAAATGTTAAGTCTAAATGTTGTCTAATAAGAGGAGGTGGTCTTCATAATAACTGAAATGAAACACAAGGAAAAGCAGAGCAGATTTATTTATATGATTAATTACTCATTCTTTTTGTAAGAATAAATATATCCAGTGGTTGAGTCAAAAATTGTTGGCATACATTACCTTTTTCCAAGAGCTAATATCTGTTCATAGGACATTTACACTGTAATAGTATATGCAAGTTGTCATAAACCATGTGACTTGACAGTACAAGATATTATTATCATCACTATCATGGGACCATTTAATAAATTCCTCCAAACAGGGGGGGCAGGTGCTGACTGAAGTTTCTTTTTTGGAGATAAACTGTTGACTAGGTTTGTAAGGGCCCCAAGGCAATTAGCCTAATAACCTTCTATGATCCTATGATCCTATGAAGATGTTCGCTGTGTTATGGCCAATAGGATGCTTGTTGTCTCTATTTGATCTCTACACTCTTGAGGGTGCTACAATTTCGACAAACTAGAAAATGTAACAAAACCACAGCACTGAAATTGAAACGGTTCCAAATATAACTTTTAATGACCTTTTCATATTATAAAAATGATAAAACCTTGCCACAAGCATTAAAAACAATAACATTAAGTACTTTTGTCCATTGGAGTAATGAACTTCCTCAGATCAAGGATCAAGGATCTGAGGAAGTTCATTATTTCAATGGACGAATGTGCTCATGTTCTTGTTTTTAATGCTTATGGCAAGGTTTTACTGTTTTTATAACATGAAAAAGTTATTAAAAGTCATATATGGAACCAGATCAGTTTCAGCACTGTGGTTTTGTTATGTTTTCTAGACTCCATTTGATCGTAGATCAGCAACTCTATGTGCCAGTGTGAGGTCTGTGTAATACAGAGACTGAGATATATACCCTTTCCCCTCCTTTATTGTGTTTTCTTAGAGCTGGTATATATAAGTGGCAGGGGGGGTGTGGGCTGCAGCCTTCCACATTAGAGGGGCAGGGGGACATGTCCCTCCTGCAATCAAAACCTTTTTTTTTCTTTTATTACTTGGAGTATGCATGTTTTAGTGTTGGCAATGTGTGTGCTGATTACTTTTTGTTGGTGTTCGGTGCTGAATTTTCTTAGACAGATTTCTTTTAATATGCATCAAGGTAATGTTAGCATAGCTGTAGTTCTAGTACAAAGGCTTAGCTGACAAGAGAGATTTCAATATTTTTATAAACTGTGCTCATGTTATTGTTTTTAATGTTTAATGTCTTAATGCAACAGCTATTTTTTGAAAAGGATGCTAATATACTAAAATTAATTTCTGGCAGAAAAAGTGCAATGTAGAACAAATTATATACCTTTCATGAAATCGCTTCAGGAATGTTTGCATGGATTTCTGATTGAGAAGAATGTCATTGATTTCCTAGATTTCGTTTTTGTTTTTATTTGATTTTTAGTTTTAATTTGTAAACAATGAAGGCAGGCTAGTCCAAAGACCATTTCCAGGTATGTGAGCCATTGCTGAAAGGTTAAAAGAATAATCGTATAAAAGTAGGAGTGGGAGTGGGCATAGCAATATAAGTGCATTACAGTATGTACAAGCATCTAATAAAACTAGAATAATATTGGGGTGTTTACAAATAGGCTCTTGATGTACAGCAGCATACAGAGGATTCCAGACAGACAATAATTAACTCAAGGCTGACAGAGGGATATGAAATTATCTAAAATTAAAGAAAAATCACAGATGGTAAATGATACAGCATCAATTAACACTAAAGTAAAAAATATTCTACACTGTATCCATCCTTCTATATCTTTATCTATCTCTCTGTCTATAAAGCTACACACACACACACACACACACACACATATATATATATATATATATATATATATATATATATATATATATATATATATATATTATTTTATATTTGTTGACTGGGATAGTCCGACTGGATATATATGTCCATTTTCAGCGGAGGCCTGGGGAGAAAAGCTCCAGATAACACAGATAGAACATAACAGATATGAGTCAAACTTATTTACAAAGCTCTCTAGTAGGTACTCACAATATACCCAGTGTGTAATAGTATACAAAAACAACAGGTTGCAGCAAGCTATTATGAGCAAGAGATGCATACAATATTAATTTAAATAAAGCATTGAATAAGCAGTGGTTAATCAGGGTTAGTACAGGGGCAAAGCCAGCGCTCTTTAAAATACTGTTTGAGGCCTTTTTTGAAGATACTTAAATAAGGTTCAAGGGTAAGGTTAGATGGAAGTGAATTCCAAGTTTTACCAACAACGTTGGCAAACTGGGAGTCACCGGCTGAATTAATGGCTTTGTGGGTTTGGACCAACAGTTTATTGGATAATTGCAGTTGTCTTGAATTACTGTATGGCTTTATGATATTTTTGAGTACTGGAGTATTTTCAGGGTGGTACAGAATCTTGTGTGCTACTATAAGTTGATTGAACAGAAGTAGGCTAGGCAGTTCTTGCCACCCGAGAAGAGTGAGGGTTTGACAGTGATGTGTCCTATATGTTGAGCCTATGACAAATCTGGCAATATGGTTGTAACAGTGAGAGAGCTTACTAAGTTCAGTTTTACTCAAATTGGAGAGTATGGGGGAGGCATATAGAAGGGTAGAGAGTAGGTGTGAGTGGGCGATTGCAGTCCTAGCTAATGGAGTTAGAAAAGTTGTGCTTCTATATAATGAGCCAAGCTTCTTATTAATGTTTTTTATAGCTTTATTGATATGCAGATCAAATTCGAGATTATTGTCCACTATTACTCCTAAAAGCTTAGTATGGTCATCTGGAGAGATAGCAGTACCATTGTTGGATATTATGGAAAGGGAAAATGAGGTGGAGCTACTGGTGGAGGTAAAGAGGAGCAGTTTATTTTTGTTGGGATTTAACAACAGATGGTGATTAGAGAGCTAATTTATATATATATATATATATATATATATATATATATATATATATAAAACAGTACTATATATATGTGTTTATGTGTTTATGTGTGTGTGTGTGTGTGTGTGTGTGTGTGTGTGTATTTTTTTACATACATATACAATATTATATTATGAGTGGTTAACAACACAAATGAGTGGCACACAAATAAAAGAAAACAAACGAGAATGCACAAATGAACAAACCGCAAAACGTTAAAAACCCCTCTACCATAATCACTAATCCCCAGCTTAAAAAAAACAAGATCAGGCATTGTCTAAATAGTGTAACTACTAGGGAATGAGTTTCTAATAGCGTAATGTACAGGGTTGGTATTAGGGCCATGGGCAGGGTCCACCTTGTGTGTGCTTACCTTAACGCTAACCCTACCGCTACCCCTAACACCAAATCTGCACATTACATTGCTTTACTAAAAAATGTGTCCCTAACAGTATGACTAACAAGACAAAAGAACAAAGAATGGTCAACCCATCAAACAGACACAACATTCAATGTTTCCCCTTATGTTATCTTCACTCTAACCCTAAACTGCAAGCGCTGGTGCAGACCTATTAATTGCTATAATGCAATCTTACACATTTTCAAAACTACAACATTTTTAGTTGAACATTCATTTTCCTGCACACTCCTATTAAACTTCATTATATAAAACTTGAATTCATCTGTATTATATTCACACAAATAAGCATTCACTATTTTATTCAGTCTTTTTACACAAACGTATCGATCAAATGACTATTCAATCATTTGAACTGCAAACATATGTACATGTATATTCATGTGTCTGTATGTCTGTCTGTCTCTCTCTTTACACACACACACACACACACACACACACACACACACACACACACACACACACACACACACACACACACATATATATATAATTTATTTAACTTCATATAATTACAGAGAAGGTCTGACAGAATCCAGAAGGTATCCATTTTTAGCAGAGGCTTGGGTAGAAAAATATATACGGTAGCAGTTTATAAAGTACTCCATTTGTTCACATGATTCAAGTATATTATTTAATTAACTGTATTGGAAATTGACAGTTGCTATAGTTATTAGCCATTAAGTTGACTATAGCATTTAAGTGATGTTTCCTTTTTGTAGTAATTATGCAACCTATATTGCAGGGGCATGAACCCTCTATGTAAATACAGATATACTGACAATTGTTTCATGTCTATGTACTATGTTTTTCATCATTTTATGTTAAAGATGTAATTTGTAACATTCCATTTGAGTCAATGTGGTAGAATGATATTAGTCTTTTTCATGTAACTGATTGGTCATATGTGTTTTGGCATGGTGACTGTGCAGTTTATTTGTGGATATATATTCCATTTATATATGTATATATGGGTTCTGTTGGTTTTGTCTACAGGGAGCTTGGTTGGCATCTGTTTAATTGACCACATTTGGATGACTACACAGATATTCAACAGGTGTTTGAGATTGACATTCCCCACACAGGGCAATATTCCCTTTCCCGGGAACTGTGTGATCTCAGAATTAATACATATAATTAACAGGGGAGTGCACTCCCTCTGCAAAAAACAATATTTTAAGTTGCATCGACCGAGGTTCATTTTTTGCATATGCGTGCTAAGGAAGTCAACCTTTCCATTTTTGATGTAGTCTTCAGGATGTCAACATTCGTGTTAGTCGACCAACTTAAGGTAAATCATATGTGCATGAATGAGGTATATGCAATTGTTTGAAAACAGAGCTGGTCAGGAGAGTTGAGCTATATTCTCTGTGACTACCTGCATAGTTTATTCCAAAGTGCATCTTATTTGTGCAAGACTTTGTGGTGCAATGGAGATTAGGAATGCATTCTTTCCCCAATATTGTGCTATCTCTCAGTTTATGTTGAGTGTTTAAGGGGAAAACATCCCAATAATGGGGTGAAGAGGGACTTGCCCCCTCTAAAAATAATGATAAAATATGAATAGCTGTTTAGAAATATGTAAAAGTTTTTAGTTTTGGCACATTTAATGGCTCAAGAACTCAATCAAACGTTTATGATCATTTCTATCCCAGCAGGTACAGATTTGGTAATTAGATATGCACACATCTATCTGTCTTTCTAAATATCTATCTATCTTTATCTCTCTATATTTATCTATGTATCTACTTGTTTATCTCTATATATATATTGTGTGATATTTCTTGCTGTTTTCATGCATATAATGTACACAGACCATGGATGTCTGTACTAATTAAAGATTTACTTATAAAAAACTGCAAGAGTTCAAATATAAATAGGTAACAAATTGCTTCACCTAGAAAAAGTTGCATTACTTGCACTTTTTTTCTCAGCAAAATCTCTCAGATCATCACAAACATATCAAAACCAAGTAGACAGTTCACCTTGGCAAAATTAAGAAACAGCTCCTCAGTCTTTTAATTGCCAATATCCCTTGACTAGACACATACCAACGTATTACAGAATGTGTGCAGTAACTGGCAATATTATTTTGGCTTTCTTATATTAGTCAAATAAAGTTAATTTGTACAAGTTGCAGTTCCTTCCTCAAGCTTCATTTCTAGATTTAAAGTCTGTCTCCTACTTCTACAGAATGACCCAGTAGCCCTATCTGTATTCCTGGTAGAGGAAGAGACAAGTGACTTGACCTCCATTAGGGAGATGACCTAAGTGTACAGACTGGAACAGCTGTCGTCGACAGTAGCTTCAGTAGCTGCTTCCTTCCTAAAGGCAGTGCATATGAATGCTGTCCCAGCCTCCCTAATATATAGATGCTCAGCCGTGGCCTGCCTTTTTTCTCTAATGTTTCTTCTTCTTCTCTTTCTGCTGTTCCCATTAGGGGGTGCCACAGTGGATCATCTGTTTCCATTTCTTCCTGTCCTCTGTATATAGCTCTGTCACACCAACCACCTGCATGTCCTCTCTCACCACGTCCATAAACCTTATCTTAGGCCTTCCTCTTTTCCTCTAACCTGGCAGCTCCATCCTTAGCATCCTTATCCCAATATACCCAGAATCCCTCCTCAGCACATGTCCAAACCAGCTCAATCTCACCTCTCTGACTTTGTCTCCAAACCTTCCAACCTGAGCTGACCCTCTAATATACTGATTCCTAATCCTGTCCATCCTAGTCACACCCAGTGCAAATCTTAACATCTTTAACTCTGCCACATCCAGCTCTGACGCCTGCCTTTTCATCAATGCTACCGTCTCCAACCCATATAACATAGCTGGTCTCACTACCCTCTTGTAGACCTTCCTTTCACTCTTACTGGTACCCGTTTGTCACAATTCAATCCTAATACTCTCCTCCACACATTCCACCCTGCCTATACGCTCTTCTTCACCTCTCTTCCACACTCACCATTACTCTGAACTGTTGATCCCAAGTACTTAAACTCGTCCACCTTTACCAACTCTACTCCCTGCATCCTCACCATTCCTCCATCCTCCCTCTCATCCACACACACATATTCTGTCTTAGTCCTGCTGACCTTCATTCCTCTCCTCTCTTGAGCATATCTCCACCTCTCCTGGGTCTCCTCCACCTGGCCTCTACTCTCACTACAGATCACAATGTCAACTGCAAACATCATAATCTCTAATGTTTCTCCTAGTGGTTAATGTTGATACAGCTGTCAGAATAAATACAGACATCATCATCATCATCATCATCCTTTCTCCCCATTTCCTTACATGTCATCTGGGTGTCACTTCAGCTGTCACCAAAAAGTCTTTTGGCTTTTCCTGGTTAGGGGTCGTCAGAGCGGAATTTCGGTCCGCTAATAATTGGCAGTGGATTTTTACGGTGCCAATTTGCCAGACCGATGCCCAACCTTCAAAAAAGGCACACCCATTCACGCAGGCCCCTACATTGCATGTCTTTAGACATCACTCAACCGCGGGTCACCACCACTCTCAATTCAGTGTTACACTATCTTCTTTGACAATAATGCCTGACTGACACACGTATTGTCTCAAGTAATCCTTCCATCTCTTGACTGGATGTTCTCATTCTCTCTTGCCATCTTCCTTTCTCTCCCATATCTTTTCTCCAAATCATCTTCCTCTTTCCTGCACATGCCACTGAACTATTATAATCTAATATCCTTGTCGTCCTCTTCAATTAGGACTACTTTGGCTTCTGCTCTGATGTCCTTGTTTTACCTGTCTCCCAAAAATGTACATCCTAACTCCCATTTTCGATATTTAATCTCCATCTTCCCAAGCTTTTTCATCTGCTGTGATTCAGTTACCAAGTATTTGTGTCTTACAGAAGAACTGGCTGCACCACTGTTTTGTGTACCTTTCTTTTCATCTCCTTTGTCATTCCTCTGTCAGACACTAACCCTGACACTCTGTGTCATTTGGCTATGGTCTCTTTGATTATAACTTTGACCTCCTCATTCAGACTTCCTTTCTCCTCAACCACCATTGTGAGATACTTGAAGTTGTTAAACTAAACTATTCTACTGTTTTCTCCTCTCTCTCTCTCTTTATCTCTCTGTGTTTCTCATTTTTCATGTATTTCTGATTTTTCCCTATTTGATGCAATGATGGCTGTCTTATCTGTACTTAGTTACATTGCATGTGTTTTCAGTTTTGCATTCCAATCCTCTATCAATTCCTAACATTCCTGCTCAGAGTCAGACTGTAATACCATATCATCTACATACAGCATCTTTGTTGATGTGTCCTCTCAGACCTGTTTATTAATGTAGTCTGCCAGCAGTAAGAACAGGTGGAGCTCAATGCTGATGCACACACATCCCGACCATTCACAACTGTGTCATTTCATTGCTGTACATATCATGCACTTATTCTGGGTTTTTGAACCATCATAGTACTGACCAGATCAGCTTTCTTGGAACCTTGGACAGGAACACTGGGAACACCAGTTTTTGGGACTGCAACAACCAACCAGGGGTTGGGGGGGGGTTACTCGAATCCACCGAGGGGGAACATGGGAAGCTATTTTTGGGGTTGGAGGTGATGAATTTTGGCACTGATGAACTGTTATGTGAACCTTTTAATGATGTCCGGCCATCTATGTCTGCACATTTTAATTCTGAAGGGGATTTTAAAGTTTTTAACTATTCATCTGTGCCTATTGACATTTTGGATTGTGACCTTTTAGCAAAAGGACTTACTTTTGTTCCAGAAAAGTTTTTTGATTCAGGGGAAACTCTTGTTGATTTGAAACATATTAAAAAACTTAATTTTAATATTATGTTTCATGGGGTAGATTCCACAATTAATCCCCTGGGTGCGTCAAGTACATTTAACCCCGGTACATCCTTGTCTACAATTGTTCGATAGGTTGTGTGAAATAAATATTCGCAATATAAAATTTGACAAGAAAGTTAATAATCTCAATGAGCGGAAAGTTACAAGGTTGAAAATGTTACCAAATAATAGAAAAATTAGGATTATGAAACTGGATTGGATTATGAATATCTCTGATTATAATGGTAAGATGAGGAAAATCCTGCTGGGTAAAACCTATGTACAGGCTTCATTGAATTAATTAAATGGGGTCTACAGGAAGATGAAGGGGTATCTGCAGGACTTATTCATAAAAAGAAGTATTTCTATCGATGAGTATAATTGTTTAACTACGACCCGCCCGAAAATTCTGGTGATTTTTGGTTTACTGACAATACATAAGGTACACCTACAACCACCCATACATCCAATTGTGGATGCAAGGCGGTCAATTACACATTTTCTAGCAAAGTTTTTAGATACTAAGTTGAAAAAACTTGTAATGGGTGAACCCAATCTATGTAGGGATTCATGGGATTTTCTTAAAAAAATTAATTCTATGGAGTATGATGGACAATCAAAGATCTATATAAAGTTATACCTAATCAGTTGGGTATTGAATGGTTTTGTGAGTATTTGTTTGAGAAGGGGCTTTCACAAATTTTAATTAATACCTATGAACAATTGATTGAATTGATTTTAATTAACAATCTTATTCTGTTTGAGAAGGAACTTTTTTAACAAGTAGAAGGGGTAGCCATGGGGTCTGCATGTGGTAGGCTGGCTGTATGCAAATATTGTGATGCTGCAATTGGAGAAAAAATATTTATATGGTTCCACATTTTTTGGCTATTGTCGGATGTATACTCGATTCTTGGATGACATTTTTATTTATTGGAATGGCCCTGAAGGAGAGATTGCTGCCTTTTTGACATCTATCAATCATACCACCTCTTTTTTACATTTCATACATACGATCAATAATAAGGAGATTTCATATTTAGAGTATTTGGATGTATGGCTTATGAAGGACACTGTTAAAAAATTTATCTCAGATTTATAGGAAGGAGATATATTCTAACAGCTTTTTGCACTATGATAGTGCACATCCATATAAACAGAAAAGGGCAGTTGTCAAAGTGCAATTTGTTAGAGTTGCCCGAATGGTGAGTAAGTTTGAGAGTTTCTTAGATGAATGCAACGTTTTGAAAAGGCTGGTTGTAAAAAGAGGTTATCCGACAAGTTTAGTAAATGACATTATGAATGAAGTTGTCAATAAACATGAAAGAGGTTATTTTCTCCCCCTTCTGAGTAGTCTCCAAACTACCAATGGTATTGAGGTTATTGGTGATTTGACACAGCAGGATAATTGCTGTTTCAATGAAGGGAGCAGTGCGAATGTTGGACATTCTCAGTGTACTTTTAGTATGACCTTTAATAAGAACAGCCATCAGATTGCTGGCATTTTATTTAAGAATTGGGCCACTTTGACCAATGACAAGGATATTAGGGTTTGTGTTGGTGAAAAACCTTACATAGTGTATCGTAGACGAAGTAATTTAAAAAGTATATTAGAATCTGATGTGAAGTGTCAACAACAGGTCGTGATGAAAAAATGTGGAGTTTGCTCATAATGCCCCTACATTTTCGAAGGGAATAGTGTAAAAATTAATAAAATGGAGTTTAAGTTGAATGGTAGATTTTCGTGTTATACGGAAAGGGTGGTACATCATGCACTATGTTCAGACTGTTCCTGTTTTTACATTGGCAAGACCGAAAGGAAATTTAGAAATAGAGTTTATGAACATCTTAGGGACATCAGATTAAAAAAACTGATGAATGCTTTGTCTAGGCATTGTGTTGAAAGATCTAGTCATTCTTTTAAATTTATTGTACTTGATTCCCTTGAATTGAATGAAAGATGTGGAGCTGGGGGGTGCATTGCTTTTGAATGTTTATTAATAGCTGCATTATGCACTTGTATTTTGTCTGATGAAGTTTATGAATTAGCAGAGATGAAAGTGCTTACTATTTGGTTCTATTAAACTCGTTATTCGGTTTATGGTTTTATTTGGCTCACCCACAACTACTGAAAGTCTTGTTTTTTAGAGTTTGTGGACTTGTTGGCAGTTTACTTTCTTGGAACCTTGTCATATGCTTTCGACATGCCTAAGAATTCCAGTTTGGACTCTTTCCACATCTCCAAATTCTCTGTTGTCTCACTACAAATATTGGGTTAGTTATGCTGCATCCTGGTTTAAATCCAAACTACTTACCTCCCGTCTTACTGTCTACCACTTGTTTAGTTGTTTATCATACTCCACAACATTTTTATGCAATGTGGGTGTTCTTATTTATTTTGCATACAGTGATATATGTGTATGTATACACACACACACACACACACACACACACGTATATATATATATATATATCTATCTATATATATATATATATATATATATATATATACATCTATATATCTATATATATATATATATATATATATATATATATATATATATATATATATATATATATATATATATATATTCACACAGATATACCGGGTCAAGGGTGGAGCAAAGTGTGATAGGTGCCCACAATGATCTGCAGTGCATTGCTGGCATTGAATGATGTCATTGCATTTGCACTCAAAAGTCAAGAGCTGTAGGGCTTTGTATGTGGTTATAATCTTTAACAGTAGATTTCTACAGCTTAAAAGGAAACAAAGGGCTTTTATTTATTATTTTTATTATTATTATTATTCAATTGTTTTACTTCTCAGCTTAAAGTTGTTGGGGTGGCGGCCAGATCAGGGGATGGCACCAAGTGGCAGAATAGCTAGTTACATCTGTGTAGATAGATAGATAGATAGATAGATAGATAGATAGATAGATAGATAGATAGAAAGATTGATAGGTAGATAGATAGATAGATAGATAGATAGATAGATAGATAGATAGATAGATAGATAGATAGACAGATAGGTACATATTTCACATGCACACATACTCTCTGGAGGAAAACAGAACTTCAGGTTCAGTACATTTTATTTACATTGCCTGATCTGGAGTCACTTCTGTATCTGAAAAGAGTCATTATTTGTGTAGTTAATGAGACATTCAAATGCAATGAGAACACTCCTGTGACTATATTCTGTACATATGCTTTCAAGCACACTAAAAATGGTGACGGTGTCTCAATTTCCATCAGGAATTTCAATCCCAACATTCTGAAATCCAGTGACCCTCCATCTGAGATTATCAATCTCCAGCTCACATTAGTTTAGACACACCTTCAACATACAGATCCCCTTTTATGGACCAACATGACCATGTAAAGTTCCTAGCATTGCAAGAAAACATCTGTATTAGAGATGCATAAGTATTAGAGATGAATCCTTGGTCCATGATACGTCCACTATCTCTTCGTATACTGAAGTACTTCAACTTCTAAGACCAGGAATGTATAACACTTCCAAGACTGGGTGAAAGAGAATTCTCTCAATCAAATTCTCTGTATCACCACAGGGGGCAGATATCAGATATATCCTGGACCTAGTTCACACATATACAGCTCCTGCTTGCTTCTTGTTCATGGTTGGTCTCTCAGTTAAGTTTGATCACCATAATTTTGTTTTACCATCACAACATCCTCTGCCATGAACTCCATCCTTTTTGGAGACATAACAAAAGCTAACCTTTACAATTATTTGATAAAATCATAAATGCTTCCCATATTAACTCAAAGCAGTGTGAGAATATGCAGCAGTCTATGGAAAGGATATTGATGTTCATTTAAATAAATGCATTGACAGGGTTGTCTTCACCAGGACTAAATGCAATAGCATATTCAATAACAATGCTGTGGTGGTCAGTTGATTTAAATAAACTTCACAAAAGAAGTAAGAAACTGTTTAAATTAATTTGTAAAGCCAGAACCTCTCATCACAGGGAGGGTATCAAAAGCCATATCAAGAAACAGAAGGCATATATGAAGACCAACAAAGGTTCCCATGAACTTAGGCTTACCTCTGAGGCTAAAGAAAATTATAATCCCTTCATTAGCTTCATTAGAAAGCTAAGGAATAATTCAAATCATTCTCAGAATTTGTCTATAATGACACTTCCTATTCAAATCATAACAATGTCGCAAACATATTGACTAATGATTTTGTTTCAAATTTCACCCCTAAAACTATCATCCCTAACAGAGACATATTAGAGTCACTTCCCTCCCCACTGTCACCAATGACAATATCCTTAAGTCGCTCTCCAAGACCAAAATTACTTCTCAAGTCGATCCCAACAGCATTCCAGACTATCTTACAGACAACATGCCCTTGCTGATCCCTTCTTTAAGTTATTCAACCTAAGTCCTGCCATGGACTATGTTTCCAAGCAATGGCATACTGCAGGGGTAATACCCCTTCATAGCAGTGACCCTCCACTGACCCAACCAACTATAGAGCCATTAACCTTACTGGCCTTCTTTGCAAAGCCATGGAACACAATGACCTCATGGACAAGGACATTAAGAATTTAATCAGACTTGACTGGCAAAAAATCAGATTTGTTAAAGACTGGTCATGCCTCTTCAAATGTGTGAACTTTTTAAAACCACCACACAGGGTATAAGCAATAGCCACATTGTTCAACCTTCCTATTACAAAAAGCATTTGATACTGTATCATATAAAAGCCAATAGTCTTAAACTTATTCCCCTCTGTTTTAAAATGGATTGCAAACTGATTCAAGGACAGTATGCATGTTGCCGGGGTTGGAAATACTACCTCAAGTTAAGGAAAAAGTGATCAGTGACATTCTCCAGGGATCTCCTTTTTGGCATTTATCTGTCTGATCTCATCATTGATAGCAAGTATTCTTAGTTGGCTGGATTCATCACTGACTGCAGGATAGATCAAATGGTCAAATAATCAAATAATTAACATTTCATTCAAGCAGATATATCACACATTTGCTGATCTGTTTATTTTCCATTTGTTCACCAAGTAGATGAGCTAGTCTACTGTCCCTTTTCATTCAAACTCTGGAGCTTATTTAAAGTACATCAAATAGGTTTGAAGGTGTGAAGTATGCAGATGCATTTTCATTAACAATGATTAGTGCAAAGTATTAACACATGATGCACTGAGAAAGGGCTCAAACTAAATACTAATATATGCAGTATTGTCTCAATTAAATAACATTTTTTTACTACCTACTGCATTATTGATTCCCCCTTCTCCAATGATTCTTTCATCAGAAGCCAGGGCACCTAGGTAAATGGCTCCTGTGACAAAAGGAGTTACTGTCTGCCCAGCTATCTGGAAATTTGTAAATAATTATATGCCATTTGTGAATATCAACATGATTCATATAAGATGCGTGTTACAACTGTATTAGAACTATATATCATGTGTGTATCAAATTAGGTTTGTACAGACATGTGCTGAAAATATATGTTATAAAGTGTTTGTGCCTAACATGTAATCACAGTGTACCCTACTGGCCACTCAGGTGAGATCTCAACCATATAGCTGTGCCAGTGGGGAGTCTTATTGGGGATCTAGAGAAGGAGGAGAAACCAGCCCCAGACTGACTGTGGCTCTTAAAGGAAATTGCATTTGATGCAGAGAGCTGCATCTGGAAATACTGAGTGTGTACCTGTCATCCTCCTAATGTACATCCCCCACTGGTGCCAGTGGTGAGGATTAAGACTGCTGGATTATCAGTCCAGTGGTGGGGTATCATGTTCATAGGTTGGCAGTGGAGGGATATCCACATATTGGGATTCAGTGATGTGAATATTGAACTTCTGTAGCCCGTAAAGATTGGTCACTAAAGAAAGTGCTTGTACTCTCAAACAGCCACACAGTGAACATTCAGAGGTTCACATCACAATAATTTTATTTATTTATTTTTTTGTTAGCTTAGATAGTCAGGGAGAGTAGGCAAGGATGTCAGCAGAGGAGTATGGCAAGTTGACAATGAGAAAGTTGGCCGAAATGTGCCAAGCCAAAGGACTGCTGCATGACAACTTGACTAAAGCAGAAATTATTGCAGCCTTAGTCACAGCTGCATCACAGATCAGCAACCAGGAGGACAACCAGACTGGCCTTGGGGATGTACAGCTCTCAGAAAATGAACAGTTCAACTTTGCCTCAGAGGACTTAAAAATCTGTCTGGAGTTAAAGTGACTTGAACTGGAGGCCTAATGGTAGAACTAGAATCATCAGAGAGACTTTGGCATTTGGAGGATGAAGGAAAGGACAACCAGATGGCATTAGAGTCAGCAGAGGGACTGATGCATCTGGAAGATGAAAAAAGTGAGAGGCAGAGGCAACATGAAAAGGAGATGCTGACTCATCTTCAGGGTCATGGAGGTAATGGAGAAGGGAGTAACCAAACCCCAGAAGAACAAAGGTCAGTAAATGTCTTCCACAATTTACAGCATGTGATAACTTTGATAGTTATATTAATATGTTTGAAAGGGTTTGTAAACAATATAATGTTGAGCAAAGGCTCTGGGTATGGTTCCTGACCCCCTTACCTCATGGTAAAGCTGTAACTGCTATTTCTAAATTGTCTGATACTGATTGTTTAAATTATGATATTGTTAAAAATTGTTTATTAGAGTGTTTTAAGTTAATATCAGAAGCTTACAGAAAAACGTTTTGTGAGCATAGATGCAAGACAGATGAAAGTGTGTGTGAATATATTACTGAGTTAAGCACTTATTTTATTGGAGGGTGAGTGAGTGTCAGGTCACCAGTTTTAAAGGGCTTTCAGACCTTTTGGCGAGGGAACAAGCCCTTAGCACTTTGCCTGAGGACATGAGAATCTGGTTAACAGATAGAGAATGTAATAACACAGATGATTTGGGGGAACAAAGGAGACCTATATCTAGCAAGCAGGGCATCAAAGCACAGGAAAGGGATACCCAGTCTTGCACATGGGTCTAAGGGAACCCATGGTGGGCAGCCTAAACCACCCCAACAGAGTCCGCCAGTAGCAGGGGAAGCCACTAGTTCAGGTACATGGCCAGGATCAAGGGTTAAATGTTTTAAGTGCAACCAGTGGGGCCATGAAACATATAGATGTCCATGGAGGTGGCAGAACCAGTAAGTGGGAGTGACAGAATGTCAGCAGTAAGTTGTCTGAAGACAACAAGAGTACCAAGCTACCACAAGAGGTTATATCCTATCTTAGTAGATGGGAAACAGGTCACTGCTAAGAGAGACACAGCCTCTGACATAACAATTGTGAAGCCTGCAATTGTTAAACAGGAGCATTACTTGCTTGGACAGTCTACTCCTGTCAGAGCTTTAGGAGGGACCCCATTCCAAATAACTTTGGCTAGGGTTGACCTTGACTGGGAGGGTGAAAACGGAAACAAGCAAGTAGGTATGTTTGAGGATATCCCTGCAGATGCCCTGATAAGGAATAATTTTGATAATGCAGTACTTTGTGTGCATGCAATGACACTCAGTCAGCCTTGGAGACAAGCATGTGGGTCTGCTAGCCTGGAGGGGACCCAGACAGACTGCACACTTGATGCCAGGACTCGTGAGGTGGCTACTTCATGGAGGGAGGTACCTAGTAGCAGTGAGATTGAAGGTGAACCATAGCTGCTTGGGGGTACTGATGTTCCTTTGGACAGAGTGACTGCAAGGACATAGGTGAGTAGTAGTACCCAGGCTGACAGTGAGGCATCACTGTCAGAGATTACCAAACTTCCTGTGGAACGGGAGCTGGGAAGGGTTACAAACAGAGTTGAGACAGGCTCAGCTCTCTGACCCTACAATACAAGGCCTGAGGGAGGTAGCTACTGATGCATCTGATTCTCAAGGAAAGGGGACTCTGTATACTGGGACAAAGGGTTACTGTATAGAGAGTGGATCTAGGAGAGGAGGGCTAGAGGGTGAGAGAATACAGCAGTTGGTAGTGCCCAGAGCTTACCATCTGGCACTTCTAGCTATAGCCCATGACATTCCCTTTCCAGGTCATATGGGATAAAGCATACAAAGAGATGTATTATACAGAACTTTTACTGGCCTGAGATTTCCAGGGATGTAACAGGGTGCTGCAGGACCTGTGAACAGTGTCAAAAGGTAGACAAGGAGGAGACAAGTCAAAGCTCCTTTGATGCCTTTGCCTGTGATTGAGGAGCCATTTCAGAGGTTAGCTATGGATATTGTGAGGCCTCTGAGTGCCCCCAAGTTCCACAGGGAAGAAGTATATCCTAGTAGTAGTAGATTATGCTACCAGATACCCTGAGGTGGTGGTTCCCTCCTCCATTGAGGCAGAAAAGGTGAAAAATGGTTTGTTAGAATTTTTAAGCAGGGTAGGTTTCCCAAATTAAATTCTGACCAACAGAGGTGCCGATTTTATGTTACACCTACTGGCTTGTCTGTGGGAGCACTGTAGGGTGAAGCACCTAGAGACCACCCTCTATCACCCCCAGACTAATGATCTGGTGGAAAGGTTACAATATACACTAAAGACCATGTTACAGGCATTTGCAGGCCAGTATAGGAGGGAATGGGACACATATTTGCCTCATCTGTTGTTTGCCTACAGAGAGGTGCTCAAGGAATCTGCAGGATTTTTCAGCTTTTGAGTTGCTGTATGGGCATAGGGTGAGGGGACCTCTAGATATGATTCATGAGTGTGAATACCACAAGGAGTATGTAGTGGCACATGTCCTAAACCTCAGGACAAGGCTCAGGGAACACATGGGCTTGGTGCAGGAGAACCTGGCAGAAGCCCAACAGCAGTAAAAGGTCTGGTATGACAGGAATGCTTGAGCTAGAGAGTATGTTGTGGGGCAGCAGGTTGGTTCTCATTCCTTTCAGATTCCTGTCAGACACAGCAAGCTGCAGGAAGCATGGGAGGGACCCTTCAAAGTGGTAAGGAAGGTCAGTGCTGTTAACTACATGTCAGAACTGCTAGACAGCAGGCAGGGGCACAAATTGTTCAATGTTAACATAATAAAACCTTAACATGATATGGAGGCCCTGGTGCTAAGTATTTGCAGTAGAAGAAGGAAGGAGTGTGAGGGGGATCTATGGCTACAGGGCGACAGCCAGCAAAATCCCACATTACTGTGTTGGAGCCTAGGGTTGCAGGCATATGATATGACAGTGCAACACTGTAAAGGAGTCAGCAATTCCAAGGTAGCTGAAATCTCAGGACAGGGAATGGGGTAATATATTCCCAGATATACTAATCCCTCTCAAGCAACGTTCTTCAAGGGTCACTTGAAAAACTAGCTTGAGTCTTTGAGGGGGGAAGAAGTGTGACAAAGGGAGATACTGCCAGCCCAGCTATGTGGAATTTTGTAAATAAATATTTGTCATTTGTAACTATCAACATGATTCATATAAGATGTTTGTGTTACAACTGTATTAGAACTGTATGCCATGTGTTGATCGAACTAGGTTTATGCAGGTGTTCAAAAGATATTTTATAAAGTGTTTGTGCTTAAAATGTAACCACAGTGTGCCCTACTGGAAAAGAAAAGAAATGCACATGCACTATTGTAACTATGTAAATGTATATATTTTAACAGTGGAAACTGGGATACAGGAGTTTAACCTCAGTCTAGTAAATTTCAGAAACATAGCTGAAATTAAATTACTTTATGACAGCAAGGAGACACAATTAACTGGATTTACTAATCTTCCATGCAGGACTAGCTTAGTCCTGCATGGAAGCGAACGTTTAGGAGCAGGATGGCAGCATGCCATGCATATTAATGAAGTTGCACTGACTGAGCTCCAAATTCTACACGGAGCATGTAAGAGTGCAGGGGATGTGTCTG
>NC_056729.1:143558130-143598130 GCF_019279795.1 Protopterus annectens
CAGATACCTTAAGGCAGTTTACTCCTGATACCCCAACATGTTGTAATAGCCTAGGTTAGTTATGGTGCATTCCACCCTAGACTCAATAATACAGGGCCATATACCACTGTTACACACACTGGCCTCTGGAGTGCATAAGGGCACACTTGTATAGTGTAGGTAAAGCCCACACATATATGGACCCAACCCCACAGTATGTGTGGGGGACACAACAGCAGTGGACTGATGGCAAGAATGGCAGCATGACATACTCACAGCCCACTACATAACAACCCCTGACAGCATGTCATATGTACAAAGCCTGGTATGTAGGTGGAGGACAGAGGCTGGAACACAGGCCCATATGTGTAAAACTGTTGTCATACACTAAGCAAGTTGCTAGTGTTACAGGATAGCCTGCAACATACCCTTAGTCAGGAATATGAAGTTAGAAACATAAATGGATGTAGCCATGTACTATAGCACTCAACACACACACACTGCCAGTGATATATATGACACAAGACATGTGTGGTGGACAGATAAAACATAATAGGCACACCTCTGGCCATCAAGAGGATAGGCCCACAGTTGAGAGCTATACAGACAAACTGCATTCCAAGTTAAACTAGTATGTACACACAAACCCTGTAACATTGGTGCTAGACAATGCATACAACAACACTACTCACACTCTGTCTATAGTTCTGGAACCTCCTACAAATATGTAGATGTCCTGAGTGTGCAGGTTCTCCTGTATGAGGTATTGCTACCTGCTGTCTGTAACACTGCTATCCACACACAGGAAGGATGTTCATCATACAGGAAAGGTAAAGGGACCATGCCCACAAGATGTAGAGACTTATAGTAGTTGGTTGCCATGACAGTTGTAATTGGAAGTTCTACACAGCATGCTGCATGCAGGTAGCAAGTGGAGGACACCGATTGGTGCAGAGGCCATCACCTGATCATGTGCATCACCTACAAATTCCATGTTGCAATCTATGCAAAGCAGCTCATTACATTTACTGGACAGCGACTGAGAGAGAGAGAGAGAGAGAGAGAGAGAGAGAGAAGAGAGAGAGACAGAGAGAGATAGAGGGAGAGAGTGCGTATAAGGCACAGAAAAAAAAAAAGAAAACCATTCAGAAGAGTCTGCATTTCCAGAACAGGTATGTGAATTATACATGTATGTAATTGACCTTAGTACTTGGTCCATAATACTGGGATAGATGATGTGGAATGATTTATATGTGCCTTCAGGTGTTGTAATGCTGTTCAGCTGAACAACTGCTAAGGACAATAGAGTCTGTCCCTGTGGGTAGTGGGCCATACCCATCAACCGTACAGAGCAGTACTGACTGATAAGATGTAAGCCATCATAGTGTATGTTGTGTAATGGGAAGTATGTATATTACGTGGCCAATAGGTGGTGGTGGAAGTAATGCCATTATGATGAACACATGGGTTCCAAAGTCCACCTCTTGCAAGATACTCAGGTTAACCTGTATTGCAGCATGCAGGAATGCCATAGGTATGTATTAGGGTTACCTGCAATCTGGCCCTACATATACCTCCCTAATATTAGGCTGTGTCCATATGTGCACCTGTCTGTATTGTAGCAAGGCAGAACAGTGCAGCTGTGCACGAAAGTGTTGTGAGGCTGTGGACCTGATTTCTGAATGTACCCCACATATAGGTATGCATATTTGTACACACACATATATATATATATATATATATATATATATATATATATATAAATATATATATATATATATATATATATATATATATATATATATATATATATATATATACATGTATGTCCACAAATATACAGATACCCATGTGTAGACATATATATGAGCACGTATATACATCACATATATCTACACATGTATAGATATATACCTATATGCACATGTGTACATACATACAAACACACACAAACATATATGTATGTAAATACATGTCCCCTATATTACTATCACAGTGCTGCAGGCTATGTGCAAGGAAACAGCACACATAGTAATACACACAGATATATGCAGCTGTCAGTGTGTGCAACATGAATGGGTATGTCACATGAGAACCCATTGTTGGGGCCACATTGCCCTTGTCTGTGAAGTATGGAATGTGAATATGGTGGTGTATGGTAGGTATAGTAGTGGAGGTGGTTAGGGTTGGTAGATATAGAGGACAGACTACAGGGGTGGTATGGACACATGGTGGGTAAACATCCTGGATGGTGTGTGTGTGTGTGTGTGTGTGAGTGTGTGTGTGTGTGTGTGTGTGTGGTCTGTGATGTGGATGTCCCATGGGCCCCAATATGGACACAATGGGAACAAGCCTCCCACCCATTGCTACTCACAACAGCAGTCCATGTCCTGAAAGTGCCTGGTCTGGAGGCTGAGCAGGAGGAGCATATGGGCCCTGTGAATATGTACTGGGTGCATCAAGGTGATGTAGCACATCCCACATGTGTCTGTGAAGCCTGTTATGGAACAGACCATGGACCTAACCTCAGGGGACAGGAACATGTCTGTGTGTGTGCCCCCAGGGGGGCAACATCCCCTAGGTTGGCTCCACCTGACAGTATTGCTGGACCAGTATATGAGGAGGGCCCAGGGTAGGACACACATGTGATGTGGCCTGGTAACATTGGAAGATAAGTTTGGAGAGGTGGTTCTGCTGGCCAATAGTACATATACACACTATTGTGTCACTGTTATAGAACATATGTTGGTACTAATAGTCTACACAATCCCAGAACATGTCCAACAGCATGCATATATAACCACAATAACACAGTATGTCAGATGTGCAGCACACACATAGGAAGCATACCACAAGCATATATGGAACCACTGTGGCCCTGACAATGGCATGCAAGTGAATAGTCTGTAACAGCCCAGCAATGATAGTGTCCACACAGGGAACATGGCTACAAACACATTGCACAAAGCATGGTACAGTACAATATCTGCCCCATTGGTAGGTATGCTGTAGTCATACCTATTCAGTTGTTTGTACAGTTTCTTGTCACTGATATGGTGAGCGGGTGACAGTGATGTGTATTAAGTGCTGTAGTAACCTTACTGCATGACTTGCTCACACCTATGTCCATCTTTATGTATTTCAGGCACGATGTCTCATGGAAGGTTGCCAGCCTACACAGCAGCAGAAAAAGAAATCTTGCTGAATGGACTCATACAGCACTATGCAACCTTGTTTGGCCAGTCTGCCCATGATCAGCAGGAGCAGACCGCCCTGTGGAACGACCTAGTCCACGGGGTCAATGATGTCAGACTGTACAACTGCAGTTATGAGCAGGTCCTGCATCATTGTTCTGACCTGCTTCGCAATGCCCGTCGGTGTGCTGCTGCATTCCGGGGAGATCACCTCACCACAGGGGTGGCCATGCCATCCATCCCCCCTGACACGTATGGAGGAGCTACTGGCCAGACTCGTGGCACCTGCCCGTCCAGCCAGCCACCAACCGCCGGACACCTTTGTGGAGGTGGGTGCCACCCACACACCAGCCGCGGAGCATGCAGGTAAGGCCACAGGGCACATCTGTAGACCACTGTTGCTTATACATCTGCATCAGTACAGGTAGATCATGCATATCTAACATGTCATAGATATATTTTGTTGCTGCATAGTAGTGATAAATAGATGTCCATATGTGGTAGTATTGTGGAAATGTACTGTTGATGTATTGTAATACTGCACCTACCCTGTAGCAATGCCACAGTAGTGGCCACTGACTTTGCATCTCTCACCCTCTTATGAAGGTCCCTCCGGGATACCACCAAGGCAGCAGCCTGTAGGTGGTGAGTATGGTTTATATAGATGCTTGCCAATACACTGGGCATGTAATGGCAATGGTATATTCCATGCACACATCTAACACACCTACCCAGAATGCATGCTGTACATGTGCACATATCGTTGCTGTGAAATGCATGGCATCACAGGGGTGGCCATGATGGGGTATTGGAAGGGTATGTCAGACACCTGCATGATAACTAACATCCTGTCATTGCGGAATGTGTCCACAGGGAGTAACATAATGGTGGGAGACATGGCCTACAGTAGGGACATGTTTGGAACAAAACCCATATACAGTGCAACACCAGTGTATATACCTGTAGCACAATAGCAACTGCTGCAAAGATACACTATGGCATAAGGCATTACAGTGGTCCACATTATCAGCTGGGACTATGCTGTAACATGTGGTGTTTAGTGTATGGGACACTGCAAAGTGACACACATGTAGGGCTTACTTGTTATGCATCTGCAAAAATGCTGGAGGGGGGAGGGGTGTTAGCATGACATATCAGTGCACTGCAGCAGGGATCCTAAGGATGCTAAGAATGTCTGTATCTGGACAAAGTCAGGTTCAGGACCTGTGGCACCCGTAACCCTACCCCCACAACAATAGTGATGGCAGTGTATGAACATCAAGGGATGTGCACATGAGTAGACCTCGCTATCATGCAGATTAGTGGGACATGTGTAGGGCAGCTGAACATACACTGGCAAATGCAGATGGCCCACGCTGGTATAGCCCTGCCAGGAGTAGTGAAGGCTGTAGTACACACAACAAGAGGTGTGATAAACCATCATGATAAGGGTGTGCACACATATGCCCACACGGTGTGTATGCATTGCTTCAGCATCCACACACCTAACACATTCCATAGTCACTGCATGTGAAAGTACAGGATATATGTCACATATCAGGCTCATGTACTGTTAAGATATGCAGTGATGTGGTCCCATGACAGATCAAGGATGGGCGCGTCACATCAATAAGGGTGTGTACACCCCCCATAGCCATGGTATGCTCAGATGGTTGTCAGTGTAAGAATATTGGATTGGTCATGCATGGTCCGCTGATGTTGAGAGCTGTGAATCAGACATCAGACATTCACAAATGACATCTGTCCACATATCATCCCAGGCATTTGTTGCTGGGAAACATAGGGGCTGTGAGCATTAAAGCTGACATAACTGACACAGTAATACAGATTCAGCAATGGGCTGTACACCTGTGAGGTGTGGTGCACAGTACATGGCAGGGTGCAAAACAGGTGCACAGCAACACTATGTACTTGGGTGCAGTGGTATCCAGGGGAAGGGGTTTCACCTAGTGACATAGCACATGCATCACACGCATGTATACTTTTGCTAGCACGGATTGACTATAGCTGCACTACATGCTGTTGGGTATCATATGATATGCATGTTGACAGAGGGGTAATAGGAGGACTGTGTGTACTATCATTGTGCAATCTCACCAGTATGTGTGTGTGTGCATCCTGGTGGGTAGTTAGTTTGTCTGTAGGATCACTCTGGTGAAGTGGCGGAAGGTTGATCCATGTAGGATGCATGTGTGCATGTGTGTGTGTTTGTGTGGCTGGCCATGTATGCACATGTGTGATTGTGGGGTGTTCATACAGCAGTACCTCTCCTCTGGGATCATGCGGTACATGGACATGGACTGCCGCATTACACACCAGGAATACTTGTCATGTGTGTAATCACAGGACAGCTGATAGTATAATATGGTCTGTAGCATGGAACAGGCATTGAGAGGGGAGGTAGACACCAGTTACACCCTTAATATTGCATTCAGCATAGAGGTCACTTGTAATCCTCATATGCAGCACTACAGATGCATTGGGGAAGTACTAGACAACACCAGGGAGTGCATCCAAGTATTACAGTTGTCACATGATAGGCAGATTGAGCAGCATATCTGGCATGTACTGAGCATTACCTACACATGATGCACCACTGCATGATATTATGGCTAGAACATAGTAACCCACACATATAGGGGCCATGCTCATGATGCTCGGAAATACACAGGGTGAACACTGAATGACAGCAGTGAGGCCATCTAAAATCACTACACACAAGTTAGGCAGGTAATGTAGTAATAGGTCTTGTGTTGTGACCGCTTGAGTAGGCATTTAGAGGACTGATATGTTAAAGAGTGGTATCAATTTCTGTATGTTACCAAGTGTGATGCAGGATAGGGTACACATGGACATATATGTGGGACTGTCTGTAAAGTCATGGATGGGTGGATATTATGGTGTGTGTATGTGTATGTGTGTGTGTGTGTGTGTGTGTGTGTGTGTGTGTGTGTGTGTGTGTGTACTGTTAGGCAATGCTGTACAGGTTTTAAAGTGCGTTTATTGTTCGCCCCCACAGGTGACAAGGTGGGTCAGGGTCCCTCCTGCATGCATTCTGATGTTGGTGTCCATACAGACACTGAAAATGATGATAGTACTGTTGAGGCACAGGTGGGGTTGTCAGAGGCTGACACTGCACCATTATTTGAGAACCCCTTTTAGCCACCCCAACCCCACACACAGTTTCAGTGCCTATAAATACCCCATCACCAATGGCCATAGTGGAGGGACAGCTGGCATTTGGTGGCAGCGCACAGGAAAGTGTGGTAACCATGGCTACTGTGTCTGGTTGCAGCAGTCATAGCCAGATGTCTGGCAAAGCACCAGATAGGCAGATGTCCCAGGATTCTCATGGTAGGGCTGCTGGACATCATGCCCCTGGCAGAGGCGACATAGCTGGTACCAGCAGGTGCATGTATCAGGCTGTCATGGCGGTGCAGTCACGTATGGAACATTACACCAGACAGGGCCTGAAGCTGCAGAGGGCTGCTCTCACATTTGTAAACTAGAACATCCGTGAACTGTCTGGTGCCATCTGTGCTTATACCAAGCTCATGGATAGACAGCATGGTGAGATGATGGCCTTCATTGCTCATGGCATGTCCGTGCTTGAACGTGTGGTGGGGGTGCAGCAATGGCTGTGTGGATGTAGGCCAGCAACACCAACAGCTGGCAGTCAACGTGGATGTGCTAGGACACCAAGGGGCTCCCGTAGTGGCAGTACCAGCCACAGCAGTGCAGGGAGCTGCTATCCACACCACACCACAGCAGGCCACGTGCTCGTTGTCCTGGCCAGTCCCAAGAGGGACCTGGTACCAGCGGACATTTGTCATCAGCAGGTGAGAGTAGCACATTGAGGCCTGTACCTGGATGTGCCCATGGAACCCCTGGCAGGCACAGTCCACGTGTCCAAGGCCAGAGGCAGTGAACTGCACACCCTGCCAGGTATGGTCTGCAGCTGTCCATAAACACCTGTGTAAGGCAGCCACATGGCAGAACTGTGTGCATGCATATCCACACACTATACAAACACTCCTAGGGCAACCCCATATCTACACACACCATATCACCCCGCCCAGCACACCTCAGTACACCCCTCACCCACACATATGGTGTCAAATGTATGGCCCACCCTCCGCCTTTGGCAAACCAACAACACACCCTGTGCATATGATGACACTTGCGCCACATCCCTGTCATCCATACCATCAGTGCAGGGACAGGCTAATATGGTTCTGATGCACACGGTGACTGTACTTCAGTGTACCACAGTACTGCAGTGTAACATGTTGTAAGGAGTAAAGTGTAATGCATATATGTCAGGTAGTGTAGCCATCCAGCAATGATGCACTATAGCTGTTAGTAACATTGGTTGATTGCGGTCTCTATAATGTTATCCATTTGTATTGTAGGTGTACATGTGTCAGCATGTGGATGGTCTGCAGTCATATTCCACAATGGGGTATGGCACTGTGGTGACACCATGGCTATGACATATCTGGGATACAGTTGAATACATGTCACAGGTTAGTATAACGGTTATTGCCTGTGCCACATGGACAGGTGACCCGCTGGGGCATGTATACCCTGCAACCTGATGTAGACCCATCCACATACATGCACACTGTTACTTGGCAACACTGGGACTAGACCCCTACCTAGGTATGTAGAGATATTGAAGTGTGTGACTTACATTGCACATACCACACAGCGTTTAGGGTGAGGTGTGTCCCAAGATACATGTTACATGCAGAACATTCCCAGACATGTACAGTATGCTAATGGGGGATGTAATGGATGTATATGGATGATACATAATGTGACATACCTTCATATACACATTAACAGACACATAACAGGCAGACACACATCCGAGAGACCAGGGCCTATCGCTGCTAACTAACTTGACCATGTGTCCAATGAGTTACAGGTAGGCTGCACACAGCACATGCATAACTGGCCTGGATTGTGGTATCAGTTACCTGTATGGTTGATGGTGACAGTGGTAACCATAATGTGGTACATGGGACATCTCTGTAATGACAGTGTACACAGCACCCACATCCCCCAGTGGATAGTGTACTACCTGAAACCCAGGATGACACTGTGCCATACCCACCATCCCACATTGGCCACGACTGCGATACAACCCATAGTATACCCCAACAGTGGTACTACAGGGATATGCATCTAATGCACATGCCACTCACGTAGTAGGGTGTTGCATTGTCATGCCTCACCTATGGGCAGCAACAACACTATCTGTACTACTGTGTGGCAATAGTATTGTAATAGGAATATGTGGGCTGGGAATGCTGTACCCTACAGGTATATGGACATGCACATATACATCCACTTGCCAGAACACAATGGGTATTCCATTCTTATCAACTCATTTTTACAACACTGTTGTGCTGGTACTGCAATGCTTGTGTAGCCGGTATGGAGAGGAGGTTAACAGAGTAAATGTAATGTCCCATACAGCAGCAGCTGCAACTGAGTATGGCAATGAGTGTTGCGGTGGTTGTGAAGGCCCGCATGGAATTCCCAAGTACAGGTGTGCTAACACACAGACACTGCTATACTTAGTCATGCACACATACACATGTGTCATTACAGGGGTGCATCGCTGCAGGTAGTCATAGCTGTGTACCTAGCTATTGTCCAAGGAGAGATGGGTTGTGTAGGGTTTTTGTGTACAGTGGTATCCTGCCAACTGCCATGTAGCAGCAGGCAATCTAGTGACAGACACTACTGCAGTGGCCCTCAGGGTGAAAATGACATGCATCAGCCAATTCTCCAGGTGTCTCCTGCACATGGCCACTGAGGTGATCAAGCTGACATGTATGCAACATGCATTACAACACATGGTTAGTGTCTGTGATGGAGACCTGTACCCAAGCATGTTCTGTTGACTGTGGTAGTGTAGTGGAGGTACCCATAGCATGTGGTGCATACAGAGTGTCATCTCCTATATGTGCCAGTTCATACACAGCTGGGCAGACATGTCAGTGTCAATCAAGCTTAGGTTGCTACATATACCAGCTGGATACCTGCTATCTGCACATCTGTACAGGGACTGACAGTCATCAGCTTGGCAAGTAGGGATGCAGTAGGATGAATTTGTTGACAGATAGACATTTGACAACAATATGTATGCCATAACTACATGTCAGAAGCCCTCACTAACATGTGCTGTACAGACAGTAGTCTACAGTTACATTCCACATGTCAGATCATTACCCAGTAGAGGTTATATACTGTGACACAGCTCACACACCAGGGATACAACAGGGAGGCTTCAGAGTCCAGGTATGCCTGCAGGTGTGCCTGTTGTCAGTACTACATTTAGCACTCTGCTCTTGCCTGAGTAAGCACTGTCAACAGCAGTACCACCGTGATACACTACATGCCAGTGTGACAGCACTTACGCTGGGCTACTATACCTGTATGTAACACATTCACATGGATGCTAGTGCTGTACAGGCCTCATATATGTCTGTGTCCCCAACATGACACTCACACCCCTTGCTACTGTAATAACAGCACATAGGCGCATATATTGTACATGGCATTACATACACTTATTACAGATGTCATTACTGGTTACCAGGGCTAGGCCATGCTTAGCAAGTATCAGCATTGCTGCAATATAATAGCTGAGCTGATTTGCGCACTGGTAAGCAAAGCCTACACTGTGTAAGTGCCCGTACGTTTACCCATAGCTTAGCACCACTTAGCTTCACACAAACCCACTTAAAGCTGCTCAAAACTGCCTTAACCACTCTGTATCCAAAAGCCCTTGTTCTGCCCAGCAACAGAATGAACAGCTCTTGCAGATCTTGAACCCAGGACCCTGTACACTATAGTCGCAACACTTAACCACTACGCCATGACCACTGTGAAGACAGCTGGTATTTTACCAATATGTCTGCCAATACACATATTGAGTAGTATTGAACAATTGCCTTTACTTCCACAATTGTGTAGTACTTGTTATTAGTATGACTGTTTCATGACATATGTTGTTTTATCATAATGTACACATAGCAGATACATACAGTGAGATATATCTGGGAGGGTATACACAACCGTGAGGTTTACACATGACAGGAATATTGATATATACATATAATAATTTGATATATGTCTACATATACATACACATGTATACTCATACATATGTCTGTATACACATCTGTATAGTGCAACATATATATGGCCATGTGTACAGCTCTTCGTATGTACATATATAAATATATATATATATATATATATATATATATATATATATATATATATATGTATGCACATCCTATGTGTACAGATAAGCCTATTTATGTAGATATATATGTAGATACCTATAACTATATGTGCATACATATCTCTTCTGATACACCTATTACTGTCAATATATATGTAGATATCCATATGTATATGTGCATATGTATCTCTATCTGTATATGTGTAGACATATATTGCTCTGTATATGTATATATCTGAGTGTTTATATATATATATATATGTGTGTGTGTGTGTGTGTGTACATATACATATCCATCTATGTATGTCAATATGTATATGTGTATATATCTATAAAGATATATAGATAATTATATATACATATATGTTCACCATATGTCCTGAACATGGAGTAGAGCCCTACCTCAGTCCCAATAGTCCCAACCTCTTAGTGCAAGGGGATGTCAGGTATGTATTGCAGGTATATTTGCAGACTATTGCTAGTGTAATAGGGATTGTATTCACAGACTTGTTGTGTGTGGGAGGTCACATCTGCTTTTAACATGTACGCCATTGGCTACTGACAGACCTCCTAAGGACATCATAGTACAGTGCCACGGCTAGCACAGTAATAATCCTGTGGACTACAGCAGAGATATGGCCAATAAATGTGGACAGTCTGACACACTCTGGTCAGTCCAGAGATATACACAGAACCCCTTAGTGCAAGACATGTAGACCAAGCCTGACAATGTGGATGTTAACAGCCATGTAGATGGGTACATCATGTAAATAGTGGTATACATTTGCCCCATAGGTTATGCATTCACACACCCCTGTCTGTCCTGACAAATAATAACAGCAGGTACAGAGGTGCTATGGCTGCATACTACCCTCTAGTTAGTGACATACATCTTTATAGCATCCCACCGCTTTGTTTGACATATATGACTGTTATGGCAGCCCAGCAGCAGTAAATCTGGTAAGTATCTGGACATAACATCTCACTGGGTAAGTACACTAAGCTGCTAGGCATGTAACAAAGCACTGTGCAGGCTACAGGCAGACTGCCACATTACTGGCCTACATTTCCTATGGGGGAATACACATGTACCTGCATATATAGCAGGCTCTACAGGCATGTCATAGCACAGAGTAACAGACATCTGTGTGAAAGTGCATAACCACAATCAATGTGAACACAGCCACAGCCACATATGCTAAGCTAGCATAATATTACAGTATATGGACTATCTGGTCAACACTATCCTCATATGTACTACTCATACTAACCCTACATATACTGGGCCGCTACCTGTCTGTGGTATGGGGCATGTGTGTGTTTGGCCCTACAAACATGTAAGCCGATAGGATAACATACAGTGGAGTAGCATGCAACATCTGATAGAACAGGACCAAGAACAATAACGTCTACCACAGTCTGTACACAGGCCAAGGTATATATTCACAATATACACACTGCCGACAATCACCATAAGTACACGGACCTCAGTACTGTACACACAACTACAGAATACCAAGGTTATGTCCTTAGATATAACCCCTACTATACATAACATGTGTAGCAGTCTGATATCTCACTGGCTTGTAATCAGATATGATGTCAATAAATGCGGTGTGTAGAACATATGCACCTCTTACTGCATGACATATGTACCAAAGTTGACAGAGTTGTGGCTGGAGGCACAAACACAGGGCCAATATTGACATGTTTCTGTGATAACCTCACACATTTACTTTTGTAACAGGGTTTGTTGCAACATATGTCCTATGAGGAATATGAAGTCAGTAGCTCTCATGGCTGTCACCATGTACTGACTGCAATCCTCACACTATGCTTCTACAGTTCACAGATAGGTGCACTGTGGGTAACAGAAGAAACAAAAGGCACCACACACTTCCCAGTCTGCAGATGACCCTACAGATGGGGGTTTCCTCATAAACATAGCACTGACATGACAGGTTTTAAAACATGAAGGACAGCCATATCCACACACACCCCGTTAAACCAACATTAATTAAAATGCAGTATAGCAGCACTTATATTCTGTAGTCATGTCAGGCACATCACCCTCATGTGTTTTGGCCTGTTTCCATAGTGTATATTGTTAGAGGTAAATCCACAATCCATATGTGATGTTGTTTGCCAAACAACAGATCAAGGTCCTGCTCACAGTGAATGAAAAGGCCCAACACCAACATGATGTTCCTAGATATTGGAGTGTGTTTCCATGCATTTGGCTATGGGAATGTTACCACAGCTGTTCCACATGCAATCAGCTAGAGGTGGGCTGCAATTCGTGCAGATGCCATAAGCTGATCATGAGCATTGTTTACAATACACATGCTGCTGCATAAGCAAAGCATGTTTAAGTCACCACATCCACCAGAGAGAGAGTGAGAGAGGCAGACAGAGGCAAAGATAGGTCAGGGAAGGCAGGGAGCGTAAAATGTAAGCATGCTCGTGTCACTCACCTACGAGCACAGCATATCAAACCCCTGACAGACTATGTATTTCTATCATAAGTCTATGCAGTTATTGGATGCACCACATAGATTACATGTTGAGGACCCCTCCAAACGTATATGTGATAGTGAGTGACATCTGCAACAGTGATATGGTAGCTATATGGTAAGTGTAGTACACGTGTCTGTCCGCATGAACAGGTGTCAGCGTCAACAAAGCTAAACTCTCTCAGGGAAGCGCACACATTGACACGCTTGGCAGGGTCAGGAATAAAACTCCTCACTAGTTAGATTGCCACAATACAGTACTGTGCAGGTATCACATGCACTACAGGGATTATCCAGGTTATATTGGCAAAGGGTATGTGGAGGTGTCTGACATCAGACAGCATGCTTCAATATGCCAATGGAGGTTGTGGTGAGGGTGAATGTGGTCATAGGCATCATACACCACACACACAGACACAGGATGCCAGTACTGACATGCATGGGTGCATTGCTTCATGGGTGTGTAGTGGTCAACTGTGCCAGATGGCTATACAAGGCTAGGTGATGGGTATACCTTGGCATCAGGCCACATGACAATGGTCTGCAGTGGGGATCAGGGGTGTAGTGTTTGGATTGGCCCACACAGGTGGGTATTGTATCCACCATCCAGTCACCTGGGTAACTATTGTGTGTGGCCACTGCTGTGCATTGCGTGCCATGTTTGTCTTCCTTAGCCCATGACATGGATGGTGTCTGAATCTGCCCACGTCCCACATGCATGTACAGTGACATGTGTAACTGTACCTCGTGTGTCTGGCCCATGTTGTGTACACAGATTATCATCAGATGTGCCAGCCTGGCCTCATGTGGCAGGAACTGATAATGGACAGCAGGTTGACCCTGTACCTATATTAATAGCTTGATACAGGCATTCCCTGGTGTCAATGGCATCTGTCCATACAGGGCATGTGTTTAAGGCAGGTACTATCATGCTGACTAGAGGCATATCAATGTACTACAGGTCTTAGGTTTGACTGACATACATATTAGTTTCTGACTTCCTACACTTCAGAACTAACATCCCACTGCCTGACCTGATGTAGTCTGTCTGTGTAGGCCTGATGGGAGAGGTTACCCATAGGCATCATTCAGAGGCCATAGCACAGTCTTTGTTTGTGTCCTGCTGGCTGAGACTGTTGTTGGGTATTTGTACCTCCCTGACTGGCATGTGTGAGTCATATGGACACATATGTGGACCAGCAGAGTTCCTACAGTGGGTTTTGTCACCCTGTGTATTACTGGCTTTTGTGATGACACCAGTATTTGTTACAGATCTCATGGTGCCACTATAGGTGTCTACTATCTGCTGGCATACCATTCAGCCACCTGATTCCCTTGCATGCTCACATCCATACCATAGATACAGGTAAGAACACATACTACTCCATTTGGCAATTGGTAGGTTTAGTGACTTACCTTGTGGGTGTGCCAGTACTGAGGGTGGTGCTGCAGGGCTGCCTATGTCGGATGCACATAGTACACTCCCTACACATGGTTGAGCACAGGTAGTGTCATGTTTGGCATCCCTTTTACTGTATGTGCAAGTCAGAGAGAGGTGTCATTCCCTGGGCCTTTCCTGTGTCAGTGTTTGTGCTATGCATTGCCTCTTTGCCAAGGCCAGGCCATACTGGGCATGCCTCCTTCTACCTACTGGGGCAGGCTCAGGTTGTTCCTCCTCTGAGTCACTCTGTGCCTGTGCAGGCCTTGGCAATGGTGGGGGGCTGTGTGGTCCTGCCCCATGCTGTTCTTTCTGCAGCTGTTTCTGCAGGATCATATTGTGTAGCAAAGCACATACGAAGACAATTTGGGTACATGTAGCTGGTAAGTACTGCAAGGCTCCACCGCATGTGTCCAGGCACCAGATCCATAACTTGAGCATCCCAAACACATGCTCTATTATAGTTCTGGTCTGTATGTGTGCCTCATTGTGGAGTTTTTGTTCATGTGTGTGTGCATTTCTGATGGGTGTCATCAGCTACGGCTCCAGTACGTAACCAGCATCTCCCACTAGGTGAGCGTAAGGGATATCCCCACTGGCAAATCTCTGGTACAGCTGTGTCAAATGCCAGATGTGGGTATTGTGATAGCTTCCAGGGCAGCCACCACACACATTCATTATTATACCCTGGGCATCGCATATGACCTGGCAGTTGATGGAGGGGAAGCCCTTGTGGTTGATGTAGACCCTACCCCGCTCACCGGGTGGTGCTTTGATGCATATGTGCATGCAGTCTATTGCACCCACTACCTCAGTGTATTCTGCTATTTGGTGGAACAGTTGCATATTGCTGCCCAACACCTCATGGGTGTTGGGGAAATATACATGCTTACCGGCTTGTGTTGACATGGCATCCAGGAACTGGTGAAGTACCCTGGATGCTGATACCTGTGAGATCCCCATTATATCCCCAGTTGGCCTTTGGAAGGTACCTTGGTATCCACTGGGATGGGTTCCCCTCTGTTAGTTCTGTGTGCAAGGCATGGCCGGCACAGCTCAACAATTTGCTATAATAGGTCTCTGTCCACCTTATAGCACTCCACTATCTCCAGCTTATGTAGCCCCTGGTAGGATAACCTGGGTCTGTACTCTCTTCTCCATCTCCTCACTGTGAGTTGGTCGATAGCATTCACATCCTCACCACTCTCAGCCTCTTCCACATGTTGTTGTATGATAGCTATTGCAGCCCCTATCATTTTGTTGTTTTGTTTGTTAAAATGTCCTTGCTTGTATACACTAGTGGTGTAGAGTATGTGATAAACCAGAGGGAAAGGCGTTTGCATAGTTTATAGTAGTGTTCTGGGCTGGGCTGGTCTTCTGCCTCTGTAATTGGCTGATTCTGATACATTTCACCTGTCAGTTGTGTTAGTTCTCCTAGATTACCTTCCTACTGCTGTTTTCCCTTCCCATTGCCTTCCTGTTTAAGGCCAGGGGCATGCCGTGTAAACACATTGCTCAAGTGTGCACAGAGCTGCTATTTCTTGGTTTACTTTTTTTTTTCCCTTTAAACCCCGGTGTGCAGCACGCACACATGCTTAGGCAATGTAAACAGTGCTAGGCAGCCTCAGACACACCCCCTTGCTTAGCTCTGCTAAGCTAGGAGCAAACCCGATCCACAGGGCTCCAATCCACTTACACTATGTCTGACACCCCCCCATGATGTCAGCGAACTCCTAGGTTTGCACCAAGCTATTCCTGCTCTTACACTGTTGGGTGCTGACTAGCATGCAGGGGAAATCTGGGATTCAGTATCATTCCCCTCATTTGCATAGGATTGCCTGCTAATGCATAGTTACATGTCCCACACTGAGCCTCCCCCCTTAGCAACCACTATTCACTGGCCATGTTGTCTTCTGTCTGCCATTGAGTCTAATGGCAAAATAGTGATTTTGGTTAGGATGCTTATTTTATGTTTTTTTTTCTTATTTTCCCCCAATCCCCAGTGCACTGCTGCCCGACTCTTAAACAGCCGAGATCAGCTAAATAAAAATTAAAAGTTGATTTTTTTTATCTTTGCAAGTGTTTTCCATGCCAATGCCCTTATAGTTGGTCATTGGCATGCTTTCTACATCATATCCTACCTTTATTTGGAGCTGTCATGTCTCCGTTTTGTAATTTGCAGAAACGTACTTCGTTACTGGTGGAGTACATTTCTGCAGATTACACTAGTCCTGCTTGGCCATTTTCCAGCTTCCTGGATAACAAATTCACCTCATTTGCATGGATTTCTCCGGCAAACAGGATAATTTGCATACAGGGGCTGTGTCCGTGCAGGATTAGTGCAGGAGCGCTCGTGAATGCTCCTATAGGTTATTCCTGGATCGCACGGCAGACATATTGCCTGCTGGAGATCCTGCACTAGGCCTGCATCCATGCAGGGCTTGCAGAATCCTGGGGAATGCCTGTGCTGAGAAGCTTTGTGCATTGTCTTGGAAGTGTCTTATTGTTTTATGACTTCCAGTCTCTACCAAAGATCTGAGGAAAAGCTCACAAGTAGATGCTAAATACTGCCAGATTCCAGCAGTGGGGGTTTCACCTGGAATAGAGTCAGATGACAAGAAACAATGTCATACTGCAGGCTATCCAAACAGTAATATTTGAAATATTAATTTAAGAGGTCTCTGAGAGGGACACAGCATTCTGTACTCTGTCTTGTACTTGACAAAAAGACCCATTCACCACACATTTGTCTTTCTCTTAAGTAAGTTAACTAGGATATAGTAATTCTTTCAGATATAGTCAGGAATATAGTGAAACTTAGTTTAGATATTTTTATTTATTTATTTGAGACTGTCCTGCAATGTTGTTTTAAATATTTCCTGTGGTTTTGAACTCTGGTGTTACTGTAAATATATATGTAGTACAGCCTTGTTATGTTATTATTTATTATTAAATACATTTAAACCTTTCATCGTGGCTGACTTGTGTAGAAATATTTAAGTTCTTAAAGTACTTGCATATTTATTTGCTGACACTGCGGGCTACTCCTAAATTGCCTTGCTCTTGGTCAAACTACCATTTGTATTGATAGTAATATTGCACAGTAAGATTGTACATCCTTTGTTAAGGGCCTTAAATTAACTGATAAAGAGCTGGCTTGTGGCAGTGATAACTACCTTATAGTCTGGGCAAAAGTGGGCATAGCTATTGAACCTGAGCCAGCCTTCCCTAGGTGTGTGTGTGGTGTGTGTGTGTGCGTGCGTGCGTGCGTGCGTGCGTGTGTGCGTGTGCGTGTGCGTGTGTGTGTGTGTGTGTGTGTGTGTGTGTGTGTGTGTAAATCAAACCTCAAAGAGTATGTGTCAGCTACTTGGGCAGGGACATGAAACACTGGTTGGACAGAGAGCGTGCTGGAGGTCTTGGCTTGACAGCTCAACTGACATCTCAACCCTATAGCTGTGCCAGTCCTGAGCCTTATTGGGGATCTGGAGAAAGAGGGAGAAACCAGCCCCAGACTGACTGTGGTCTCTGTGTGCTTTTAAGGGAAACTGACCTTGATCCAGAGAGCTGTATCTGGAAATACTGTGTTTGTACCTGCCATCCTCCCAATGTATGCCCCCACTGGTTGCTAGTAGTGAAGATTGAGGCTCCTTGATTACTGGTCCACTGGTAGGGCACAGCAGCTCCATTTCCCCATCTCACCATGAAATGACCACGGTCTGGAAATTCTTCTATATTTCACAATTAATTACTAGGGGTATCTCTTCCAAAACCGAGGATGTAATTAATCTCATGCACTCTGATCTGGTTAGACTCATAGAATATAATGCAACCTGTAGCATGTATTCCATAGACATATCAAAAAATTCAAAATAATATAAAGGTTCCTAAGAAAAATAGTATACTGCTGCAAAAACTTTTGCTATCAGGAGTGGCTGGAATCACTCTATCTGGACTTAGTGCAAATTCCCCATCCACCCACTGTCAGTAAACAGCAACACACATACACTGCATTGCCACATCACTAAAATATTACTTGAATATTTACTGAGGTAGTAAAGAAATCCTTGCCTAAGCCCTGTAGGCTATCTAGATATCATAACAGTTTACCTCAGCCAAGAAGAACAAACACTAAAACTCTACCCACATATGCTTCCTTTCCTTTTGTTATTGGGAATCACTTGTGTTGTTAGGCTGTATACTAAAGTTCCCATATCCTATAGCACATCCTAGAAATATCTTATTTCACAGGTTTATTGGTTCATAGGAGATTACTGGGTTAACAGCTGAAGGGGCCTTACAAGCCTAGCCAATATAATCTAAGTTTACCCAATATATGGCCTTAGGGGCAAGAAGATAGCATGAATTTGTGCCTGTATATGGAGTACCTTACAAATTGCTGCTCTCCATAAGGGACATAGGCACTACTCCAGGTGTGAATTTGCAACTGCCATCCATTGATCCAAACTGCTTTTAGAGAGGGCCAGAGAAAGGCTTTGCTTAATGTGAATAGGAAGCCTATTTCAAGGAATGATCAATCTTTTAGACACATATCTGACTCTCCAGCATATTTTGTTTGAATCGTTGACAAGGTTTAGATCCGTAGATTGGGTGACGCTTGAGCTGTTTGACTTGCGGATGTGTAGCAGCTCCATCAGGGCTGAATTTGTGAGTGCCTTGTAGGTCAGGTATAGGTCACCCCTTAATAATTGGTAGGGGACAGAGTAAAGGGATAGGGCTTTAGGTCTATCTGCATAGTTCATGCTCCTTACACCCCACTCTGTATTTTGTTTTTGAAAAACCCCTGAGGTCGGTCCAGCTGCTGTAAGTGCCAAGTCATGTACATGCCAAATTGTGCATTGTACTTGATTAGTGATGTCTGAATACAGCAGGACTTATTTGGATCTGGATGCCATACCTTTACTTATAAGTTGTGCCACATAAAAGGAATTCCTCACCACTGTGGACAAATGGTGGTCAAAGTTCAGGCTACTATCTATGTGCGCACCTAGATTTCTCACCTCTGAGTTTACTAGTAGGGGTGTACTGTAGATGATGTAATTTGTGGGGGTATTTGACTTCTCTAAGTGTATCATAATGCATTTTTTTTGCATTTAGTTTTAGGCCATGGTTCTGGCACCAATCATTTGTCTAATCTAGGCCCTCTGAAGGATATCTATATCATTGGGGGATTCAGTGATTTCCCCCCAGCTTGCAGTCATTGACAAACTTTGTCATCCAGAGGCCTTCCACATTTGCTTTGACTTCAGAGAAGTTTCTTCTGAACAGGACCTGTCCCAGCACTGAGCCTCATGGCACACCACAAGTAACTGGCCTCTTGCTGGATCTGGATTCACCCAGTTTAACCACATGTCATGTTTGTGAGCCAATTAGCTATCCATCTGGTGACATAGGGAGTTATGCCCAGTTTTGTGAGTTTATTTATAGTACCTGAATAGGGAATTGTGTCAAATGCCTTGGACAGGTTGAGGTAGACAATATGTACTGTTTTAACCTCACCCATGGCCTTAGTGAGTTTTTCAAAGAAATCCACCAAATTCAGTATGCATGACCTGCCCTTCACAAGGCCAAATTGCATCGCTTCCAGTGTTTGGAGGTTTTTTGTGTCGTTATTTATCAGGTCTGTTGTTATTCTTTCCATGGCCTTACATATAAGACTAGTCAAACTTATGAGCCTGTAAATTCTGGGGGCCATAGCTGGTCCCCCTTTATGCAGAGGTATGACTGCTGCTGTCCTCCAGTCAACTGAGGCAAAGCTAGTCCAGAGTCTGTGGTTAAACAGAGATCCTAATGGGCCTGATAAGTCCTGATTTAAGCTGTTTAAGACACAACCTGGCATATTGTCAGACCCCAATGAAGCTGTGCTTTTAGTGTTAGAGAGTGCAGTGGCAACATGTTCTTTGGTTATAATTGGCAGTGGAGTGGTGGAGGGTATTTTTGGGGAGAACTGGAAGATGATGGGGAGGTGAAATTTGAGGTGATTTTGTTGGGCAACAGATTTGCTATGTCTTCTGGCTGAGTCATTGGTGACTCCATTGTAAGACATACAGCTATAACATTTACCAGGATAGCTAAGGATAGGGTGAAAGCTGTTGCTTTGGTGCAAAGATTAAAGATGTCATTAGGACCCCTAGGTCCCTCACCATCCCAGATTCAGTTAATGACCTTGTTGTTGCCATACCTCTCAACCTCTTAGAGGAAGAAATCTGGACAAAGCCATATATAAAAGTGGGATAAAGGCCCAAAAATTGGGACAGTTTTTAAACATTGCTGTTACAAACTTAGAAAGTTGATAGAATAACAGGTTTTGCATTAGTATTAATTTTCTGAAGGGTACAAAGTCTGAAACTCAAATTGGCTGTCATTATTTTCTAACATCAATCTTCAATGCGTTGCTACTAGTTTGCCAGAAAAACACAATTTTATGAAAAATGGACCAAAATATGAGTCACAAATCTGGACATTCTGCAAATATCTGTACAGCTGAGAGGTATGGTTGTTGCCCATGTTAGGGTGAATGATCTTAGGCATTCCACAATGAAGGCAATGCAAAAAGACATTGCTGAGCTCTCTAGTCATGAATTTGAAGAGATGAAGCCACTGGCGTTAAGTAACTTTTCATCATCATCATCATCATCATCATCATCATCAAGAATGATTCAGAAATTGAAGGGTAAAATAACTGGCTTCACTAATTGGCTAATAATTTGGTGTTATTCTAGGGAGACATAGTATGTGTCTGCATAGGAATAAATGATCAACAGACACACCTGCTTTGCAAGGGATGGCCTGCATTGCTTGCCTCTTGCATTCTCATACTGAATAAATATTTTGCTACCCATATAGTGCCTTTTCTGGTAGTGTTCACCTAACAGACATCACACCATAGTAAACACCAATCTGGTTAATATCAAGGTGGCACTGGTGAATGCCAAAAGTCTAAAAACAAAATTTCCTAATTTATGGCCTTTCTTAACCTAAGAGATAACAGCATTTCTGTAAATATAGAAGCCTGCTTGCTTTGTAATGATAGCAGTCACTGCATTTTAGGATCATAAATTCAGAACTACTAGCAACTGTGGAAGTGTGTCTGTACTTATTCAAAAGTCTGCTGTTTCTCAGAAAATTTCACAATACAAATCTAGAACTAATCTAAGTCCTGGTTGCACTCAACAAAATTAATTATCACATATTAGCCACTTATAAATCCCCATCTGTGTTCTATTCAGAGCATGCCAATTACTTTAAACAGTTAGAAAAGTTAGAAGTCAAACCAAATGCCTTTCATATGTCTGACCTTAACTACCTGCACATAAAATCACAAATGTTTACTGCAAACAACAAATAAGCACTTGACCAAACTGCAACCCCCCAACAAAGATGTGACTCTTCTTGATCTTCCCCTCACAAACATTTCTTCCAATTGCATCACCCCAGTTGTGACCCCCACCCAGTGAAATCTCGCCACTTCACTGTGATCTCCTCTATGAAAACCAGCTTTGTGGTCCCTAATAACTCCTATGCATTCATGGATTACTCCAAAACCAGTATTTACTATTAGCTGATCATACTGACAATCACCAGTGGTATAGCTCCCTATCAAATCTTGTAACTGAGTCTGCTGTCCTGTATACTTCATTTTACTCCCTCTTGGATAGATGCCCTGAAGTACTCGTACCAATACGATATAAGTATGATGAGGGTCTATATTAGATCAACGAATGCTTAAAAAAGCGAACAGTGATTAACCAACCCTATGTAAGTGAAAACTTACAATGTCGAAGTGTCAGAACAGTCGGTGTTCCAACAACAAAAAAAAAAAATTAAAAAACAATTTCAAACATTACATTAAGTGTGGGGGGGGGGCTTCACCCCCCCACACTTAAATATACCAACTCTGACACTGCACTATAGTGCTGAAAATGGCAAAGTACCGACGCAGCCAAGTGAATTCTTTCCCTGGGAAAGAATTTGCTTAACAGCCGCTTCGATATTTTGCATTTTCAGCCTTTTGAGTTCGACCAAAATGCATTCGAAAGAATGTGTCTTTGGTCTTCTAATATAGACCCATATGATGACAAGTTTAAAACTAAACTACCACATCAACAAAAAGAAATAAGAAGAAAAAAACGCATGGCCATCATTAAAGGATGGCCACTTCATCATTATAAAAGGGTTTTAAAACTGGTAATTAGGTCACTTAAAAATTAACATTTAGAAATGCAAGGTCAACTATGAACTTTTGATTGTAACTAATTCAAAATATAACCATAAAGCCTTCTGCAACTATGTTAAAAAGCATAAAAGGAAGCTATAATTCTGTGCTAAACTTATCTCCAATGGAACCTGTTTCTCTGTCCCGAAAGGCATTGTTAATATTATTGATGGTAAAGTCTCTTCCAGCTTCACTTCACCTGCCCTGCAATCTGTCCCCTCCATTTTCTTTCTTACCCCCTTATTGAGGTCTATTTGGACCAAACCCATTTTTGTAACTATAAAAAAAAAGTGACTACTTCCATGGACATTGACATTATGCCTGTATGTCTGTTGAGGAAGATAAAGTCCCATATAGCAAAACCCATTCATCAGTTCTTCAGCCTGAGTCACTTCACTGGTTATGTCCCCAAGGTATGGAGAATAATAACTGTGGAGCCTTGAATAACAAGGGTCCCGCCACATACCCTGGAAATTACAGGCATATTAATCTCACCAGTATTATTTTCAAAGCTATGGAACACATTTTAGTTGAACTAATAAATACTACATTAGCTGACTCTACATCCTTGGTTACGTAGCAGTTTGACTTTGTAAAACTAGATCATGCCCATTCAAACCATTTAAGTTCTTTGTAAGGAATATTGAGGCCATGCATAAGGTACAGACAATCTACTCTGTTTATGTAGACCATGTCTCTGCCTTTAACACAATTCCTCATGCTGGGATTATTGTCAAACTCTGCAACTCATTATTAATGCATACATAGTTCTTGCTAAATGGCTGTCTGACAGAAACCCATTCAGACATGGTCAAGGGTATTTGCCCTAGATACTAATTGTGTCCAATAAGGGTCTGTCTTGTGTACCTTTCTCTTCAGTACAATTTTTTTTGACAAAAAAGTCAGTATCAAGTGACTATGGCTAACAGTATGAAGGGACTATAGTTAACACTGAATCATCATTCTCATACTCAGAATTTCCAAGGGCTGTAACAAACAAATGTTTGGTGCAATAATCCTGGGCTCACCCTAAACACCAAAACATAAAGCATAGCTTTCTTCGGTTACTCTAACATTACTCTTGCTTAGCATATAGATAACATTCTTAAAATCTGACACAGTCATCATTGAGTTGGGTAAGTACTTTGATAACAGACTCTCCTTTGACCACTACATCTTGGTACTGGTTTGAAAATCCTTCTACTTTGCACAGTTTATATTTCCTAATATCTTAACAAGGTTCAAAGACATTGTAGTCCCAATTTATTCATCCTTTATTATGCCCATCATTGAATATAACATATCCTTCGGCATTTACATCACCAAGCATCTAAGCTAGCTTGTCAAATCTCAACTTTCCTCACAACAAAATATCTCTTAATACCCTTAGCTACTCTGACAGACTAAAAGCTCTGTCCTTCCACTGAATGCCATACAGAGTCCAGAGGGGTATTTCTGCTTTGTTTCTTTACTATGAATGGACCAGCACTCTTTGAACCTCTTCACCTAAATAGAAAAATTGGTAAAGCAAACACCAGCTCTAGAGACCTAAACATAAAGCAAACATCTGCTCTAGAGACCTAAACATAGACGACTGTATCAACAACATTAGATGACATGACAAATGCACAACTCAATGTATCACCCATTTCTGGAACAGGGCACCCTCACCTGTCATGCTGAGCTCTTCACTAGAAACCTTTAATGCCAGTCTGGCTTACTGGATTGATGATCACAAATGCTCCCCAGGGATATGTGGAGTAAGTCATCTTAATTAGGGACACTGTTTTTCTTCCACCAGTATTTTGAAGATGTGGCTTAGTTTCTTGATGGTTTCCTTTGGTCATAAGCTTAGTAGGAACCTATGAACCCATGACATATCCTATTAGATCTCTATACACAGAGTATAGATATATAGATATATAAAATATTTCTAAGGCTAATATGGTTAATGAAGGTGCATTTAGAGGGGGGTGGTTGATTACGATTTTAGTCATCATAAAGCATGTAATACATGCATCCACCTTGCTAAGATGACAACCAAATATGGAATAATTGCAACAACAAGACAAATGCAGTTTTGTTGTGATTTATCCTTTCAGTCTATTAACAACTTATATCATACAAAGACCCCAAGCATCATGCCTTTCCCTATTGATATACCTCCACTCTTCTACATGATTCTGATATTTAATTTACTTGTTAATCAGGTAAATAAGGCAGTCCTGGACTTTTCCAGGCAACAATCTGTCATAAATAAAAAAAAAATGCTTTTAAGCATCTGATCAACTGTTAGGTTATGGGGAAGTAAGAGGAAATAAGAGTATATAGAGAAATACCAAACAGGCATGAGGAAAGTATACAAAATCTACAATAATAACAACTGGAGAGAAGGACTGAATCTCAAAGTTGTGAGCCATTCAGCTAATGTAGTGCTTATGCTTCAGTTTGTTAGTAAACTCCATGAATGGTTACACATACTGTCATCTCTTTACCATCAGGCACATTATAAATCCTTACCACCTCTGAAATCTAAACACAAACTCATTAAATTATGGACAGTCTTAAAATATCATCTCTAAGTCAACAAACACGAGATATTCGGTGCAGAGGGACTGACAGCAACAGCAATACACCTAAGGTTAAATGTTAAGCTGTTCTTATCTTTCACCTTCTCACATCTGTTTAGGATTATCGGATTGTGCAAACTTTGGGGGGATAGCATACAAATGATATTTTCTGCAATTACCTAGAGGTTTCAAATAGTAGTCTAGAATTTCAGTTTATCTCTGTATTCTTCATGTGTGTGCTTGTTGACCTTAAATTTAGCAAGTTTATTAAGAAAACAATTCTAAGAGCATTTCTATTATCAACAAATTATATTTATATTCTTCCTCGTCTACTATCATTTTTGTTTCAGATGTACAAATTAAAAGAAAACAATTGTATATATGTGATTCTCTTCAGACTGCACTCCTAGCCCAAGGCACAAAAACAAAAATAAATGAGAAGTAGCTATTCAGGAAGCCCACTGGCAACACATATAACAATGTAAAATACTGAGTACATTTGTAGGTACAACCGTTGGAATTTCCCAGAAACCTTCCTCAGTTACACTTAAAGGGATCTTACAGTAACATTTTCACTAGGTGCTAATATTTTCTTCTGAATTAAGATGTCTGTATTGTTTTCTGTCTGTTTAAATTTTTGTGAAGGAATGTGATTCTACAGCTTTCTTCATGCTAAATGGAAGATTGACCAGATATAATCCGCAAATGATGTTGGCATCTGCACCCTTGTAGAGAAGCAGAGGTGACCTTAAGTGAGGAGACATGCAGGTCTGGGCAAGCAAACTGTTAAGAATTAAAATACTTTTTTTTTTATCCTGTCATCCTAAACATCTCCTCTCAGATTCCACAAGATTATTTGTGCTTAATTCCTTTTTTTATTTATGTTTTCTATAATTGCAAAAGGATATTTAAAAAGTGGTGTCTGGTTTACCCTCCAAGATAATAACTCTATTATTTTCCAGATTCTTGACATGGAAGTATTTTAAGGTCACTATAGTTGCAACCATGACTCTCCTCCACCTCTTTATAATCATGCAACTGACCTCCTCAGTATCTTTGGGATCTCCAGCTGATAGTCATGCAGCTATCTCAGACACTAAAGTCTGTACTACTACGGTGATGCTGCGTTACCTCCTAAACTGGCCAGAAGATTATACATCCATGTGTGTATATAATTACAAGCATGTTTTGAGCAGTTATGAGAGAGTATCATATTATAGTACCAGTTGTAGAGCAGTCTATTTGGGGGGTAAGATAGCTATATATTTGTGCCCAGGGGAAGAAAACATATGAAAAGCATAGGCAAGATATAAGTGGAATCATTCCTTGTAGGTGAGATAGAAGTGTAAAATCAGATTTCGGAGTCCTAATAAAGAGTTATTAAGATGCGTTTATTGTTTCTACGAACTAAACCCTAATGTTGCTAAATCGACCAAAACTGTTGTATTTAAACATTTTCCATACCTTCTGATAATAACAGTAGCAATATTTCAGAATGGCTGCATATTGTGAGGAACTGGGTCTAAGGCAGAAAGTTCTCATCATTCTGCTTGTACACATGCAAATGAAGGCTTGTGAGGCTAGACACCTTAGTGCTTGTGAGGTTAGACACCTTAGGGCTTGAGAAGCTAGATACCTTAGTGCTTGCGAGGCTAGACATCTTAGGGCTTGGTTGGCTAGACATCTTAGTGCATGCAAGGCTAGACACCTTAGTGCATGCAAGGCTAGACACCTTAGTGCTTGTGAGGCTAGACACCTTAGTGCTTGCGAGGCTAGCCATCTTAGTGCTTGGTTGGCTAGACATCTTAGTGCATGCAAGGCTAGACACCTTAGTGTATGCAAAGCTAGACACCTTAGTGCTTGTGAGGCTAGACATCTTAGGGCTTGGTTGGCTAGACATCTTAGTGCATGCAAGGCTAGACACCTTAGTGCTTGTGAGGCTAGACACCTTAGTGCTTGCGAGGCTAGACATCTTAGGGCTTGGTTGGCTAGACATCTTAGTGCATGCAAGGCTAGACACCTTAGTGCTTGTGATGTTAGACAACTTAGGGCTTGTGAAGCTAGATACCTTAGTGTTTGCAAGGCCTGACACCTTAGGGCTTGTGAGGTTAGACATCTTAGTGCTTGTGAGGTTAGACATCTTAGGGCATGTGAGGCCTGACACTTTAGTGCTTGTGAGGTTAGACACCTTAGTGCTTGTGAGGCCTGACACTTTACTGCTTGTGAGGTTAGACACCTTAGTGCTTGCGAGGCTAGACACCTTAGTGCTTTTGAGGCCTGACACCTTAGTGCTTGTGATGTTAGACAACTTAGGGCTTGTGAAGCTAGATACCTTAGAGTTTGTGAGATTAGACATCTTAGTGCTTGTGAGGCTAGTCATGTTAGGGCTTGTGAGGCTAGACACTTTAGTGCTTGTGAGGCCTGACACTTTAGTGCTTGTGAGGTTAGACACCTTAGTGCTTGCGAGGCTAGACACCTTAGTGCTTGTGAGGTTAGACACCTTAGGGCTTGTGAGGCTAGATACCTTAGGGCTTGTGAGGCTAGACACCTTAGTGCTTGCGAGGCTAGACACCTTAGTGCTTGTGAGGCCTGACACCTTAGTGCTTGTGATGTTAGACAACTTAGGGCTTGTGAAGCTAGATACCTTAGGGTTTGTGAGATTAGACATCTTAGTGCTTGTTTGGCTAGACACTTTAGTGCTTGTGAGGCCTGACACTTTAGTGCTTGTGAGGCCTGACACTTTAGTGCTTGTGAGGTTAGACACCTTAGTGCTTATGAGGCCTGACACCTTAGTGCTTGTGAGGTTAGACACCTTAGGGCTTGTGAGTCTAGATACCTTAGGGCTTGTGAGGCTAGACACCTTAGGGCTTGTGAGGCTAGACACCTTAGGGCTTGTGAGGTTAGACATCTTAGTGCATGCAAGGCTAGACACCTTAGTGCTTGTGAGGTTAGACATGTTAGTGATTGCGAGGCTAGATACCTTAGGGCTTGCGAGGCTAGGCACCTTAGGGCTTGTGAGGTTAGACACCTTTAGTGCTTGTGAGGCTAGATACCTTAGTGCTTGTGAAGCTAGACACCTTAGGGCTTGCGAGGCTAGATACCTTAGGGCTTGCGAGGCTAGGCACCTTAGGGCTTGTGAGGTTAGACACCTTTAGTGCTTGTGAGGCTAGATACCTTAGTGCTTGTGAAGCTAGACACCTTAGGGCTTGTGAGGCTAGATACCTTAGGGCTTGTGAGGCTAGATACCTTAGGGCTTGTGAGGCTAGATACCTTAGTGCTTGTGAGGCTAGATACCTTAGTGCTTGTGAAGCTAGACACCTTAGGGCTTGTGAGGCTAGATACCTTAGGGCTTGTGAGGCTAGATACCTTAGGGCTTTTGAGGCTAGATACCTTAGGGCTTGTGAGGCTAGACACCTTAGGGCTTGTGAGGCTAGATACCTTAGGGCTTGTGAGGCTAGATACCTTAGGGCTTGTGAGGCTAGATACCTTAGGGCTTGTGAGGCTAGACACCTTAGGGCTTGTGAGGCTAGATACCTTAGGGCTTGTGAGGCTAGATACCTTAGGGCTTGTGAGGCTAGACACCTTAGGGCTTGTGAGGCTAGATACCTTAGGGCTTGTGAGGCTAGATACCTTAGGGCTTGTGAGGCTAGATACCTTAGATACTAGACTTGCAAAAATGATAAAATATAGACATGTTAACCATGCTGCTTTTGTACTATTTTTTCATACAAGGAAGAGCACATCTTGGTCTCGTGCTGGGGTTCATCCTGTTCACAACAGACCTTGTAATAAAGTATGAGCACAATTATTTATGACAAGCATTTTTAAACAAGACACAACATCAGCTGTCTACAGGCAGACTTGTTCCCTGCACACCAGACTTTTGATAAAGCACCTCGATAGAACAGATAAACCTCATTCTCTGCTCCCCAGACTTTTGACAAGGGTTCTAATACAATCACATTAGATGAGCACTGTAATTATTTATTGCCCTATAAGTGAGGTTTCATAGTATCTCCCTCACATGTAACTTGTTTCTGATTTTCTTCCAGTGCAGGTATAAAGCCCAGCCCCAGGCTCATTAGGATCTTTGCACAGGTGCTCATGCAGTACATCCATGCCAGGAACAAAAATTTAACTCTAATATGACAATACACTGGTTCATAGGTTCATAGGTTCATAGGTTGGTACTAGGCTATCAGCCCTAGGGCCTATACAAGCCTAGCCATAACAATTCCCTGGCTATTTCTTCCCACGTTATTTACTTTCCTGGACCCCTGTCTAGCAGGGCGACTAACGTGATCCCATGGGTGAATTTCCTTTCTCCCATCCAATCGTCAAGGTTCCTCTTGAAGAGGTCCAAAGAGGCACTCTGCTTGACATGTATGGGCAATCTATTCCAGAGTCTGGGGAGTCTCTGGGTCAGGAACCTATCCCTCCAGCATGTTTTGTTTATTGTGATGACAAGGTTTAGATCCCTGGAGCGTGTAGCTCTGAGGGATTGGGATTTCTTTAAGTGTAGCATGTCCAACAGCTCTGGGTTTGACATGGCCTTGTATGTTAAGCAGAGATCGCCTCTGAGTAGACGATATGCGACAGAGTATAGCTGGAGTTTTTGAAGGCGGTCAGTGTAGGGCATCTGCTTTAGGTCTGTGATAAGCTTTGCTTTGCTTTACTAAACAAACTCCAAGTCTGCAAATTGTATTTTATTTATTTATTTATTTATTGGGGGGGGGTATTTATTGGATAGCTACCATAATATTGTCTAATGCTGCCTTTATTTGCCCACTCCAGTTTGATTTAGATGCGTACTTCTTCATTGCTGTTTTCAGTCCTTGCACAATTGTTGCTGCCCTATACAGTTGCATTAAAATGCATGTTAGTTGCTGAAATAAATGTGAGTCTATTTCCTTTTAGCCTACCATAACACATTGAAGAATGATGATGTGATTGCTGATTTTCCATTTTTCTAGGCAAATGAGGCTATAATAGAACTGATTCAGAAAAACTGAAATGAATAGTTATGACTGCATGAAACCAAATTTGATTAGTATAGTAACAATGCAGAATCACAGACATTCATTGGCTGCAATTAGTTACAGATAATGGATGACTGCAGTACACAAATAACCTATGACCTACCAAAATAAAATGGACGTTATCCCTATCCTATGTAGCTGCTTTTTGTTTTCATAAATACATATTATCAGCCATATCATTTACTCTCAAGAAGTATTGGGATATTCCATTTAGTCTTTGGTACAGCATAAATCAAACAAATATTAGTGAACCTGAGAATACTTCAAGAATTTTGGCATGCCATTTCTTTAGTAAACAGCATGCAAAACTTTCCCCTGAATGATATGCATGATAACTAGTTGACATTTTTATCATGTTGGTGTTTGTCTGATAAAAGGGTTAGAAATGCAAAATACCCAAGTTTATTAATGATGCCAGAATCTCCCTGTTTTCTCACTGGCATGACAATGGAGTGACACTGCATGGCAGTGTACAATGTTTACTTTACATACACATACATTTCATTCTGTCTGTCATTTGTCCTATCCACGGTGGTGCAGCGGTGCAGCGGTAGCGTTTTTGCCTCACAGCAAGAGGTTCTCCCGTTCGATTCTCGGCTGGAGTGTGGGGAGTGCCTTCCGTGTGGAGTCTGCATATCCTCCCTGCAGTTGGGTGGATGTTCAAAAGACATGCGTAAATGGGCATGCCTTCGTTGAAGGTTGAATGTCGAGCTGGCACCTCAGCATTCGTGAAAATCTACTGCCAATCATTAGCGGACTGGAGTTGTGGCGAACCCTAACCGGTAAAAGCCGAAAGACAACAACAACACGTTTGCAGGTGATAAACCTTATGTACATGACAGTAATCAAAGTTAAACATGACCAAGCAATTTTTTTATCCCCTCTACAAACAGATAGAAATAATAAGAAGGGAGATGTGCACTGTGTGTAACTCTTCTTACACAGTCGGGATTCCAGGTACCCCATTAATCAGCTGCAATTTTCAGATGAAATTATCAGTCCATTGCCTGACAACATATCCCACACAAGTGGAAACATGAAAGGATGAATTTATTTAAGAGGGGAACAGGACTGCAAGAGGGGCTATGCTGCTTGCATGAGGGATTGATGTCCTATCATTACATTTTTTGCATGCTCATCCTGAAGGCGCTTGCAGTGATACATAAACATAATGGCAGCAGCATGACACAATATACTTCTGCATTTATTACCTTGCTCCTTTTAACTTTCTAGTATGCTGTTACATCATAAATTCTAAATAAAGAGCTGGCATATTACATAGGTTCATAGGTTCATAGGGAGGTACTAGGCTATTGGCCCTAGGGCCTATATAAGCCTAGCCAAATGGTATCCTGGCTTTTGCCACCCAAGAAAATTATTTTCCTGTGCCCCTGTCAAGCAGAACCACAAAAGTGATCCCCGGGGTAAATTTCCTATCTCCCATCCAGTCATCAAGATTTTTCTTGAAGAGTGCTAATGAGGAGCTTTGCTTGGTATATGGAGACAAATGCATCACTATTCTTTAGGAAGACAGGTAACATGCAGATGCCTTTAATGGCCACATATGAAACTACACTGAAAAAGTGTATGCAGTCCATGTTAAATGCATTAAAGATAAAGCCTATGGGTTGTACATGAGCTGGACAAGCTATCTGTCTGGTATAGATGATAATATTGTGTTTTTGGAACAGAATATTGTAATTATATGTTTTGTCAACTAGCAACATACTGATGCATAATAAATTAATCTGTCAATGTAATATAGTAAATTTATCTGTCATATAACCATACTATCCAACATAAAGTGATATCTTACTCACAGCGTCATTATGTGTCTTACTTACTCAGTTTCCACTTACTTCTTTAATAGGTTCTTAGGTAATTACTATGCTAATAATTTTTAAGACTAGCCCTGTTTCTCAGAGGTGAGAATTAAACCCTAGACCTTGTGTTTGTGAGGTAAGCACCTTAACCACTATGATAATTCCCAAACCCAATGACAGCAACAGACAGCACTTCCATTTGTTAAAATTTAAGTTTGTCAGTCAGTGAAAGTTATTATAAAATATTTAAAAAATATTGTATACAGTAAGACAAGCCTTAATAAACTTCTGATCAAAGAAAGGTAAAAAAAAAGGATTTCATGTTTTAAAATCAGAAATATATGCCAAAGTGTATGCCTTCAGACACTGAAAACATAATCATAGCTTTCTCACCGGTAAGTGAAGAAAGCACACGCATACTCAATATTGCTTAGTTTACTGTTTTCCTTCAAATATAAAAATATGCATATTAAGAAGGAGTTTGTTGAAGTGTATTACATGAAGGATTATATCACTGCAGGTGGTGGTATCTTTATCTGTTTGTTTTGAGCTCTTTTCAAACTGAGTATAGGAAAGAAGCATGCTAAGAGTCTGACAAGGGATTTGGGTAATGCAAATAGGGTGCCCATTGAAAGTTTTAGGACCATAACTCTGACCCATGAAACAGTGAAAAATATAAGCCATATCATGAGACTGTATACTAATTCCAAAGGTGCTATAACTACTCTGAGGTTCAGCAATCTATGAGTTAGTGTGTATGGTTATATATATATATATATATATATATATATATATATATATATATATATATATATATATATATATATATATATCTACATATATATATATATATATATATATATATATATATATGAATGGGTTCACTATGTAATTTCGAAATACTGAAATCCAGAAATTCAGAATTTCGAAATTACATAGCCGAAAACTCAAAGTTCCAAAACCGGCAGAAGCGCGAAATTCAAAATCCCGAAGCACAGAGATGTTGAATTTCCTCTTCTGCTGGTGCGGTGTGTGGATGTAGCGGTTGAATTTAGGTAAGTGTGTGTGTGTGTGTGTGTGTGTGTGTGTGAGGGACTGTAACATATATGTGTGTATGTGTGTGTGTGTGTGTGTGTGTGTGTGTGTGTGTGTGTGTGTGTGTGTGTGTGTGAGTTTTGTTTGTTTTCTGTTTGTGTGATCTCAGAGTTAGAATATATAAGTAGGGGGTGTGTGGGGGGCACAGCCCTGCAAAGGGGGCTTGCCTCCCTGCTTATCTATAGTGTAGATGCATTTATTTGATTCTGCGGGGGAGTTTTGTGTTTGCTTATGTGTGCACTGCATGTGTAGTGTAGTTTCGGCATTTTGAATTTCGTCGTTGTGTTTTCAGAATTGTGAGATGTGCTTGGGTTTTTGGCTATGTCATTTCGAAATACTAAATTTTGGGATTTCAGTATTTCAAGATTACATAGTGGACCCATATATATATAAATATATATATATATATATATATATATATATATATATATATATATATATATAGATAGATAGATATAGATATATACATACACACACACAGACACACACACACACAGACACACACACACACACACACACACACACACACACACACACACACACACACACGCACTCACACATGCACATACATATATAGCTATATCTATATAGATGTAGATATATATAGATAGATATAGCTATATATGTATATCTATATCTTTATCTATATATGGATCTACTTTGGAAGCTCGAACTTTCAAAACTTCGAACTTTATATGGTCGAGACCATAACATGGACATTTTGAAATTTTGAAATTTCAATAAAAAAAAATAAAAAAAATATTTCTTTTTTTACATTTATGCAGGGGGGGGGGGCAAGCTACAATGCACCCCCAAACCCCCTGCTAATTAAATATATCAACTCTGGATTGCACTACAGTGAAGCGAACAGTAAATATCCCATTCCGCAATGTATAGTGATCTCCATTTAAACTGTTCAAAGTTTCAAAACTTCGATCTTATGGTCTCAACCATATGAAGTTTGAAGTTTTGAAACTTTGACCTTCCAAAGTATATACATATATATATATATATATATATATATATATATATATATATATATATATATATATATATATATATACATATTAGATATTAGATTATATATGATGGAGATGTATAGAGTCCTGCATCCACCAGCATCTGTCTTCTTCCAGGAAAGGGTTGTCATAGTATAAGAGAGTGTTTAAAGTTTTTATTTTATTTGCACCATACTTAAATTAATAAAGCTAGCTCTCAAACAACTGATAGGGAGCATAGGAAGAGACAAGTTGCAAAGATGGGGTAGTAAAAAAAGTTAAAGGCAAAGCTGCTACATCTTAATGAGTGGCAAAAAAATTGTAATTCTCATTGCATTTAATATCAGGAGTCTCTATAAAGCATAACACCGATGATGTCTAGCATTACTGGTTTGGAGATACAGACAGTTAACTTTACATAAGCAAAAGGTCTTGCGCAGACGTGATTTAACATTTTTCTGGAAGAAAGTCAATGCTCCAGTGGATATTTGAGGTTCACTGCCTAAGTCAAGGGACTGCACTTGATGCTTTCAACAACTGCACACTGACATCCAGGTCTTTGTAGATGTAAAAAGAAAGCCAATATTGGAGTTACAAGGCAATGGAGGTCTCAAAGATCTCACATTTATTATGGATATAATAGTGGCACCTAAATGGACTTAACACAAAGATGTATGGGTGAATAAAATAGCTAGTAACATTGCTTTTATGACATTTCTGCTTTCAAAATTAAGTTTGAACTATGAGAAATAACAGTCACAGGAAAACAATCTATGACTATATCCATCTTTGAAGTTTCATTTAGCTAAAATTAATATTAAGACAGAACAATACAATACCAAAATTGCAGCATTTTGACAAATTTAGTAGACGAGTTGATGAGGTCAAATATTTTTGCAAAGACAATAAAATATATCAAAACTCATTTTGAACAATGGCATATCAAGTACTAATAAAAATCCAGGTCAAGATAACAGACTTGCAGCATTATTTTATGCTTGGGAAGACACTGTATTCACTGTTATAGTGGTTGATAGGTAAGACCTCAGGTATAAAAGGGTGTGCCACAGGGTCACTGACATGATACTTGGTACCCAAGAAAAAGCAAAACTCCTTGCATGAGAACATAGGGCAACCATTATGGGGCCATTGAGTGTTCCATCTTTTACGGAGATGGAAGAATTCCTGGCCTCTCTCAAATGGAGTGGTACCTCTATAGAGTCCCACAGTGCAGTGCTTGATGCACTGATCTCACTTAATTCAATGCACTCACTGCACTCAATGCACTGCAGTGCTGGATATTGTGGCAGAGACAGATAGGCCATGGAGCCGCTCTAATGCAGATGCCCCAGGAATGTAGGCATATTTCTGCCTATTAGTAACTGTAAGCCCTCTGTAACCTTTAGTCACTGTAAACTGATTATAGCTGTCGATCGTATGGCATGCAGGTACATCAGGGGATCAACATCCACAGAAATTTGCACAAGGTAAGCATGTGAAGTTTTACTTTTCCTCATGTTTATGTAAAAATTTCAATTGCATGTAGACTTCTGGAGATGGGTCTTACACTTTATATTTTGTGCTTTGGTGTATTCACAGATAATTGTTTTTCACCAGCACTGTAAATTTGCCCCTGGTTATGTTGGAGGATCTGTAGCCTCTGATAATCATGGCTAGGATGTGCTAGCATAGACAAGGACTACAGAGTGTGCATGTGTGTGTGTGTGTGTGTGTGTGTGTGTGTGTGTGTGTGTGTGTGTGTGTGTGTGTGTGTGTGAGAGACACAGGAATGTGACTACCATCCAGTCCCAGGAAAGGCCATGTGCACAGCCTCTATACCTACAGATACCCAGACAACTACATATCACAGGGAGGACAGATTAATGGGAAAACTATTGATGAGGCAAGTATGCTGGGCCTCAGTAGACAAATATCAGAATCTGCCTGTTAACATTCATGGGCATAGAGGTCCACCATGGGGGTGTGAGGTTACAGTGCTCACCAGAGACGATATTATTGTCCACCCCCTGAGTTTCGTGTGTAAGTCACCACAAATCAGCCTATGAGTAGGGCCATCATAGAGGCACAGGCTAGTACCACCACAACTTTGGTATAGATAACAAGGGTGATACATGGTGTGCACAATGACCTATGAGAGTGCATGTTCCATATTTGTGATTCCTTGGATAGAGACAGTCATGCACTGCATTGTGCAATGACTTCTCTGACTCACCTGCTAGGGGTTAAGGGACATCCATGGAGCAAATCATATGCTAGAGCCACAGATGTTACCCAACATAGGGTCATAGGATCCTAGTAGGTTATTAGGCTAATGACCATAGAGCCTTTTTAAGCCTAGCCATTCATGCCCCAATGTTTCCAATTGTTAATGCCCATGGGCTAGAATCGCTTTGGTATATGCATGTGCCTTAGAGCATCTATAAACTGATCTTGTCTATAAGGGCCACAGGTGACAAGTCAGGGATGAATTTGCAATTTCCCATCCATTGGTCCAAACTGCATTTCAATAGCCTTAGGGAAGAGCTGTATTTTACATAAATGGAGAGCCTGTTCCTGAGAAGATCTAATTTCTGAGACACATACCTTTCCCCCCTACATGTTTTGTCTACATCGCAAACAAAGTTTAGATTCTTAGACTGGGTATTTCTTTTCCTGTTTACTTTGCAAATGTGTAGCAGATTCATCAGGACTGGCTTGTAGAATGCCTTGTAGGTTAGGCATAGATCTGCCCTCAGTAGTCTGTAGGAGACTAAGTACAGGGACAGGGCTTTGAGGGGGTCTTTATAGGACATATTATTTACACTCTCTATTATTTTAGTGAGGAACCTCTGTGGCTGCTCCAGCTGTTACAAATGCCTGGTTAGGTACATGCCAAAGGATCCATTGTACTTCATTATTGGTCTAATGAGGGCTGACTGTAGTGGGACTATGATCTTCTTAGATATGGATGCCTTGCCCTTACTTATAAGTTGTACCACATAGAAGCATTTTCTAACTACGATGGACACTTAGTGATCAAAGTTGAAGTTACTGTTAACCTGAGTTCACAAGTCCCTTACCACTGGGTCTACTCTTTGGAGAGAGTTGTCAATGTTTTAATGTGCTGGGGTGGTCATCTTCCCAAAGTGTATAATTATGCATTTTCTGCATTAAGTTTTAGGCCACTGTTCTGGAACAAGTTACGTGTCTGTGCCAGACCCCCTGGAGGATATCTACATCCTTTTGGGGATTCGGTGATTGCATGCAGTTGTAGCCATCAGTAAATATGGTCAGCCAAAGGCCTTCTATGACTTCCTTGACTTCAGAGAAATATATTCCAAACAGGAGGGTTCCCAGTAGTGAGTCCTGTGGAACAACACTAGTAACCAACCTCTTGGTGGATGTGGATTCCCTTAACTTCATGTGTCCTATTTGTGAGGCATTAGGCTATCCATCAGATGACATAGGGATTTATACCTAAATATGTGAGTTTATCTATAAAACGTGAATGAGGTATTATATCTAATGCCTTTTTCTGGTCAAGTTAGGTAGTATTTATCATTTTGCCCTCATCCATGGCATTAATGACCTTCTGGAAGACATCTTCCAAGTTACGTAGGCATGACCTGCCCTTGACGAAACCAAACTGAGATGGGTCCAGTGTTTGAAGATTTTCTAAGTCTTTGTTTATCAGGGGCACAATAATTCTTTCCATGGCCTTGCATATGAGATGAGTCAAACTTATGGATCTCTAGTTCCCTGGGCCTGTTGATAGTCCACCTTTTTGTAGAGGGGTGAATATTACAGTCCTCCATTCCTGAGGGATGAAGCCTGTCTGGAGGCAGAAGTTGAAAAGAGATTCTAGTGGACCTGACAGGTCATGTTCAACTTATTTAGGAGGCATCCTGGGATATTATTGGGACCCATTGATGTAGTGTTTTTAGCTCTGGAGAATGCAATGAGAACCTGTTCTTTAGTGAGAGCTGAGGTTGAAATGGTAAAGTGCATTTCCTGAGGGGAGGAAATGGGGGTGATAGGGGAGTGAAATTGGAGCTAATTTTATCAACAAGCAAATTTGTTACATCCCCCTGTTCAGTATAAGAAGTTCCATTTACTATTATTTAAGCTCCCTTTAATAATGTGTACATAACTTAATAATGCCTTATGGTTATCCTTAGACTGGAGGCTAATTTTTCTTTGATGTTGGCTTTGGTAGACTTGATTAGTCCCTTGTGTTACTTGGTGAGACTGGTGAAGGAGATTTTTGTCTTTTGGGCATAGCCCTTCGTATTTTTGGACAGAAATTTCTTTCTTTCATTATACAAACTATTTATACTGGTGGTCCACAAAGGGGGCTTGTTTTTGGAGTGTTTCCCTAAGTTTATTTCAGTATGGTACTGCCACTTCCATGCAGTTATTCACATGATTGTATAGGGTTTCAATAAACACTTTGGCATAGGCCACGGTGTTCACTAATTTTGGCAGGGCTTAGATAGCTATACCATCAATTAATAAGAGGTAGTTAGCCTTAGAATAGTTCTTAAAAGTTTTGGGATTTGCTAGGAGTTCAGCCTTTATATTTATTTCAAGGATGACAGCTTTGTGGTCTGATCTGACTAGTGAGACATTACATGAAGGGGGTTGCAAAGTTCACCCATATTTGTATCAGAGCCAGGATATGTGCACCCCTAGTAGGTGTACAGACTATCTGTTCCAGGGTGCATTGACAAAATCCAGGAATCTTTGAGTCAGCATGTTAGTGGCTGTGTCTATAACACAGTTTATGGTGGGATAAAAAAAAAATTACCCACAGATATGGTGTTAGACTGAATTATGAGTCATCCGGTACATACAAGTATATGGTATTGTTATCCTGGGTCATAGACAGGGACCTATAGCTAGCAAGGAAATGGTACTGAACTTTACCTAAGGTTAGTAGGACATGGAGTAGCTCAAGCATGTCATACTGTCTGACCAGTCTTGATGTGTGCTTACTTTATACATAGATGGATACACCTTCACCTCTTATTCCTTCTTGTGTGGTAGCTGGTCTAAATGTGTGAAAGGCATTATAGCCTAGCACTGCCAGGATACTTGTAGAGATTTACGCCAGGTCTCAGTAACTGCACAGATGTCAACACTCATCAGGGTGAGGAGCGCTTCCAGGATGTGTAGCTTCTTGCTGAGACTCCTAACACTGAGCAGTAATGCCTTTAGTTTATCTTGAATAGAAAATTACTATGTTGGAAGGCTTATCAGACTGGCATTGCCTGAAAAAGGCACTATAGAAGTGGATTATGTTTTGGCCGATATCAGAAACCCTAATTGGGACAGGTGTAGCCCATCCATGGCAAAGCAGCTCAGTCTGTTGATCATGTCCTCCCAAGCAGGCAAATACGGACATGGATTACCGATATCCTGCTCCCACAGTGCTAACACTTCAACAGAAGCATGTGTTGTGAAGGTTTATACTCCAAGGTGAGGCCATCCCTACGATCATGGCCAATAGCACAGTGGCACATTTTATAGCAGATGTCAGCATACCACAATGTAAAGGTCATGGTACACACAGTGTAAAGTCTTATAGGGCAATTTGTCATGGGGAAAGGACATGTACTGGATGCTGAACGTTCTACCATGCCTACCCTGGACTTATCAAGTACACCAAGTTGCAGTGCTGCAACTATTGCTGAGGTTGTGTCCCTGGAGAACATCAGCCACAAAACCCAAGTCACCAGTATGTCACACATCCACACTGACACAGACCTTTCTTAACATTAAAGGACCCCTCCCCACAAGAATGGGCATTTCACAGTAAATCTTGTTTTACTTT
>NC_056729.1:143603130-143655630 GCF_019279795.1 Protopterus annectens
GACAAGTTGCGCATTGACATCGACAAAGACAAGTACTATGATGACTGCTATATTCTGTGTGTGACATCCAAGCAGAGCTGGTGGGAAAAATGAATGAGTGGTCGATTGATGGAAGGATTGTTTTCACAAAATTGACACATAGACGTGTGGTGAGGAACTTTTAAAGTTGTATCCTTCTCATTTTCTATACCTGTGTCGAATTTATGTTTAAGACTAAAATACCATCTCCAGGGTTTAGCCTTATGTGAGGTGGCAACCCTACTCAGCCTCCTCTGCCTGTTTTACTGGGAAATACTTCTGCTGCAAGTGCCCTCCCTTCTGAAACTTTTTTAAATATAATATTGTGTAACATTGCTCACACTACCACAGTTTTGCACATGTGCCAGTGTCATACTGCAAGGCACTACCAGATAAATCCAGACAGCTAAAGTATGCCTTCAGCAGCCTGAACACTCACTCAATAATGTTCCTTGTTTGGGAATTGGTGTAATCCTGGCCTGTTTGATTTCATGGCTTACTTACATGTGTCATACATCAGGTTTTACAGGTACACCTGGCTTCACCAACAAAATGACCCTGTGTGAAATAATCCCTTGCAAAACATTGGTACAGATCATAGGTGTGCCATATGTGGGAGTAATGATATTTTCCTGGGTAGCATATACACAAATTCTTGGTGATAACCTGTGCATCACAGTTTTGCAGTTCAAATGCCTACTTCCCAGTTCACCAAGTGGGGCCTTTATTTCAATGTGGTACAGTCTATGGCCCCAGTACCTCAGGGAAATGGGCTATATCATAGAAATCCTGAATGGTGTTGGCTCTCTCCTCTGGGGGTTTGTGGGAACCACAGATGCTCCAACAACATGCTCAAGTATGGCATAGATAAACTGATGGAGTATTCACAAGGCCATTTCCTGATATAATTCCACTGTACCTGCAGTAGGTTAAAGATTGCTGTAGGTTGAAGAAATGTCCCTGTAGCTAATGCATGCAAGGACCCACATACTTTATTATCCACTGGGATAGGTACTCCAGAATTCTTAGTAGGCTGTAGATGAGGCTGACATATGTCTACAATTTCTTGAAAGGCGTCCCTATCAACACAGTACCTGTCACTGTCATGGAGTCCATGAAATGTTAAGCATAGTTGAATAGCCCAACATCCCCAGGGGTGGCAATGCACACTGTTGAGTGTGCCATCAGCAATAAAGACCTGCAGCTGATACACATTTACCAAAACAGTGGCAACCCCTAACATTATTTTAATGATTCAGTCAGTAGGAAGATGAACATTTGGCTGAGCTAAAATATAAGTATGAGTAGATCCCTTGTTTGGCATTTATACATTTCTGAGTCATTCAGCCATCTTGTTTTGCCTCTTTAGCATAAAAGGGAATGCTCATTTTAATAATGTTGTTTATCACCAATTCATTATACAGCCAGAATGACTACATCATGCACTTTGTTTTTCTGAATCACACACGTACCCTGCAAATGGCCACTCATGCAAATTTGCTTACCAAAATGTGGCAAACTTTTCTGAGTTCAATCATGTTACCATATTACTATTATATCTTTCGGTTATATTATAGGTTCTTGTGCGATATTAGGACGGGATAGTAACCATTTTGTAATTTTTTTTTTTCATTATAGCTTTAATTATTTCAATTATTTGATTGATTTCACACTGTTACTTAATTACCAGTAAATTGCATTTAAACTATGAAGCATTTTTTTCTTGAGCTTCCTCAGAAGTGAAATTGATGAGGCACCAGGAGAATGTTTACTTGAAAGAAATCTTGAGTTCATTTGAACATTCAGTGCATGATATTTGGATATTGTAATTTTGTGTTATTCTCATCTCCAGCTTTAATGACATCCCTCACTTCATATTGCAATTCCTATTTGTATTAGACTAATTTACCCTTAATTTCTCTAGAAACTGCCTAAAATGTCTCTAAATATTAAATAATTGTGATATACCCTGTATTGATTTTTAACCAATGTTTTTATATTTTGTCTAATTTGTTACAATTATTTTTGGTAATAATTTGGAGCTTTTCTCCCCGGGACTCCACTGAAGATGTGCTTCTACCTAGTCAGGCTTTCCTGGTAATCAAATGTCAATAAATATAAATGACTGGTACTAATTCTATGTTAAGCCAATGGCTCAGTTCTACACAAATGATTGCCACATTCGCTAAGCTTATTCTTACCATGAGACACTTTAGCTGCTAACTTTAGTTTATATGAATTGTCATATGCATTAATGTTGACAAGACTTCATTGTTTCACTATTCACAACTCCAAGATTTTGCTGACTTCTCACAGATTCATCTATTCATGGATTGTTCCTGAGAACGAACTGGGGAGGGGCACCTTTCTAAGCCTAGCCAAGTTTCCAAAAAGAATAATGATGTCCTGTATCCAACTATGACATTGAGGGCCAGGCATTTATAAGCTACTTTTGTCCTTAAGAGACATGGCTGCCAGGTCAGGTATACATTTCCTGTTCCCCATTCATTGGTCTAGGTTGAGCTTAAACTGGGTAATAGATGAACTTAGCTTCACATGAAAGGGGAGAAGCTTGTTCCATATGATGTGCAATCTGTGGGACACATAGCTGTCTCTCCAGTGTGTTCTGTTTAACTCACAGACAGCATTCATATCCCTAGACCTTGTATTTCTGGTACTCTTTGACTAACAAATATATGTGAGATTCATAAATATGGGGTTTGCAGATGCCTTGTAAGCCAGGCATAGATCACTACTCACCAATCTATAGGAGACTGAGTAGAGGAAAAGGGCTTTAAGGCACACTGCATAAGGCAGGTTTGTCACACCTTGTATTCTTTTTGTAAGAACCTCTGGGATTGTTTCAGTTGCTGCATATGCCTGGTCAGGTACATATCAAATGGAGCATTGTACTCTAGGTTTGGTCTGATAAGGGTAGAGTGCAGTGGGGTAATGACTGCTTTGGACCTAGATACCATGCCCTTACTTATAAGTTGTACAGCATAAAAGGATTTCGTCACCATTGTGGTTGGGTGGTGATCGAAGGTAAGGCTGCTGTCTACCTGCATACCCAGATCCCTGATCACTGGTCAACTTTTAAGGATGCATTATCAACATGATAATTAGCCTGCATAGTTGACTTTCCAAAGGGTCTTAGCAATGAGTTTAAGACCGTGGCACTGGCACAATTTGTTAGTCAGAGATAGACCTTCTTGAACAATAATAGTGTCTGCATCTGAGTCAATGATAACTACCTGCTTGCAATCATCTGCAAACATAGTTAGCCATAAACCTTCAGTATTTTCTTCCATTTTAGAGAAATATATGCAAAAAGGAGCAGGCCCAGTACCAAGCCCTGGGTGAGTCCACTAGTGACTGGCCTCTTGATGGAGATGGATGGCCTCACCTATTTTGACCTCCTGGGTCCTATCAGTTATCAGTGAGCCAGTTGGCAATACAGTGGGTGGTGAAAGGGTTATACCTAAATTAGTGAACTTGTCTATAATAGCTGATTAGGGTATTTTATCAAAAGCCTTGGCCAGGTCAAGGTAAGTTGTGTGCACAGTCTTACCTTTATCCAATGCTTTGGTGACCATCTCAAAAAATTCAACTAGATTTAATAGGCATGACCTTCCTTTAGCAAAGCCAAACTGTGATGGGTCCAACATTTTCAGGTTACCTATGTCCTTATTTATTATGTCCATGATGATTCTTTCCATGGCCTTACGTATGTGGCTGGTGAGACTTATGGGCCTGTAGTTACCCAGATCAGTGATTGGACCCCCTTTATGCAGGGGAATGACTGTAGCCATAGCCATTTTCCATCCATTGGGTGCAAAATCTGACTGAAGGCTCAAGTTGAAAGTGATTCAAGTGGATCAGAGAGGTCATGCTTCATGCTATTTATTAAACATCCCAGGATGTTATCGGCGTCCATCGATGCAGTGTCTTTGGCCTTGGAAAGTGCATTGATGACATGTTCCCTAGTAATTGTTAAGGGAATTGTGGTATGCAATATTTCCTTTGGACTATCGGGGGGAGTGGGGGGGGTAATTTGAGAGGAACCTGTCAGCCAAAAGGTTGGCAATGGCTTTCAGTTTATTGTGGGTGATACCATTTACAATAATTGCACATTGTTGTGTATTTCCCCTGAGGTTATGGACATAACTGTCGAAAGCTTTGTGGTTGACATTTGCCTGAAAAGATATTTTTTCTTCAAATTTAGCCTTTGAAGTATTAATTAACCATCTTAGCTGCCCGTTTAGCTTGGTCAGGGGGCTTTTAGTATATATGGCTTTGTTCCTCCTACTCTTGGCCAAGATTTTTTTTCTTTTGTTGTATAAACTATTGATATTGTGATTCCACCAGATTGGCTTGTCTTTTGAGTTTGTCTTATTTTTAATACAAGTGGGCACAGCTCGTTCTGTACAGATATCAATATGGCTTTACGGAGATTTTGTAAATAGTTCACCATATGTTATGCTGTTAACTAACCTTGGAGGTGCTTGGAATTTAGCCGAGGTGTGGCTTTGTAGAGACAGGTTAGCCTTGTAATAGTTCCTAAACGTTTTTGGTTTCACTGGATCCCCGGATTTAATTTTTATTTCAAGTAATATTGTCTTATGTTCAGATCTGATGATTGAAAACATTACATTGGGTGAGGCACATTGCCCCCCATGTTTATGAGTACAAAGTCATGGATGGTTCTACCTCTGGTAGAAGAATGAACCCACTCTTCCAGGATGTCAGCATTAACATTGTTTAGGAACCTCTGGGCTTGTGCATTTGAAGTGGTGTAGGATTCACAGTCTATAGAGGGGTAGTTGGGATCCCCGAGGAATATCATATTGGGTTTGAACAGTGAGAGGCTCTAATACATTGAGACAGGTAGCATGGCTTTTTTGATACATGTAGGGGGACCTATATGTTGAAAAATAGGGTATGAGACCTTGTTTATGGTGAGTTGCACATGTATGAGTTCCAGTGGGTCATATACTTTAGTTAATCTGAATATGAAGCTGGTTTTATTATAGACTGAGGCTTCTCCACCTTCAGTTCCCTCCTGTGTACTAGCTGGTCTAATGTTGTGTAAGGCATTATAACCTTACATTGATGGGGTACTTTCCATGATTTTAAACCATAAACCATGTCTCTGTTACTTCACAGATGTCTACACTTTCCAGGGAGAGGAAAGCTTGCATGGAGTAGAGTTTCTTGTTAAGACTTCTAGCATTGAGCAGTATCACAGTCAGATATTTCTTCATAAGTTCAGTTAAGTCTGTAGGTTTATCAGTTTAGCATTGCTTAACAAAAGGCACTATGGGGGTGGAAAAGGTCTTTGTCAATATTTAAAAGCATAAAGGGGATAAATGCAGACCATACCTGGTAAAGCAGTGTGGTCTGTCACCATGTCCTTCCAGGATGTTTAATATTGCAGCCCATTGGACTGAGACCAGAAGCTAAGCCATTTGTTAGAATACATTATTTTCTATTTGCAACATGGCATCTTCCTTAGAGAAGATAGCATGCTGCTCAGTGCTAGGCTCATACCTGCCTGAGACACATAATCAGTGAACAAAATCATGCCTCGCTTCATGTAGTCAAGGAAGGTACATCTCAGGTCATTAACAACCACAATGGACTATGACAGAGTCATACTGGTACCTGTAGTTCAATAATCTGAGTGTCTGTGACTTAATAGATCCTAGCCCCGGAATAGTAACTAACCATGACTCTCTCCTTACTTAGTCTGGTGAGGGGGCACTAGTGTGCCTTACTATAGAATCACCAATGAGCAGGAAATTTGGCTGTGCACTGGTTTGCCTTAATGGGTTAGCAGTGAAGGCACTGGATACAGTGCTACTGTGTGCAGTTGTGGGTGGTGTTTTACCAGAGTGTTTATGTAATGGCTCAGGATTCCATCTTTCATTGTACTGAGCCAGAGGTCTTAGTGTTTTAGGAAGGTTACCTATAAGTGCCTTGGTATAAGTAGTTTTATGTATGGGGGGTTTACAATGTGCAGTAGGCATGATACAAGTGTCAGTGACAACCTTTATAGCAATAGTTTTGGTTGTATGAGAGAGTTTTGCTTCCAGCATTAAAGTATATTTACACCTCTCACTTACTTTATCTGTCTTAGTAAGAATAAGTAAGTTGTCAGTCTACAAGAGGCAATTACTACAATGCCTCAGAATACACATCTCAACCAGATGGGTCACAGACAGTGAACTGGGAAGTGCATATCCATGTCTTTACTAAGGAGGAATGAGAGAAAGTTAAATACTGAATAGGTCAATAAGACAAAGAGATTGATGAGTAACACTCAGCTATGCACAAACTAGATGCTCCAGTAGTAAAAAAAATCTGTCTAGGCATTAATGTCACACGAGTGTAGAACACAAGCCTTCCTAATGTAAAATAACTGTTTTGGAGCCCAAATGCTTAAACCAGACCAACGACGCTTAGAATAACAGGCAGAGTAAGCCTTATCCAGCAAACCCCAGCTCTGAAGGGCATAAACCACTTTCTCATGCTGCAGGAGTGTAGACCACAAACCTTCTTAAAGTAAAGCAACTGATTTGGAGCCCAAATGTTTAATTTGGTAAAAAGACATTTAGGATAACAGGTACAATAAGCCTTCACCATCAATTCCCAGCTCAGAAGGGTGTAAGCTACCTCTCCTGCCGCAAGAGTGTAGACTACCAACCTTAAGATAGCTATTTTGCAGCCAAGTGCTTAAACCAAAACTAAGAGGCTTAGAATAACAGTTATAATGTATTCAGACTACTAACAAGCGGTAATAAATATAGCAGATTAATTGCAACTGAACGCTTTAAGAATGTGCAGCAAAACGCTAAATAAAGTAGGAAGAAACACAAATACAGTAAAAGCAGCTGAATAAAGTGCATTTTTTTAATAAATAGGATAGTAGAAAACAAAAGATAGTTCAAGTTTAAGAGACTTGGGAGGGCTTCCCAGTTGATCTTTCAGTACTCATTAGAATGAGCTGATGAGATGGAACTGGGAGGAGCGTCCAAAATCAGATTTATAGTAGAGGTGGGCAACTCAAAAGCCACCAGGTTTAAAAGTACAAGAACAGCAGGGTGGGTCAGTGGGAAAGTCAAATGCAGGCAGAGAGCAGCATTTGTCAAGCAGAGAACAGCAAGCAAACAACCACTGCAGCTAAATAAAGATGCCACTAAATATCTGCACTTAAATGAGGAATGCTACTTCTCTGCTCTTTCTTGTAATTAGATGGATGTCATTCACTGTCTGCCAAAGAATTCCTTTCTAACTGATCCTAGGCAAGACCTCTTAAAATCCCAAAAAGAACAAAAAAAAAAAAACAAAACAAAACAAAACAAAATGCAATATAAGAAAAAGATAAAAAAGTAGAAGTAACCAAACCTTAAATGAATATCTTCAATCCAAAATCAAATGCAACCAGGGATCAGCAATAGTCAGGCAGAGATCAAGTCAAACATCCACTACAGCTAAAAATCCATCCTCCTTTGGTATAGAGCTTTTTTATCTTTCAAATACTTTAGCTTCATTTTTGTGATATAAAGTTCATATTAATAAATTTTAGCAGCACATTTCTTTTTAGTAAAAGCAATCACGTGTTAATAAAGTGCACTTGTATTGTACTGCTGTAATGTGTATTTTATTCATTATATATCCATGCAAAATAGTTCTCTATGTCCTTGTGAAAAAACGACAAAAGTAAAACATTTTAAATATATATTTGACTATGCAATTTTGTTTTGAGTTTTGAAGTACTTTCCTGATACTGAAACACATTTTTGAAAAAAAAAAAACAGAAAGAATTTCTAGCAACGTTTGGGAATAATGCTTAACATTAGAGGCATTTAGTTAGAAATACATATGTATTGTTTTAGCTAGCTCTAGAAAGTGATCTATGTATTTATACATCCATCTCTATAGTTACACACACACACACACACACACACACACACACACACACACACACACACACACACACACACATTTTGAACATGTTTTAAACTTCTTAACTATTGTAAGCTCACAGCTTCAGTCTCCTAATCTTTAAAGTCTAAAACACAAGGAGACATAAGCCTCATTTGTTATTTCACATAAATGCAGAGCATTTCACTTTTATAAAGGTTGCATGTTAAAGATGAGCAACAACAGAACATGTTTTTTAGCAGTGCTTATCTTTAATTACTGCATTAGATCATTCAGAGCTGTTTTATGTTGCTTAAACGTGAGAGCCTGTGCTTATTCAGTTGTGCTAATGATTTATTTATTTGTCCAATTACTTTCGCTTGTACTTGGTTTATCTGCCAAAGTTTTGTATTTCAGGAGATTTTTCAAAGGATAACATTAAGCAATGCAGCACATGCATTATTCCATTTTACAGAGTAATGTATTAGACAAATAAGATGTTTAAGATGGTCAATGTGCAATATAATGTTATACAGTTTTGTTCTAGCTTTAATAGTGTTTCCATGATCAGTGCAATGCAGCTAAGGCTGTCCTTAATGAATCCAGTTCAGTGAAGTTCCACCCTTGCTTGATTGTGCTGTGATGTTATAAAACCATTGCAATATTCTATGTACAAATACTTTATTTTGTTAGATTATTTTTGCACAATAATAAAACTTTCAAGAATGACTCTAAAGCCATCCAGTATGTAAAGTATGCAGCCATTCAGATTACTAAATTAAACATCTGAATATTTCATAGTATGGCTTGACCGAAAATTCTCTTATCAGCTGTTGACACATCAAAACCTTATTTATTAATATCTTTTTATATGAAACAGAATGAACATAAAATGAAAATACACTTGTTTATCAGTGTCTTTGCATGGAAGAGAAATTTCCTTTTGTCTTTTGCTATCTGAGAATAAATTATATGATATACCCTAGGCAAGATAATACTTTGCCATGGCTTATTTATACGTGTAATATAGACTGCTATATGCTATTGCACTTATGTATGGTATATTAAACTGAGTAGCAAGGATATTGAAGAAACAAGGGTGAAAAGAACACTATATCTTGTGTCTTGATTTAACAAATAATATCCTGGAACCATGACCGGCATTATTACATGTCATCTTATTTTGGAACATTCAGCTTTGATGTACAAATATGCATAAAATAGAAATCAAGTATCATGATAAATATTTTACAGCTCTTACAGTCAGACAGCTGCAAGATAACACCAATGTTAATATTCTGAAATAATATATATTACCTGAAAATAGACAATTGAAATTCATGCTCATAAAAATATAATCAGAGTTTCCTAAAGTGTTAAAGTTAAAATGGTGTTCGCTGCAATGTTATTATTCTCTTTATTTCATAAGCCTTGTTTCACAGACAGTCAAATCACAGATGGAAATTTCTCTGAAAACATCTATTAGAACAAGTGAACTGTCTCATATTCCTTACAGCAATATCTCTTTGGCAACCTAAAGGTAATTTGGCCTCAATAAATTCTCTGAACCTCTCTGCTACACAAAGGTGTCACACTGCACATGAATGAGATATCTGATCTTTCCTCATTTAAAGAACACTGTTTGAAAACAAGAGGTGCAGGTTAAAGATAGCAGCAAACTAGATGCATAGAAAATCCCAAATCAAGCATCAATATGTAAAGATAACATTGAAATTCTAAAATATTAGATACTATTTGATCAACAAGCAGCATGTATTCAACAGACAAAATTCAGAAGTACCTGATAAAATAAAAAGTTGAAATAAATGGTCAGTGGTCGAATATAAGTTGGTCAGCTTACATGTTTTTCACTTCAAAAAGACTAATAATTTTGAAATGTGATGTTTAATGTTGAACCAATTTTAAACTAAAACTTCATAAACAGGAAAAGGAATAAAACGGCTACATAACACGTGAAAATAAAAATAATGATCCAAAATGTAGATAAAACAAACGTCCTTTATTCAACACAGTTAGCGCTTTCACCATTGCATTGCATTATGTTCTTGCATTAGCTAGGCATTGTAAAATGACAGGGCCTTCACATATGTTTACGTTCCTTGTGATACAGAAAATTAATACTAGTACAAGGGGTGGGGACCTAGAGAATTATACTTTAGAAGTTGAACTGAGGTGGATAATACGATTTAGAGCGGATCATCCACCCGGTTTGAATGATAAGGTTAGTTTACAAACTATTTTGAAGAAGAGAAGGCTTAAAAAAGGGAGAGGATGTAAAAGATTTTAATTACATAGAGTTTGTGTAGACCGATTATACTGGATTAGTTTGGGAACATGTTTTAAACCTGTTTTAAATTTGTAATGTCTTTTTAGGACTTTAAGTATTTTAATTGACACTCATTGACATGCTTAATTGTTTGCAGTTGGTTGATTGATTGTGTTATTTAAAGACTGCAATATACCATCTAGATACAGTCTGATGAAGCCGAATTGGTGAAAGCGCTAACTGTGTTGAATAAAGGACGTTCGTTTTATCTACATTTTGGATCATTATTTTTATTTTCACGTGTTATCGCCTTCAAGTGTAGCCGTTTTATTCCTGTTCCTGTTTATGAAGTTTTGGGCATTTTTATTTGATTTGGTTACAGGAACGCTGCTCTCCTGGGGTTACTTTATTGTGTGCTCAATTTTAAACTAAAGTAATTAAATAAGTAATGTCATAGAAGAGGTTCTATTGCAGAAGGGACTGCGCTATTGTGTGCGTGCGGTGGGTATATTAGGATGAAATTAAATTGTATATATATTCTGTTTTCAGTGTTCTAAGACTGTCAGGAACAATTACACATTTATTTATTTTACATTTGTTTGCCAGGAAAGTCTGACTGGGCGTGGATCCCATTTTCAGCAGAGGCCCGGTGAGAAAACCTCCACAAAGATTAGAGCAATAAATACAGTAAATTCAATACACATGTTAATAAAGTACAGTACAGAGTCAAAAAGTTAATAAGGTACAGTTTCAAGGCCAAGAAGGAAGCAAAATGTAAATATGAGATAAGGAGCGCAGTGTGTTACAATAACAATACAGTTGAAAGGAAATTGTGTTCAGTCATTTGGTTACACTCATCAGTGGCTAGTACAGTAAACACACATTGATTGAGTAAGAATATAGAAATGAGTTGTTGCAAGCTTTCATAGAAGGTTAAAGTATAACATGATCTAATTTCTTTATATAATCTGATGTCTTCAGGCTTGACTTTCTTTCTAGGTATGTTTTATTTTCAGGTGGAGGAATTTTGTTATACCTGAATTCTGGTCATTGACTCTTTTTCAATGTGAATCTAGTATATATGATTTTGTTTAGTTAAAGAAAGTCTAAATCTGTTTAATTGTACAATACAAATCTTTCCTACTTCAGACTGACTCATAGTATTGGCAAGTTTTGTATAACCGTTGTAAGAATGAAGAAAATTTTGTATAATTCTTTGTATAACTGGTTTTATTTAAGAGGCATGCTGCCTATGAAGAGTTCAGCTTCGTGAAATTTGAATGTTATATTTCGGTTAACCCCTAGTTACCATCTACTCATGTATTCATCTTTATGATCATGGACACTTGGGACAATGATTTATGTTCATTCCTTTTATAACCCACATTTTCTGAAATTCTACATCAATTAAATTTATTTTGCCTCACCCTAGTGGAAATGATGACAGCTCATTTACTTTTTTATGCAGATTCAAATTGAATATTTGTGGGAGGTTTTCTACTGGGTATTACTTTCTTTTGGAACATAAATAGGGATTCCTTTCACGTGTCTCCTGTTATGACGCTTTACCAGTTTTTCACATCCAAGGTACTGGAAGAAAGACTGAATCAGACAAAAAAGAGTGACAGGCAGACAGACAGACAGAGAGAGGTGCCTGGCTGCATTCTAAAATCTAATGTTTATGCATAAAAGATTGGTGAGTTCCATATGTGTACCTTCTCCTCTCTACTTGAATTGATAAGGAATTGATGATCTTAGTATCAAATATGCTGTGAGGAAGAATAAACTTCTGAGTGTAACTAAAATGACCAAGAATGACTCAACACAGAAGAAGCTGGACAGTGAGGTTGGGAGTGAACAGCCGCCAACACCTGAGTCCTACCCTTGTGGAAGACAGGATGCCTACCCCACTGTGTTGGTGGCTGCATGTAGATGATAGGAAGAAGACACCAGAAACTGTGTCTTGCCTCTTGCACAGGAGTGCCAACCATCATGTTTTATTATAGCTAGGGCATTGCATATGAGGAGGCACTCTTTAGTTAAACAGGCATTGTACAATATACCTAGCTTTAGCAATGAGAGTGGCAGGCAGCCATGGGATAATGGAGCAAAAAGAAATCAAATAGATTTATGGATGTTGAGTCCATAGCAAGAGGGGATGTAATGGATGGCTCACAGCGGGAAGAAAAAACAAGCAAATACTGATGAGTTTCTCCCCAGGTCTCTCAGTAATGACATATTGACTAGCAGAGCTTCAGACATTCCTTTTGTGACATAGGTAATTTGCAAACCTGTCAGCAGCAATTAGAACGCTATCTGATCATCTACTGGATCATGAATGTATCGATGGTATATAAACACATATATATTATAACTGGAATGCAAAATAAATAAATATAATGCTTTACTCTTATGAATTTTCCATTTCATAGAATTAATAGAATACAGAAGAGAGTCATTTAATTTTTGATAGTTGAATGTGCAAAATTGGAAAAAGCGGTTGAGGATGGATGAATGGATGTAATGCCATGATATAAAATCTAATATATATATATATATATATATATATATATATATATATATATATATATATATATATATATATGCATATACAGGTGGCATACTATAATTTGTAATTCACCAGTCATTCATATTTTTATTGCTCAACAACCTATACTTCTATATTTACCAAGGAACTCACTGAAGACTCTAATGCCTATTTGGACCTTTTAGGGTTTAGAGACAACAGATAAATGGCTCTAGAAAATCTATGTGCCTTTAAGGACATATCCATACTTGAGAATATGACTTTGACTATATCATGTACAAAGTCAGAATCATTACACAATATCACACAAACATGCACATTTCTACAGCAAAAAGCAAAAAGTTCCAGTTCAGGTTGATGTTAAAACCCCACAGGACTTGTTAGAGGAAAAATAGCAAAATGTCTGCAGAATCTCATTGTTAATAAACACACAGCATTAGGTCAACACTAAAATATATCATATGCCATATGGGCTCTAGCAAGTTAGCCAAGATAAAGGTAAATACATAAAACACGCATACAAGATTGCCATCTTTTATGCATTGCTACATTTTTTTTCATAGCAATTTTCAAGGCTGTAACAAGGCATAGTCATTATACTCAAATGAGGTTTTTTTATTGTTTCTGAGTATTTCTCATAAACATTTTATGTCAGAGAGCCCAGAACATCTAGAAGGTTTAAAGCACAATCTAGAACATGCTTTAACATAGGCAGACTCCTCTAAAAACTGCATGATTTAATTGCTTAGGCAGCAACAAAAACAATGTGCATATTTGTTTAGGACGTGGAGGCAACATTTGGAGTGATATGAATACTGGTAGGCTGAGTGAAGAACAATATTAGGCTTAATTAAGAAAAGATAAAACATTCTGGCTATAGTACTTATCCTATTTCTATAACAAAAGTGTATAAATCATGGAAATTTGATTGCACTGTTTTGAAAATCTGACCGTCTTGTTCAGGTATAGCTATAGTAAGAGCAAAGACAAATAATGTTTACTATTAGTGTTGTTCTTGAGGAAAAAATAACAAATGTTCACTTTTTTCTGAGTAATGATAACCTCTGAGTTGACTACAGTTGTTATGCAATGAGGATGAAACAACTATGTTTTTAAGAATACTAGTAAGCCTGTTATGTAAGTCATGATGATGAGTCTCTATCTGGTGTCCTGATTACTTAATCTTTAAAGGAAAACTGCACCCACCGTGTGAAAAATCATGTTTATTTCATCATGTCTTGATATTTTCTAAATTTTAACACCACATTTGGGCTCTATATACTTTTTTATATTTTTAAATGTAGTTCCAGTGTCTGCCCACATAGGGTCTGGCATCTTGATTTTTTAGTCTACCTGTAGGTATCCCACAATGCAGTGTTTGGCTTTAGAATATTACATCATAGCTCATATGTTCCTGTCAATGCAATGACTTTATATGTGTTTTCACATATACCCTGCTTTCTTTTAGTCCATCAGGTTTAATTATAGGTTCATAGGTTCATAGGTAGGTACTAGGCTATCTGCTTGAAGGCATTTATAAGCCTAGTCAGAATGTGTTGGCTTTCGCCGCCTCCTTAGATTATTTCCCTGTGCCTCTGTCCAGCAGAGCCACTGAAGTAATCCCCGGGGTAAACTTTCGGTTTCCCATCCACTCATCAAGGTTTCTCTTGAAGAGTGTAAGTGAGAAGCTCTGCTAATGTAGATTGGAATCTTGTTACAAAGCATGGGAAGTCTCTTTGACAGGAATTTGTCCCTCCAGCACATCCTATTTATTGTTGTGGTGAGGTTTAGATCCCTAGAGCATGTGGCTGGAGGGGATAAGCTTTTCTTTAGGTGGAGCATGTCCATCAGTTCTGGGTTGGACATGGCCTTGTATGTCAGGCAGAGATCAGCTCTGAGTAGGTGGTATTCAACAGAGTACAGTTGGAGTTTCTTCAGTGTAGCTGCATAGGGCATCTGTTTTAGGTCAGTGATCCTCTTGGTGAGGTACTTCTGAAGTCTTTCCAGCTGTTGCAGGTGTCTTGTAAGATACATCCCAAATGGGGCGTTGTACTCTATGATGGGTCTGATGAGCAAAGAGTAGAGGGGCACAATGACCTCTTTTGATCTGGATGTGAACCCTTTTGCAATAAGGTGTGCCATGTAGAAGGATTTTCTAACCACTTTGGCAATGTGATTATCAAAGGAGAGTTTACTATCTACTTGGGTCCCCAGATCCCTTATTAGGTCTTCTGTATTTAGGGGACTACCACCTATGTGGTAGTTTGTGGGTACTTTGTTTTTTCCAAAGGGGATGACTATGCGCTTTTTGGCATTTAGCTTGAGGCCATGATTTTGACACCAGGTATCCGTCTCAGTGAGACTCTTTTGGAGGATGTCTGTGTCAGCTGCAGAGTCATTTATAGCCCCTAGTTTGCAGTCGTCTGTGAACTTGGTCAGCCATAGTCCTCCTGTGCTTGCCTGTACCTCTGAGAAGTATATGCTGAACAGGAGGGGTCCTAGGACTGAGCCCTGGGGAATGCCACTTGTAACTGGTTTAGAGTCAGACCTAACTGCCGCAACTCTTACCATGTGGGTTCTGTCAGTGAGCCAGTTGGCAACCCATCTTGTGACGTAGGGGTTTATGTTCAGGCTGGTGAGCTTGTCTATAACACCAGAATGGGGAATGGTGTCAAAGGCCTTTGCAAGGTCTAGGTAGATTGTGTGTACCACCTTTCCCTCATCTATAGCCTTAGTAACTGTCTCAAAGAAGTCCACCAGGTTTAGGAGGCATGATCTGCCCTTAACAAAGCCGAACTGGGTAGGGTCCAGTGTTTGGAGGTTCCCAATGTCTCTGTTAATGCATTCCATGATGATGCGCTCCATAGCCTTGCAGACCAAGCTAGTCAGGCTTATAGGGTGATAGTTCCTGGGGTCTGTTGTGGCCCCACCTTTGTGTAGCAGAATAAACATTGCTGTGCGCCACTCTATGGGTACGTAATCTGTGGTCCCATTGATGCTGTGTTTTTGGCTTTGGAGAGGGCTGTTTTAACCTGAGTGTCTGTGATTTCAGGAGCTCTACATTCTTTTGGTATGGTTATGGGCCCTTTTGAGGGCGAGAGGGGGCTGAAGTTTGTGCTGAACCTGTCTGCCAGGATGTTGGCAATATCGGTTGGTTCAGTGTATTTTGTACCATTCTGCACTAACTCTGAGCAGATCTGAGCATTGCCACTTAGATTCTTGACATAGCTATAGAATGCCTTGTGGTTATCTTTGGAGTCCTTGGCAATTTTTCTTTTGAAACTCACCTTGGATGATTTTATGAGGGATTGTAGTTTCTTGCTGATACTTTCCTTTCTTCTTAGGATTTTACTCTTTTCTGTACTACTTTCCTCCTTCTATTGTATAGCTTGTTTATGGCAGGAGTCCACCAGACTTTTCTTAGAGGAGTGAGTCTTGGTTTTGCTTGGGATAGCACTATCCATACATTCTTGTAGGTGCCCGTAGAATGCATTAGTAACGGATTTTTCAGCTTGGACAATGTTATCCTTTAGCATGGGGACTTTGAAACTTTTCATCTCGGTCTTAAGTAATGTGAAGTTTGCTTTTGAAAAGTTTTTCACAGTGGTTTCCTTGTCTGGGGGTGGGCATGGAATGTGGATATCCAAAGTGATTTGTTTATGGTCAGATCTAACCAGTGAGGGATTGACCTCCGGTGTGGAGCACCGGTCAGCCATGTTGGTGATGACCAGGTCCAATATATTGTCACCTCTGGTGGGAGTGTTGACCAGTTGATCCAGGGCATTTGAGTTTATAAATTCTAGGAAATGTTGGACAAGGGAGTTAGTACTTGAGCAGTTCTCCCAATTAATGATTAGGTAATTGAAATCACCCAATATTAGGGTGTTTGAAGCACAGAGGAAAAAACACCTCCCCAAACAGTTCCTTCCACACAGCAACTGATGTCAATACAAAAAACAGCTGTCAGCAAAATAAATCCACCGGATAGTAAAAAGAGCAAATTTAATGTTGTGCAATAATCCTGGTTTAGCGCTTTCACGCTAACCACAGCGAAGCTTCCTCAGAACAAATAAAATTAGTCATTTACAAACATATATAGTTGGAATTGGCAAAGCTATTTAAAATTTCAAATTAAAGTGATATGAACATCTTAAAAGTATATTAAAAACAAACCCAAATGTTCTAATCCATTTGCCTTAATACTTATTGTTAGACTAGTTTTTGTCTAAACATATTCCAATATTGTTTAAGGCACTGTACAAACTTCATTTAAATATATTTAAGTATAATAGTATGAAACTGTCAAGACAGTTTAAACAATAAACCTCAAAAAATATGTATTGTGTTTCACTTATATACCATAGATATAAAAAATGGGCTGCTTACTATATTCATCAGATACCTAGTGTATAAATCAGTTTCTTTCATTTAACATCAATAGGGCTTTTATAGACATATAATCATTTAAAGCTGGTGGGAAAGTGGCATCTGTGTACACCTGCCAATACAGTTCCCTATAGGCAAGGTAGTTCCTGATGTTACCCCCTCTTGGGTTGTTCTTTATAGTCTCTATAATGGAAAACTTAAAGGTGTGCTCAGTCCCTTTGTCAATAATATGTCTGGCTAAAGCATTTTTGTTGTCTCCCCTTCTAATGCAATAAGTATGGGATATTTACATCTAAAGGGAACTGCCAAACTAAGATGCTGGTATATATTGCTATTTGTACGGCCTGTCCTGCATATTACATCGGGAAGACCGAGAGGCATTTTAAACAAAGAATTTATTCCCATACTTATTGCATTAGAAGGGGAGACAACAAAAATGCTTTAGCCAGACATATTATTGACAAAGGGACTGAGCACACCTTTAAGTTTTCCATTATAGAGACTATAAAGAACAACCCAAGAGGGGGTAACATCAGGAACTACCTTGCCTATAGGGAACTGTATTGGCAGGTGTACACAGATGCCACTTTCCCACCAGCTTTAAATGATTATATGTCTATAAAAGCCCTATTGATGTTAAATGAAAGAAACTGATTTATACACTAGGTATCTGATGAATATAGTAAGCAGCCCATTTTTTATATCTATGGTATATAAGTGAAACACAATACATATTTTTTGAGGTTTATTGTTTAAACTGTCTTGACAGTTTCATACTATTATACTTAAATATATTTAAATGAAGTTTGTACAGTGCCTTAAACAATATTGGAATATGTTTAGACAAAAACTAGTCTAACAATAAGTATTAAGGCAAATGGATTAGAACATTTGGGTTTGTTTTTTAATATACTTTTAAGATGTTCATATCACTTTAATTTGAAATTTTTAAATAGCGCTTTTTGGCGCCAATTCCAACTATATATGTTTGTAAATGACTAATTTTATTTGTTCTGAGGAAGCTCGCTGTGGTTGCGAGTGAAAGCGCTAAACCAGGATTATTGCACAACATTAAATTTGCTCTTTTTACTATCCGGTGGATTTATTTTGCTGACAGCTGTTTTTTGTATTGACATCAGTTGCTGTGTGGAAGGAACTGTTTGGGGAGGTGTTTTTTCCTCTGTGCTTCAAGTTTGACCCAGACAGCTCAATATTAGGGTGTTTGGTAGGACCTTTATATTTCCCAGTGTTTCTAAAAATGTGGAATGGGGGTCCTGGGACATGGTGGGTGATCTGTAGCAAGCTACAATTTGAATTGCAGTTTTGCCCATTGTTAGTTGCACGTGGATGATCTCTGAAGCATCATGCTGTGCCACTAACCTGGAGGTGTGGGTATCCTTGATGAATATGGATACGCCCTTGCCTTTTGTATTTTGATCCGGGTTCTGTGGCCGAAATGTATGGTATAAGTTGTAGCCTGGTAGTGCTGGGGTGCTCTCTGGAGTCTTAAATCAGGTTTCTGTTACTGCACATATATCGATTTTCTCCATACTGAGGAGTGCCTCAAGTGCGTGCATTTTGAGGTTTAGACTTCTGGCATTGAGTAGCATTACCCTCAGTTTTTTGTTACTTGTGCTATTTATGGCAGTGGGTTTGTCTTTTGAGCCTTGCTTATAAAAGGCACTATGGGGTGGCAAGAGCCTTGGTCAGTAATCAAAAGCCTAAGGGTGACAGGTGCAAGTCATCTCTAGCGAAGCAGAGTGGCTTGTCGAGCATGTCATCCCAGGTGGACAGACACTGGATCCCCTTTGAATGATACCAGAAACTTAGCCAATTGTTGAAATTGATCATTTTTTCTTTATACTGTGGTATCAGGTGAAGGCAGGGTGCTACTCAGGGTCAGGGTCATACCGGCTTGGGCTACAAGGTCAGAGAGCTCTTCCATGTCTCTTTTCATGTAGTCCAGGGAGGTATGGCTCAGGTCATTCACACCACCATGGACAATGACAGAGTCATATTTGTACTTGTTCTGGAGTGACCTGAGTGCTTGCGTTATGTGGCGGATCCTGGCACCTGACAGGCAGCTAACAGTAACCTTCTCCTTATTCAGCCTAGTGAGTGGGACGTCAGTGTGCCTGACTATAGAGTCACCTATTAATAGTATGTTGGGTATGTTATTTTGCCTTAAGGGCTGTGATTGCATGACACACTGGTTTTGTGAAGTATGTGTTTCATGATTTGTGTTGGGGGGGGTGGAGGTTGCTTGGATGTCTGCTTCGGAGGTCTCTGTTGCTTTTGCAGATTTTTATTTAGAGCCTCCGAGTATGTTTTCATGTATTTATGTCTGTTTTTTGCTGGTGCTGGTTTAATGGGTCTATGTGAGACTGGTGGTGTGATGCAAGTATTTCCCTTCTCCTCTTGACTGTCTGATCCAGCCTTGGTTTGAGAGAGCTTATCCTCCAGTTTGGCTGTATAATTGCATCTCTCGCATGTATTAGTGTTTGATGGTAAGAGGAAAGGGTTGTCTGTGTACATGAGGCAGTTGTAACATTGCCTCAAAATGCCCAGATTTACCAGCTGGACTGGAGAGTACCCCTGAAACTGCCCTTTGGACATGCCTGGATAGGTACAGTGAACTGTTTTACTGAATGGCTGGTAAGGTTGAATAGAGAGCCTTGTCCTTGAATAGAGAGTCTTGTCCTTCTGTACAGTATAGGAGGGTCTAGTGCTAGGGTTTATAAGTGCTTGCTATGAGTTTTGAGCAAGTGCTGGGATGAGAAATGAATGGCTTGAGTGCTTAAGTTGAAAGTTTGTCTAGTTCCAAGGGAAAACTTGAAGAGAAGACTTTGTGGAGCTGGGAATAGTTATACCCTAGTTAGCCGGTGTTGCCTGGTGTGCAAAACCAGGCAAATGCGGTATTTATAGCAGGGAAATGAAAGAGATAGAAGTTAGCCCAAAATGGCCAATAAACTTCTAATTTATGGGCTGAAACCACTCCTCCAGGGACAGATAGGCTGCTCAAAGCTCCCCTCTCTCACAGGTGAACAGAGAAACTTCCTTCTATCCAAGTAAGGTATGGGCAAACACAGAGATTTGTAACACAACCCTGAATTCAGCACTTAACCTGAAAACTGGACTATACTAGCTTAGAAAGTTGGGAAACAAGTATTTTTTTTTTCAGAAAATAAAGCAGATACAATCAAAAAAACTATTTAAATGCACTGAAAAGGATACGTATTGTTATATATCTCACATCAGAGTTGTAGTCAATGCCACTAGTAATAAAGTAGGAAGAAATACAAATACAGTAAAAGCAGATGAACAGAATGCAATTATATATATATATATATATATATATATATATATATATATATATATATAACAATAGAAAATGAACAACTGATTTAAACAAGTTACCCAATTAACCAGAAAAAAGCTCAAAACTGAGCCCTGCTCCAGCAGTCTTCAATCAGACACGTTTTAACTGCACACTCCTGCTGCTAGGGTGCAGGGGGACCTTCTCCAAAAAAAGATGGCCTGGGTCAGTGCTCAAGTTATACAAACAAAGCTAGATTCAGCAGGCCTGAATCTGGTCTATGCTGCAGCAACAATGCGCACCAATTTCAGAAAGAAACAGTTCAAATAAGCAGGCACAATAAGCCTGTGACCAGAAATTCCCAGCTCAGAAGGGCAGAATCCAGCCTCCCACAACAGTGCAGACCACACCTTTTTAATGTAAAAAAAAACTGGCCCAAAGCCCAAGTGCTTAAACCAGAACGAATACACTTTAGAACAGACACTAAGCCTTCAATCAGCAACTCCCAACTCAGAAGGATGTAAGCTTCCTTTGCTTTGCTTTTGAATGATTACATAAAAGACAAACCAGGATAATCACACAGAGCAGTATTCTCAGTGCCTGTTATTCCTTTTTCTTTCTAAAGTGGCAAATTTTCATTCTTTTGTTATACCTGACTTGTACTCCTTAAGCTCATCTCCCTTTCCTCTAAACACCTTTCCTTCATATCTGTCAAAGGGGAAAGCTAACTTGAGCTGTTTGTAGCTGTATTTGATAGCTCAAAGCAGGAAACAAAGCTCATGTGCGGTTAGCTTATACTATCCACCTACTTACAGTAGGGTACTTATTTTTGCTGCACCATAGTCACTTTTTGTCATCGCATTTTAATCTTTGCTACCTACTAATTGCTAGCGCATTGTTTGGCATATCTTCCAACTTCATTTTTCAGGAATTCCTGAGACAGCAATGTTCTTAAATAATTGTGCCACAAAGGCTGCAAAAAATAAAGCATTTTGTTATATATAGCACTGTGATGCACATAAAATAAGAGTTTTTGCAATAGAGTGCATTTTCTAAACAATAGTAATGCATGTGCAATCTATTGCATTATTGACTTAACAATAATCACCACTGATTACTGAGAAGTTATGAGGGACAGGTCAAAAGTAAGATTAAAAAAATCTTGAGCATTCTACAAAATCAGGTACATTTGAGATTATGGTCTTGGGCTATTTTACTCTTATTGTACTGTTGTCTGTACTTGCTCCCTGTAATTTGTCTCTTATAATTGGAGGATTTATCCCAGTTGTCTGCAGTAATTTTCTTAAACCAGTAAATTGTTAATGCATCTTCTCAGATTTATTTTTCACACATTGTAACTCAGTATGCAACCCCCCCATTCACTGTTTTGTTGCTGATTCCAGTCACTTCAGCTTTTCATTCCTTTTTAAAAATCCATCCCACATATTACTATTTATTGTGTTTATGCAAATATGGTTATTCCCTTCTGTGACAAAGGGAAATGCTGCCAGCCCAGCTATCTGTAATTTTATAAATAATTATATGTCATTTGAGAATATTAATGATTTATATAGAAGTGTGACAGAAGGAGATACTGCCAGCCCATCTATCTGGAATTTTGTAAGTTATGTGTCATTTGTAAATGCCAGCCTGCTTCATGTAAGATGCTTGTGCTACAACTGTGTTAGAACTGTATGTTATGTACTAAGGTAAAATGTAATGACAGCATGCCCCGCTGGCTTAGAACAGAAATGTATATAAACTACTATAATTGTGTAAATGTATATGTTTTAACAGTGGGAACTAGAACATAGAGTGTTAGCTTGCAAAACATCAAGAAAATACTTGAAATTAAATTGTTTTATGATTGTGCTATAAAAGTTTTCTTTCAGTTTCAGACAACAGGAGGCAGGGTGTCTACACTAGGGGATTCTCTGTGTTGCTTTGTAAGTGTTTTATTTTTGTCCTCTAGCAGTTGCAAACATCTAAAGGCTATGTATTTTCACAAAGAGATGTTAAATGCTGATACTTTCTGACAATGGGAGATTAGCTTGGGAACTAAAGTCAGATGACAAAAGGTGATGTCATTCAAGCTAACCCAGCAGAAATATTTGATATTAATTTAAGAACTCTCTGGGGGGGGGGCATTTTGAATTTTGTCTTTGGCCTAACACAAGCATTCACCATGTCTGCCTGCTTGTTGTTCTGTAATTAAGTTTTTAGAGCATAGTAACTCTTTAAGATTAAGATAAGAATATAATAAAGTATAGCTTAGATGTTTTCTTTATTTATTTGAGACTGGCCTGCAATGTTGTTTTAAATATTTCCTGTGATTTTGAACTCTGATGTAACTGAATATTTACTGAGTATTGTCTTGTTCTTTTCTTATTTATTATTAAATATATTTAAAACTTTCAATTGTGGCTAGTCAGTTTAGAGATATTTAAACTCTTAGAGTACTTGAATATCTATTTGGTGACACGGTACAGACCACTCATAATAGCCTGGCTCTTGGTCAAACTACCATTTGAATTAATAGTAACATTACACATAGGATTGGACACCCTTTGTTAAGGACCTTAAAGTAGCTTATAAGGAGCTGGCTGGTGGCAGGGAAAACTAACTTATAGTCTGGGTAGAATGGGGCAGATCTAGTAAACATGTGCCAGCCTTTCCTGGGTATATGTGTGCATGTAAAAATCAAAGCTCAAAGTGTGTGTCAGCTACTTCAGCAGGGAGACAAAGCACTGGTTGGACAGAGAGGGTGATGGAGGTCTTAGCTTGGCCACTCAGCTGACAGGGAGTCTTATTGGGGATCTGGAGAAAGAGGGAGAGACCAGCCCCAGATGTGACTGTGATCTTTGTGTGCTCTTAAGGAAAATTGCACTTTACTGTGTGTGTGTACTTGTCATCCTCCCATTGTGTACACCCCCCACTGTTGCCAGTGGTGAGGAATGAGGCTCCTTGATTACTGGTCCAGTGTTGGGGCATCACACCTTCCCTTCCAAATTCCAAGACACCACCACTGGTGTCTCTTAAAGCTCCCATGTCACTTATTGCAATGAAAGTAAAATTGTTTATGATAAAGACATCCAGGTTCATATTCCTGCTTCTAAAGAATATTACAAAAAATGTCAGAAAAGGTTAAAAAATAATAACCTGGATTATATTGGGAAGCTGTGATGAGGAATCAGGGGTGGAGGCATTGTAGGATGTCTAAGGTAGAGGAGCACTGTGAAGCATGAGTTTAGGTATCAGGGAACCCTTTCCTAAGGCACCATTTCACATTCACCTGTCTGGCTTTTTGTCAAGTAACAGCTTCATGTTGCTGTGGAGGTTATACTTTCTTTCTTTTTTCTTTTTTTTTTAAGAGAATGTTATTAAAGGTTTTGCATACTTCTCTAGCAGTGTTTCTAGTTATGATTTGGGCTGCACATATGCAGCATTGATATTGTTGGGCATTTCAGTGTGACAATTGGTAGCATGTTGGTAGATTGGCCAGAGGTATTATGTATTCCTTAGATTTAGCAGTGGGATTAAATAAACTTTGTGTAGGCTTTGCACAAAGCCTACATGGAGTTTACATGTTTGTGCAGTGAGCAGCAGTGGTGATTACATATTCATGCTGTGCACCACATTTAAACATAAACAAATACAGTTTCATGGCTGACAACCATGTGAAGCAACACAAATAGCAAACTTGTTTACCTTAGAGCAAACTAGGTTAGGAGACTTGTGCAGAATGCTACAATAATTACCTGGGTTTATCATACAGTAATGTATATGTCCAAAACACAGTACAGGACAGTGTATTCAGTGTAGAGTATTGTGGAATCCCATTCCAAGCATTTTGTACAAAAGTTGTGTAAATGATCTGTAAGGATACATGTGCTGCCATTTAAAACAAACAGTCAGTGGAAATGTGTGTATTGAATAGGGACATAAAGATTAATTGTATGAAGAGGAAAGTGAAACATTGTAAAATACAGCAGATGAGGGCATATAAATGGAAGGCAGTTGTAGCAGGAACACTAATCACACATCAACATGGTACAACTGTATTCCATTTATATGGAAGACAGTTGTTTTGTTGCAGGAACACTAATCACTTATCAACATGATATGCTGCAGACTGCACAGCAAAAATATATATTATGTGACTGTCAGGCAAGGTGATATAACACTGGAGAAGATGTCTTTGAGATATAAGCATCCTGAAATGAATAATGGAGAGCACATCTATCAGGGATGTTATATACAATTGGGATTAGGTGCATACTGTGAAGTTGTGCAAACTGATTTGGCTAAAAATGACTGAAATGTCAGCATAGGTCTCCAAAAAGTGGGACATAGTTACATGCTCATGGACAACAGTAAACAGAAGCATGCACAATCATGGACAATATCAGGATAATACCATCAGTAAAATGTGATTCTGAGTGATCATAGATGGTTCTGCACAAACACACTTGTATAACTATTATGATGTGTCAGCAATCTATGAGGGTAATTAAGCACACTGTCCTGACACTGTAACATCTGCTGGAGGTGTTAGGAGGGACACTGCTATACCTGTATGTGCCATTATGATCACTACAGGCTAGTTGACTGGTGTGGATGGCATATACATATGGTACAATCCACACTGTCATGAATGTAACCCATGTCATGAATGTTGTCAAACAGCTATGTGTGTATTATGTACATTACCAGAACAGGTTTTACACATGCATCTGGTATAATACCTTGATGGGGGTTCTGCACCATCAGGCAGTAATATTTATGCAACAAAAAATACCTAGGTATGGCCAATAAGATGTGTGAGAGCTCACTGTGGCATAGGTGATATGCTTCAGTTACACATCACTGGAAGATTTGTAGGGAAGTATATGAAGAAGGGTGCATTGTACTGAATTTCTGCTGTGATGAAGGCTGTGAACTGTGGATGTATTATGGCCTTTGATGCGGATGTCCTGCACATACTCAGTAGTTGTGTTACATACAAGGGAGTAGTCACCACTGTAACCACATGCTGGTGGATGTTCCACATACCATCTACCCCAGGAAACAGGTCACATACTAATTGGTTTGCTTATAGTGTATGATGTCTATATTATTCTTGGGTTGTGCATTTGTTCTCATAATGTAACAGATCCCGCATGTTTTTGTTTCATCTCACATGTTGTCATGACTGTGAAAGCAATCATTGGCGTGTGTTGATACTGTCTGTATTATGCTAATATCACAGCTGAAGTCAATGATTGCCCATAATCTGTAGTCCTCCAGACAGCTGTTTGGACACAGTATGTGTATATCATTATTGACATCTGTGACTTAAATAATATACAGAAAGTGACTGGCAGACAGCCCTGATGTACAGTCCTGATCACTGGACCCGAGATATAGGTCACTTCACATATTTCAACAATTATCGATGCTTTGTATGTGATCCATTGGTCTACCTACTTGGTGATATGGGTGTTTATGGCCACATCTGACAGTGTTGAGTGAATACCTCAGTATAGATTTCTGTCAAATGCCTTGGCCTGGCCAAGTTCCACAGAATGATTGTGTTGTCTTCATGCATGCCATTGATGACCTCTTTGAGGACATCTAACAGATGTAACAGACATGGAAGTAACATTAACAACTCACACATGCCTGTTTCATATGGCCGGGATATTACCAGTGTCCATTTAGAAAAGGTCCATGATGACATGTTGGTCTACCTTACAAATGAGGAGAGTCAGGATATGTCTATACATGCATGCATCAGGTGCCCCCCCAACTTAAGTGTATGCATGTTGATATACACACTTCTATGGGAACATAGTGTGGAGGGTGCTTGTACTTAATTGTATTTTAACCTTGCACAGCCTGCAAGCTATTATTTACAGAAAAATATTTTTGATTCTCTTAAATCTTTTTTTAATTTCTTTGTATTTGAATTTAGTCATTTTTAACTATTGTAATCTTTTTTGTAATTTACTAATGCTTGGAGCTTATCTCCTTGGGCCTCTACTGAAAATGGACATGTATCCAGCTAGACTAGCCCAGCCAACAAATGTAAAATAAAATAAACAAATAAATAAAAAATTATATAACCACTTTAGGTGAGTGTATGTCCTGAGTCACACTATATGTTCTGAGTCACGCTTTAGGTGATCTGTAATGTTGTCACAGCCAATTGATTCTGTGTGATAAACCTGGATGAAGGTAAGATAGTGGGTACTGCCTATCTTGATTTGCCCTATGGTTTGCTGACAATCCCCCAGACAGGTATCATTGAGAAACTCTCCCAGCTGGGGATTAACATTTACATCACTAGATGGTTAACCAAATGGCTCAATGACAGAACACATACTGTGAAATTTGGTCAATCAACCTCTACCAGTAGAGCTGTGACCACTGGCATTCCCCAAGGATCTGTGCTTGGCCCTTTACTGTTTGGAATCTAATCCTCGACAGTTCAGGCTAAAGTATACAACCTTTGGCTTACCATGTTTGCTGACTCTTGCATATTGGGTGCAATCATTCAGTCCGCCAGTGATGATAATATACTACAGGAGGGTTAACACAGACAAATGATTGGTGACAAAACCACATGGCCTACAAATAAATACAAAAAAATGTGTCATCATTTAGTCTTTTGGAAAGTGGATTTCCCCACTAATTACAACATTGACAGCACTCCTCTGTGCTGAAACTGAGTGGTTCAAAATCTCGGAACACATGTTGATAGCAATCTGAACTTCGCCCACCAAGTGTCCACAGTGGTATGGAAAGGCTACATTGTGTACCTCATAATTCAGGCCATCAAATCGATATCTGAGGATGATATAATAGCACTGTACTTGAACCTCATCAGAACACTAATAGAGTATAATGCACCCTGTTGCATGTACCTCACCAGATACCTGCAGCAGCTGGAGGGATGACAGGGGTTTCTCACCAAGAAAATACAGAGCCTACAAACCATGCCATGATGTGTGTGGATAGACTGAAGGCCTGTCACTGTAATTTGTATTATATAGGATGAGGTGACTTGTGCCTGGCCTACAGGACAGTCTCTGACTCTGTCATGATAGGAATGCTACACATCCACAAATCAGCTATACCTGATGACATTAACAGTGTGTGGTGAGGTGAAAATGGTAATAGCAGTGTCCCACGTGCCGGTGTAAAATACTCTCTTGAATGCTAAGCAAGTGCACAAACACCCACCCCATTTGACTGCAGTGAAAATAGAACCCTTACCTAAGTACACTGACTAGAGATCTTTGTATTTAAGGTAAGAACTACAGCTCAAGTCTGACTTGGAGAGTGTCAGACAACAGTTTATACATGATAACATCAGCAGTGTCCAGTGAGCAGAAAATAGTAATAGCAGAGTCCCACATGCTGGTGTAAAATGCTCACAGCGATGTCAAGCAAGTTCACAAACATGCACACACACCCCACTTGACTACATTGATAACAGAATCCCTACCTAAGTGCACCAACTAGAGAACTCTGCATTTAAAGCAAGTGTCACAGCTCAGTCTGACTTGAAGAGGATCAGACAATAATTTGAAGGTGATGAATCAGCAGCGTCTGGTGCGGAGAAAATAGTAATAGCAGTGTCTCACGTGCTGTTATAAAATGCTCTCCAATGTCAAGCAAGTGCACAAACACACACACACACACACACACACACACACACACATACACACACACACACACACGCACACATGTTTACACACACACACCTTACAATTGACAGCCGTAAGATCAGAACCCATACCTATCCAAATACAGAGACTAGTGAACTCAGTACTTTACCCAAGTGCCACATCACAAGTCTGACTTTGACAAGGTTGCATGACAACTTATAGTGGATGGCATCAGCACTGGATGTTGGAGAAGGCCTGCATGAAATGCATGTGTAGGCATGTGCAAGTGTCAAAATATTGACAATCCATGGGATTGCAGTGGTAACTGTAGGATACAAATGTATACTCCTCTGAATATACAGACAGATACATGCCTCTCAGTTGACTACAGGGAGAACAGAACCCCTACTTATTTAAGTACACAGACTAAAGAAATCAGTACTTTATGCCAGCACCACAGCACAAGTCTGACTTTTACAATGCTGCAGGACAACATATACTGGATGACATCAGCACTGGATATTGGAGAGAAGATGCTGGGAGGCTTGCATGAAATGGATGCATAGACATGTTCAAATGCCAAGATATTTCAAGTTCTGCATGTTACCAGATTGATGAGTGTGCAATGTGTAGTATTTAGTGATTGTGTTCCAATGTGCAAGTATTCTTTAAGAGACAGCTTTACAAACTATATGCAAACAGGTGTCCACATTACTAGAAGTACTTGAAAATCTGAATGTGTATTGTCATTCTAAAGATGTGGATGATATATAACACAACATTTGTTATTAGTTTATGTAGTGTTTTTGATATACTTGTGAGCAAGTACTGAGAGACCCGATTTGCAGTGCATGGGGGGAGGTAACAGATGGCTGCATTGTAAATATGTGACATTTTGTTAGATAGGGCCTTCATTTTCTTTTCTTTTTTTCACATATAGTTTCATGTCAGGAACACTAATTAGACAGTAAACAAAAGTAATACATGTTATTGTCCACTTTGCATAACACACTGCCAAGCAGCAGGTTTGCATGATTGTTGGCAAAGTGTTTAGGCATGCGAAATACACATTTCTACTGTTTTCCCTGATTGCACATAGTTCAGCAGTGCACAAATGAAAGGCTTATTGCTAAAAATATGAGAGATGTCATACTGAGTGTATGAAACACACCTGCTGCTGAGCTGATTCTGTGACAGCAGGTGTAAATGCAATGCCGCATTTCTTTTTCACCCCAGATGATATAGGGTTCAAATTCAGTTGTATGTAATACTTTTAAATAAGTAGCAATAATGCAATGAAATTATACTTTACACTGCCTTCACTCTGTGTTACTGTGTGTTGATGTAGTGTAGCATATTTAAGTGGTAGTGCCTGGAGGTAACCTCACCAAAAAGAACTGCTCACCTTTATTTGGCATTGGTGCACTATGCCAAACTCAGTGCAAACATAGAGACCAAAAAGTGAAAGCTCCGTTGTCTTTTTTTTTGGTACTTATGTGTATTGTGTGTGATTCTATTTTTTTACCATATTATAGGTGTTAAAATGGGATAGATAGGAAAGTGGTGAAATGGGGGCAAGCAGGGAGAAGAACAAAGGGAAAAGCGATGCAGGAATCTACAGGAGGGAGGTAGGAAAGCACGATAGAACTCCATTTCTTCAACAGCGTAAAATGAAAATATGTACAGAATATTAGCTGAATCTGGACTGCCACCTCCACAAATAGGGGCTACACAATGTAATCATGTTGTATAGCCAATTGGACCAAATCAAGTGTGTCAAGATGACATGTTTGAAATGAAGAGCTATGTATGGGACAATATTTATTTTGTGGGACAGGTGCACATTTTTTTTACTTCAGTAAGAGAAAAATGCTGGGTAAGGGACATTGGCATTTCTGGGTCAGGGAAGTTGGGTAGGTGAGGAAGAAAATGCAAACAAACAGAACAAATAAGACAAGACACAGGGACAGTGAGGGACACAAAAGTTTGGGGGATATCAAGATTGGGGTGAGGGAGGAGATAACGCAAGCTCATGCTCATCAAACTTGGAGACAGTGAGACTCTAGTCCTCACCTGCAGGACTGTCATCACTGTGCCCTTACTCCACTGGCTGCTGGAGTGCTTGACATCTTCTTCTCCTATGAACCACAATGGAGAGCAGCCTCTCCATCTGGCATAGGCATACATCAATGGTGCTATACATGACCCTAAGCGCCAACCCTGGTATCTTCTGGTGGGTGATGAAATCCTCATGTCTGCCAGTGCTTCCAGAGGGAACCACAGCACCAACTGCCAGGGTAGTGCTACCTTTGGGTGCAGGTAGTGCATGGGGCAACATAGGCAATACTGCCAGGTTGGGTTCCAAATGTGCTGGGTTTCAGAGCTGTAGCTGGTGGATCAGCAGCTGGCTGACCCATTGGAGTTGTCCTGCCCCAGTGTGCTGTGAAGCATTTAGTGATTTGTTACAGCTGGATGACATGGAGACATTTTGAGGACATATAATCGAAAATAAAAAAAGAGGTAAGGGTTGGGGTGAGAGAAAAAAAAAAGAGATAAAAGTAGTACCATCATATGTGACTTACAATGCATTATCACAATAATACAACTATTTTACCTGAAGTTTTACATTTAAGTATACATCCTAACAACTGCAAACTATAATTACTGATTGCTCAAAGTAATCCTTGCAATGTGCATATATTGCACAAATGCTTGGTTTAATTATACAGATTGCAGTTAATATCAGGGCATTTATACCATTTGTAGAGATTTTAATTTATGTAATATTATTAAAGAATTGCAGTATTGTATAATTGTTACTTGTGGTTCTTGAGCCTACAATATCTGACTACAGTCTTACACTTGACTCCTACAGCTTGTTCGTGCTACAGACTTATGCATGCATACTTTCTTTTACAGTTAGGATATGCATGCTTACTTTGCTACTTCTGTATAGAAAACAAAAACATTTTTCTTTAACTTTTAAAGCTACAATAATACTTCTTTTGTGCTGCATACATATCACATGCTTCCCTCAGTCTCTCCAGATAATCAGCATGAGGCTACCTATTCGTGACAATTTCAGGATTAGCTGTGAAAAGAAAAGAAAAGAACAGAAGAGCATTATGCATACCAGTTGTGCCTATATTTAGCTTTCTGCGTATTATACATTCTCTTTATTAGCATGCTTACACAACTGTGAGATGTTGCTAGTTTGACTGTCATCCAACTACTGGTTGAGTGTGTCCCTCTTGTCCCCTTTTAGGTCATTGAAGTAGTGCCTACACTGTTCTCCAGTGCATGGGATGCCAGTTACACTGGATACAACCTTGGTCAGACTATTCCAAGTCTCAGACTTATAATGGGAGCCAGAATAGTCTCCCTAGCTCCATACAGAAGCCTTTGGCTGTGGTGCTTTACCATGAGGCCAATAAATATTCTGGACTCCTAAACACCTCACCTCTGTGTCCTAAATTTGGCACCTTCCCCTCGAACACCAGACATGTCTAATCCCAAAGCAATAGCAATAGTAAATAATGATTTCCTGCCAATTCCTGTTGTCACATTTAGTGGTAGTGCGCAGACCCACAAAATGATGCCAGCCGTGTTTGCACAATGTTAAGCAGAGAGCAACAGTGCCAAGGAGGGAGGAAAGCAATTTTTTAAATTGGAAGGTTAATATGACACTTGACATTAATTTCAGGGATATCTGCTGCTGTAACAGATAGGTAATTTAACTTTGCTGACATGCACTGGAGGCATAAATGTCCTGACCTGATACATGTTTCTTTGGTTTTATACATTGGTAAAATTGATTTTTACAATGTGGGATTCAAACCTATGCATAAGGGACAAAACATTTTCTTCTACAGTGGAAGTCTAACCTGGCTGACACACCCACTGGAGGTAATGGATTTCTGTTGTGGTTTCCTTTTCCTTACCTGTAGTCATTCACAGTTGCAATTCATTAGCAACAAAAACTGAGGGAGTGCCTGCACTATACAAACACAAAACAGTAGCAGAAAGGATGAATGGTTCACTTAACAAAGTAATGAATATCCAAAAGCATATAAAGTGAACCAAAACAATGCAGCAATCCAATGAAATGGTCACAGGTAATAAAAATAAATAAAACTTTTAATGAACGTAAGCACTATCACAGTATTCAAGGTACTGCTTCCTCAGACATTAAAAACAGCAATTTACTCATAATAAATACATTTAAAAAAATCAAGTGTTACAACCAATCATACACTGCAGTAATTAATTGTCTTGGTAACAAGGCTAAATGCTTGATATACAGTATGCAAGTTCATTTTAAAAGGCAGTACCATACTTCTATGTGAAACATATAAAAAACATATAAAATTTATAGTGCTGTGCAGAGTGGAACGGAAATTTTGCAGATCACTCCACTGTAGTGCGATCTCAGATTTGGTACATTTAAGTTGCAGGAGGTGTGGTGTGGGGGTGCAGGGGGGCTTATTTTATTTGTTTACTTTTTTTTTTTTTATCTTCGGGATTCTGCCGTCTCAAGATTCTGATCCTCGGGATTCAGACTGTTGGGATTGTGGAATTTTGAGATTTAGCAGGGATCCTATATATATATATATATATATATATATATATATATATATATATATATATATATATATATATACACACACACACACACACACACACACACACACACACACACACACACACATGCACACACATACACACAATCTTATGTATGGTATAATTACAAAAACACCTCAAAAACTTAATGTATATAAAAAAATACATAAAAAGGTAAAAACTATCTATTTAATGTCCTGCTTTTAAGAATGGGTTTTTAATGGAAGTTTATAATTTTAACATTTGCCTACATCTGCTCTTAATGTATTAATCCATCTAATCTTGAAGGTCTCAGTTAAATTCTCAATGTCACCACCAAGTTCATTCAACTCAACTACTTCAATTGCCAGGAACCTAAAGGTATGTGTGGCTTCCTGCCCCCCCCCCTCCCCAACACACGCACACCACCCTGAGCAAGTGATGATAGCTGTGCCATATCCTTGTTTTCTATCTTTTCGATTCAGGGAAACATAAGCTTTGTGTCTGATGCTCAGGGTGCATAGCTGACTTAGTGCTTAGTATATCCGTGTTTGTGATGTTGTTTTGCTAATTGTTTTTTTTTTACATATTTTGGTCTTAGAAAATTAGACAATCAATAAAATCAAAACAGGCTTTAGCATGAGGATTTTTAAGAATCAACTGAGGGTTATGAATTCTGAAACTGAAACATGTCTCATTACTTTCTAACTTATCTAAATCTTTAATGTTTTTCCAGTACAAAAGTATGAAGCCAAACTGAGGATATTCTGTGACCATCAACACTTTTGAGAGGTACGAATGTGTGAATCTTTGATGTCTGAGACCTACTACTCGATAGAGAACACATATATTTTCATAAGCCTCTGCTGTCACATGATAAAGACATTGCAGTACAAATCACCCACATTTTACTTAGATTACCAAGTAACAACATGCAAGGATATGCCATTCATTTGTATTATTGAACAATTCTGTTTTAACACTCCAGATCCAACATTTACATTGTAAACACAGCAGTTGCTACAGTTTCAGTTCAGGGCTGAGTATGTCTGATGCTTGGAATACACAGCTATTACATGAGTAGTTAAAGGTTGCGGGCATTGCCTGGCATCAATGTTACTATATGTATGTGCATAGGATGAATATTTTAGCCCCTTAGGTGGTGAATGAATGTGCTATGCATTGCCTCTTAGCCAATGCACTGGCATATCAAGCACATCTACATCTGTCTACACCCCAGCAGCTGCTGGTTCACCTCTGACTCTTCACCTGTGTGGGGCAGTGGTGATCTTGCTATTGGTGGTGGGATGTGTGCCCCTTTCCCCTGTTGATCCTGCTGAAGCTGTTTTCTCAGGATGATGTTGTGAAGCATGGTACAGATGGTGAAGAGTTCAATGCATGTACATGGATTGCACTGCAGGGCTCTGCCAGAGGTTTCTAGGCACCAAAACCATGACTTCAGCAGTCCAAATGCATGATCTATGATATTTCTGGTTTGAGCGTGTGCCTCATTATGGTGGTCTTCAGCAGGTGTGTGTGCATTTCCAATGAGCGTCATCAACCACGGTTTAGTGCATAACCTGCATCCCCCAGTAAATAACCCAATGGGATATCATCCCTAGTGAACATCTGATACAGCTGGGAGGTGTGCTAGATATGTGAATCATGGTAAATGCCTGAGTTGCCAGCACACACATTCAAGATGATTCTTTTAGCATTATACACAACTTCATAGGTTCATAGATTAGTACTAAACTTACTGCCCTTGTGAGCCTTTTTAAGCCGAGCCAATTATGCCATGTGAGACTCAAACCCTGCACCTTGTGTTTGTAAAACAAACACCTTAACCATTAGGCCACCCTCCCAACCCCAACTTGGCAGTTAATAGAGTGGAAGCCCCCTTCACTGTTCCCTGGATGGTGCCTTGATTTCTATATGATCTATATGTCAAACTCATTGAATATGTGTCCCAGGCAGGTATGCTCCTAGCCTTAAGCAGCATTCTACCTTCACCCAGAATGATGCCGCAATACAGATAGAAACTGATTGACTTTACAAATTGGCTTAGTTTCTGGTGTCATTCCAAGGGGATCCAGTACCTGAAAGCCTGGGAAAACATAATTGACAAATCACAATGCTTTGCCAGATATGGCCTGCATCTGTCTCCCTTGGGCTTCTGGCAAAGGCTCTTGCTTCCCCCATAGTGCCTTTTTTAGGCAATGCCACAAGGCCAAAACTACCAACATGAAACTTTCATCAAAATGCAAATTAAAGGTCATGCTGCTAAACGCTAGGAGTCTAAACATGAAACTGTACTCATTGCAAGCATTCTTAACCCTGGAAGAAGCTTACATTTGTGCAGTCACAGAAACCTGGTTCAAAGCTGTGGAGAGAACCCCAGCCATAGCAGGTTACTCATCCTATCATACATTCAAAGCCCAAACCATGAGCAGCAAAGCAAAAGGAGGTGGGGTTGCTATATATATAAAAGACATACACACCTTCTGGCTGGTTAAAGATTATGTTGCACAGGAGACACACCAGATGAAGTTAACCATTGACAAGACCCCTATTCAAATCACAGCTAGCTATGGGCCCCCAGCTTTGACTCAAGATGCCCACTCTACCTATCTGGACGACTTTGAATCCATCAGGATTCAACCCTTTACCCTGATCCTGGGCGACTTTAACTATCCAGCCATAGATTGGAAGAACTACTTATGCGAAAACACAAATTCCCAGAGATTCCTTGATTTCGTCAGTGCAAATGCCTTGTACCACCTGGTCAACACCACCACAAGAGGTGAAAATATCTTGGACTTGGTATTAACAAACATGAGTAACTACTGCAGCATGCCTACAATGTAATCCTCCCTGGTAAGATCCAACCACAAAGCAGTCACTTTCAAAGGCACCATCTCCCCCAATCACCCCCCCCCCAGCAAGGGTCAAACAAAAACAACTTCTCCAAAGCTGATTACAACCTCCTGAGGGATAGTATAAGCAGATTCATAGCCCCCTCCTCCTCCATAGGAACTGGCGCATATGTCCAAACCTACACCAAAGTACTATATTAGCATTTATATAGCTGCATGGAATCTGGAATATACGACAGGACAAAATACTCCTCCTCAAGGAAGAGTGAATCTGTCTGGTGGACATCTGCAATAAATAAACTCTAAAATAAAAGGAAAAAGTTGCTGTCCAGGACCAAGAAGGAGCAGTTGCCTAATTGGAAGCAATCTCCTTAGCCTGAACAAGCAAATAAGAGCACTAGTGAAATCCTGCAAAGGAAACTATAAGTCCAAACTGGTCACATCTACTAAAGACAATCATGAGGCCTTCTTCACATATGTCTGCGATCTCAAAGGAAGCACTCAGATCTGCTCAGAACTGGTGGTCAAGGACACTACATACATAAGTGCCGTAGATATAGCCAACCTGCTGGTAGACAGTTTCAGTGAAAACGTCACTCCTCTGCCCCCACCATCAAGAGAATTGATGACAGCACTCAGCTTGCAGTCGTCTGCAAACTTGGTCAGTCATAGCCCACTGATTTTGGCCTGCACCTCAGAAAAGTATATCCCAAACAGCAGAGGCCCCAAGACTGATCCCTGAGGTATGATCCCTGAGGTACACTGCTCATTACGGGTCTACTGTTTGAGTTGCCTTCCCCTATTTTGACTAGGTGGGTTCTATCTGTGAGCCCGTTTGATACCCATCTGGTAACAAATGGATTGATGCCTAGTTGAGAGAGTTTACCTATTATACCTGAGTGGGGAATAGTATCAAAGGCTTTGGCCAGGTCAAGGTAGGTGGTGTGCACCATCTTCACCTTGTCCATGGCTTTGGTAATTGTCTCAAAGAAGTCGACCAAATTTAACAGGCATGACCTCCCCTTGATGAAACCAAACTGTGTGAGATCGAGTGTCTGGAGTTTGCCAATGTCCTTTTTAATGAGGACCATAATAATACGCTCCATGGCCTTGCAGATCTGTCTAGTTAGGCTGATGGGTCTATAATTTCATGGATTTGTGGACTCTCCACCTTTGTGCAAAGGAATTACAGTGGCTGTCCTCCACTCGGCTGGAATGATGCCTGTACTCAGGCTTTGGTTGAATAAGGTGCCTAATGGAGCTGCAAATTCCTGTCTGAGTTCATGTCGGATGCAGCCTGGTATGTTATTGGGTCCCATGGAGGCTGTATTTTTTGCCTTTGACAGGGCAGTGATAACTTCCTCCCTAGAGATAAGGGGAGGGACGAAGGTACTGGGGATGTCCTGTTTTACTGATGGGGAGACAGAGGGGTGAAGTTCTTACTGAACCTGTCTGCCAGCAGGTTGGCTATATCTACATTGTTTGTGTATGTGGTGTCCTTGACCACCAGTTCTGAGCAGATCTGGGTTCTCCCCTTGAGATTGCACATATATGTGAAGAAGGCCTTATGATTGCCTTTAGTAGATGTGGCCAGTTTGGACTCAAAGTTTGCTTTGGTGGATATCACTAGTGCTCTTATTTGCTTGTTCAGGCTAAGGAGAGATTGCTACCAATTAGGCAGCTGCTCCTTCTTGGTCCTGGACAGCAATTTTTTTCCTTTTATTATAGAGTTTATTTATTGCAGATCTCCACCAGACAGGTTTACTCTTCATTGAGGAAGTTTGATTTCATCCTGTCAGATATTCCTGATTCCAGGCAGCTATATAAATGCTCATATAGTACCTTGTTGTAGGTTTTGACATATGTGCCAGTTCCTATGGAGGGAGAGGGGGCTGTGAAGCTATTTATACCTTCCCTCAGGAGGTTGTAATCAGCTCTGGAGAAGTTTATTTTGTTTCACTCTAGCTGGTGGGGGGGGGGGGTCAGGGGAGATGGTGAATTTGAAAGTGATTGCTTTGTGGTCGGATCTTTCCAGAGATGATGACACTGCAGGGATGCTGCAGTGGTTACTTATGTTGCTTAATGCCAAGTCCAAGATATTTTCACCTCTTGGTAGTTTTGACATCATGTCATTGCCTAAAAAAGGCACTAATGGGGAGGCAAGAGCCTTTGCCAGGAGCCTGAAGCCCAACGGAGACAGATGCAGGCCATCTCTGGCAAAGCATCGTGATTTGTCAATCATGTCATCCTAGGCTGTCAGGTACTGAATCCCCTTGGAATGACACCAGAAACTAAGTCAGTTGTTAAAGTCAATCATTTTCTGTTTGTATTGAGGCATCATTCTGGGTGATGGTAGAATGCTGCTTAAGGTTAGGAACATACCTGCCTGGAGCACATATTTAGTGAGCTTGATCAGGTATCGCTTCATATAGTCCAGGGAGGTATGTCTCAAGTCATTCATGCCAACATGGACTATGACAGAGTCATAACAGTACCTGTTGAGAGACTTGAGTGCATGGGTGATATGGTGGATTCTGGCACCTGACAAACATCTAACCATGAGTTTCTCCTTATCCAGCCTGGTGAGGGGCACATCTGTCTCACAATGAAGTTTCCTATGACTAATATGCTGGGTTTATTTTTAGGCCTTAGTGACTGTGAGGCACAGGTGTGTGGACTATGTGTGGTATATAGTGTGGTGAGCAGTGGAGTTCATGTGTGTGGTAGGCAGTCCACTAGTATAGGTTCCCCTCAGTTTGCCCTGAGTATGAGTTAAGGATGACAGAGTTTGCAGAGTTCATGTAGTGCATCTGCATCTACCCTGTAGTACTCTACAGTTTCCCAGTCATGCAGATTGGGATAAGTTACCGAGGTCTGAAAACTCATCTCCTTCTTAGTCCTGGACTATTAGCAGCATCTGCATAGACTTCAGCCTGTTGCACATACACATGAATTAAAGCAATAGCAGCCCCTAACAATCTTTTTGTGTAGACTCCTTTTCTTATCTGTATTCCAATAGGTTTTGGAATTCACAGGGAAAACCAGCACTGAGTCTACATAGTTGCCTTATAGCTTGCTGAATAGCTCTTCCATCTTGGATTGGTTGATTAGCATACAGTTCAGCTGCTTAGGCTGTAAATAACATGCCACAATGTTTACCATGATTGTGCAGCACTGCCCACCATATAGAGCCATTTACTGAATACAAAACAGTGTTAGTGGACCATGTCGGGTTTATTGAATCTGCTCGTTTTGAGTACGCGCTCCATACTGAGCCAAAATCTTGTTCAATTAAGCAGAACTACTAAGTCTACAAGCTGTTTCTACAAAGGAGATACATCTACTAAAATTATGTTATTTTAATCTCATGAAGGTAATGGACTTAACTGCATTCCTCGTCAATGATGCTAACTGACTAGGCTATTTATTTCTGCTGTGTTCATTTTGTAAATGTATGCATGCACTTTCTGCTTTGTTTGTTTACAACTTCATTAGTACCTTCATGACCCATTTTGTGTCTCTGGAGTGTATCAATATGGGTGTTAATCACTTGCTATAACCATTTACTTGTCAGTTTGGCAAATGACTGAAACATTACTGCAGCTTTTGCATAAACTAATGCCTGTTACAGTTTTTGTTATTGGTCTAATTTAGATGTTAAATGTTTTGTCCATTTTATTTTGCAGGCTATATTTCATTGTAATAATAGAATACTGAGCTAACTCTGTTGCTGCTTGTATGGTACCTTGTTTTAATATTTTATATGAAATTTATTCTCTGTTTGCAATTGAAATTGTCAGTAGAGCTTGACTTATTATAGGCCTTATATTAAACATATGCGTTTTTGTTTAAGTTGCACGATGTCAGTGAATTTTCCTTGGGTTTTAAATTGGAAGGTCAATTGTTCGCTAATCCAGCATGTGTTAGTCTTGATTTATTGACTCTCAAAGGAAGATAGCTGGTGATGAATAATAGGCAGATTTCATTTCAACATTGAAAAATAAAGCTTCCAGTTATTATTTAGAACGTTAGAGAAATGGGGATGGAGCAGGGATTATTAACAATAAGGCTGCTTGTTTGTCAGCCTTGAAGGCGGCTATTCTGTAAGGAAGATGGTTTTCTTTTCGGCAATATGGAGACGTGTCACTTTTAGAACCTCCTGACTGGATGATGACTGATTGGTCAAAGAGAAGGAGTTGGCCCAAATGCAGAACAATTGGTGCCTGTTCGTTTATTTCTGCCTAGTGGAGCCCAAACCATTACGATCTGAGGAAGGCTTTTAGCCAAAAGCGCTTATCAAGTATTAAAGAAAGGGCTTTGTTTTCAAAGTTTTTTTCAAAGTTTTTAAAGTTTTAAAATTCTGATATTCTATTGCTACATTAAAGTTTCCAGCTTTTTAACATTTTTACTCTGTGGTGGTATATTTGTACTCTGTGGTTTCAGCTTCTACACATAGTTTTCTATACTCACTTTGAAACCACCTTTGGCAGTTACGAGAGAGTTTTTTTTTTGTTGTTTTGTAAACTTGAGATCTTTGTTAGCAATGAATGCCCATATCTAAGAGGGTCATAGTTGAAATCCCTGGCAAGAATTTACATTTTCTCATCCAGTCATCCAGGCTAAGAGGGTCATAGAGAGGCTCTGTTTGATGTGAATTGGTAGCCTATTCCAGAGGAGCAGCAACCTCTGAGAGACATATCTGTCTCTCCAGAAGATCCTATTTATGTCACAGGCAAGGTTAAGGTCACTGGAGTAGGTGATCCTTGTCCCATTTGACTTGTTGATGTGCAGCATTTCCATTAGGTTTTGATCCGAGATTGCTCTGTAGGCCAGGCACAAGTCTCATCTAAGTAGTCTGCATGCTGCTGAGTACAGTGACAGTGACTTCAGTCTGTCAATGTATGACATATGCTGGAGACCCTGGATTTTCTTGGTTAGAAATCTCTGAGGTCTCTCAAGTTGCTGTAGGTGTCTGGTAAGGTACATACCAAAGGGAATACTGTACTCAATTATTGGCCTGATGAGGGATGAGTACAGAGGAGTTATGACCTCTTTCACTCTTGAGGCAATGCCTTTGCTAATGAGGTGTGCAATGTAGAATGCCTTCCTTACCACAGTCAACATATGGTGATCAAAGTTTAAGCTACAGTCAAATTGCATTCCCTAGCCTCTCACTACTGAGTTTTTATTTGGGATATTATTATTATTTATGTGATATTCTGCACATACATCGTTTTTACCAAAATGGATGTTAATGCAATTTTTTAGCACTGATTTTGAGTCCATGGCTTTGACACCAATCATTGGTTTGTGTAAGTCCCTCTTGAAGTATATTGACATTGTTTGGGGATTCAGTGATTGCACCTAATTTGCAGTCATCAGCAAACTTAGTCAGTCACAGCCCCTCTGTTTTGGCTTGGTAGGTCTGCTGGTTGAGGCAAAGTCCCCAACTTTGACTGAGTGTGAGCTGTTGGTGAGCCAGTTAGCAAACCACCTGATATTCAACTGGGAGTGATTATCAGTTATGCCCAAGTGTGGGATTGTGACAAAGGCCTTGGCTAAGTCAAGGTAGGCTGTATGCTCAGAATTGCCTTCATCTATGACTCTAGTGATGTTATCAAAGAAGTCCACCAGGTTTAATAGGCATGATCTGCCTTTGATAAAACCAAACTGTGTCTGATCAAGGATTTGGAGATCACCTATATCCTTGTTTATAAGGTCCATGACGATTCGTTCCATGACCTTACAGATAAGGCTGGTTAAGCTTATGAGTCTGTAGTTCCCAGAGTTTGTTGTTGTACCTCCTTTATGAAGGGGGATGATGGTTGCTATTTCAGCAGGGACAAAACTAGTACTCAGACTGTGGTTGAAGAGAGCACCTAATAGAGTTACTAACTCATGTTTTAAACATTTAAAATGCAACCTGGATGCCATCTGGTCCCATAGTGGCTGTGTTTTTGGCCTTAGAGAGAGCATTAATGAATTGCTCTTTGGAGATGCAAGGTGGGGGAGATGTAGAGACAATGCTTTGTGGAATGTTAGGAGGGGACGTGGGGTGAAATTTTTGCCTAAGCTGCAGCTAATAGATTAGCTATTTTTGCAGGATCAGTGTGTGCGATGCCATCCACAGCTAGTTCAGCACACATCTGGGTCCTACCTTTTAGGTTACAGATATAGCTGAAGAATGCCTTATGGTTATCCTTAGGTATGGTTGATACCGTTTTTTGAAGTTGCCTTTAGAGGATTTTACAAGTTGTCTTATTTGTTTTTGTTAGAAAAGTATGTATTTGAACACATATAAAGTGTTAGTTAAAAAGCAAAAAGTATATAATGCATTTTATTCCATTTACAATATGGCAATAAGAATGATTTTACATGTAATTGCTTGAAGCTTTGGAGCTGCAGTGTATTTGAACTCTGACCCTGGCAGTAACCAGCTCAGCAAGCTTATGTTTTTCACTAATGATTATCTGCTGGGTCAGGAAATTAAATGTATAAAGCATTGAAAATCTTCTTCCTTCCCCTGGGATAATTGGCTTTGTGAATGTTACCAAGATAAGACACAGCTGCTGAAGTAATGTTGCAAGAAGAACAAAGAAGTGTATTACAAGACTGAACCAACTATTGTATTCAAGCAGGCCTGAAACCTTGAAGGAGTAACATTTACAGAAAGACATTATAACTGACCAGGTGCTTTGCAAGGCTGTATTATTCCCATGGGAAAACTTTTAAAATGTATAACATCAGCTTTTTCTTATGAATAGAATATTGCAGACCATAGTGATGTAGGTGCCCTGTGACTAACCATGTCAGTAAGGTGGGCACAGCTTGAGTGTTAAACCTATATAAAATTGTGTACTTCCTGCATCATGTCAGACAAAATTCTGTACTTGTACGTTTTTTGCCTCCTGGTGTACACTAGTAAACTTTTGCATCTGAGCCTCCTGTGTTGTTATCATTGTTTTTATTTAACAGTTTGGTCCTTTGGACCGGAAGCCCTCAGACAGCTACAGATCAGAGTGTACCGGTGGTCGAATACTGCGCAGGAGAAGCTACCGAAACGGTTCTTCTTGAAATACAAAGACCTCCGACTGAATTGTCGTTTTGAGAGGCTGGCCACTTTCTGATCTGCGGCCGAAGAGCGGTCTCGAACTGGTCGACTCAGGAGGCTCAGGTAGGAAGATATTTGCCTTTTTTCTGTTTTAGATCAGGGACTAGGTTGCAGTAAATACTATTGTCAGAAGATTTGTTATACAGATCAGGGACAAAAGGAAATTACTGTATATTTTGTCAGGGATCAGGGAAACAGAATAAGGTAGGCAGTTATTCTAGATAAACTGTGTAAGGAACTGAAATACCACGTGGTGAGAAAGGTTACGTAACATTTTCGTTTAGAATGGGAAATCAGTGCACTAAAACATCGCGAGATCCGTCCCTAACTGAAGACGCAAAATATATGCAATTACAACGGGCTGATGATGTAAGGTATTATACGAAATGGGTTAATAAATACGGATTTGACGGTAAATTAAATAAGATTTCATTAGTTAAACTTTTAAAACAGCTTAAATCTGACGCAGAAGGTCAGGCAAAAAAACAACAGCGATTAGGCATTCCTCAGGCACACAGGTGGATTGAGGAAGTAAACCGAAGGGAACAAAAAACTAAGAATGCTAAGACGTTATTTTTAGATAAAGAGGATAATAATACAGTAATAGCGACGGCCCCTCCTCCTCCTCCTCCTCCGATGCCTTTTTCAGGATATGAAGCAGGAGGACAAGCTGGTCCACCTCCACATTATCCTGAAGTCACAAGAACACTAAAACCATTTGTTAGAGATCCTATTGAAACTAGGTCCCGGACACGTAAAACACTTGGGGACACAGACTTATATCAAGTAGGGAGAAACACACTAGAGGAGAGTGAGGAAGAAATCTGTCCACTAATCGAGGTACCAAATCCTCAGGCAGGACAGGAAGGGCAAGACCCAACTCTTCTAGTATACAGACCATGAACACCGGAAGATATTCGGAAAGCTACAGAGGGAATCCCTCATCCAAAAGTTAATTACACAAAGTTTTTACAAGATTTACAAGGTATGAGACTAAGTTACCACTTAAATGGGGAAGAAGTAGAAAAGGTAGTTAGACAAATTGTGGGTCCAGACTGGCACATGATTTGTGGCACCTGGAATCCTCGTAATGCAGAGCTTAAACCACTCCTACATAGTGACGCAGAACTAGACAACAGAGTGAAAGGTCTTACAGACCGAATTTCTAAAAAATGGAAACCTAGAGCAGATTGGACTTGCATTAACCAATGCATACAACAAGAGAATGAAACTGTAGATGGGTACTATGGTAGATTATTGGAATGTTTCAATAACCATAGTGGTATGGCTATTCCTGAAAATCAGACACATGATACCTCGTATGAACAGCAACTGAAAAATGCATTTTTGAAAGGTTGCATTGCACCTATCAGTAGCTTTATTACAAAGCATATGATAGATCATCGAACAAGTAGGCTACAAGCCTTACTTGAATATGCTAGACATGCTGAAAGACACTTTAATAGTAAAAAGAAAAAGAAGACACAGGTCTTCACAGCTGAAGACGGAGCTGAGGCCTTTGTAGTACAGTCAGGAAAAAAGGGTAAGAAAAATGCCCAGGGAAATAGACAATCTGACAAAAGGTCAGAAGATTTTGAAGAGAGAAAAAAGAAAGGTGAGTGCTTTAAGTGCAGAAAGAAAGGACATTTAGCAAGGGATTGCAGGCTAAATAAAAAGGTGACTACAGAAAGCAAGGGTGATGAGGACTGACTATATGATAGTGATGAAAGTCAGAAATCATCAGGAAAGGCAAACAAACAAGGGACAAATGTAAATGTAGTGGAAGGAACAGAGGAAGTGCAAGCAGATGTAGAGGATGAAGAAAGTGAAATTTTAGATTTAGCATTACTGAGCTTGGAGCTCTATCTGGCAGACACAAAACCGGAAGTTACACTTCTGGTGGAAGGGAGGGAAGTTAAATTCCTGTGTGACTCAGGAGCAACACGAACTTTGATACACCCCTCAAAGTTACCAGAATATTCCGAATCACCTTATTATATATTAGTGAAAGCAGCAAATGGACAGCTATATAGGGAGCCACTCTCCCATGATATAGCCATAACTGACCCTATTTTGGGTATGACTCAGAAAAGTAAAATTGTGGTTTCTGCAAAATGTCCAGTAAACTTACTGGGAAGAGATCTTATGCAGATATTTGGCATAGCGGTAGTTCCCACTATACAGGGTATGGAGGCACAAAGACAAATGGATACTTTTGTGGTGCGACCGGAGGGTGAAACTTTTTACTGGTACAGCCAGGACCTAGTTACGACTGGTCCAGGGGCAGTAACCAAGGAACTGATGAATGTAGCCATCAGTAAGGCCCCCTCCCTTGACACTGACCAACAGCATTTGTTACTTTGTACTCTATACTACTGTAGCATGCCAGGACCTGACAAAGAATATGAGCAAGAATTATTCAAAAATCCTGCTAACAGATTAGTATTACGAACCTTGTATTGGGATACTGAGGGAAACAGTGTGGTAAGCTGTTCATTACCTCAGAAATTCATGACACTGTACAAATCTAATCGACTACCACATGTTAGCTTGACAAAAAACAAGAGTATGAAATGGGCGGACTTAGGAGAAAAAGTAACAAGATGGGAAAAACAAACTGAGTTAGAATTATCAGAACAGGGAATACAAAAACAGAAATTGAATTGGCTAACACAGACACATCAAGCTGTACACTTACAAACTGGTGAAGACAGCTGATTAGCATTCTTATTAGAATAAGAAGAAAAAGCCTTGTGTGATATATCAAACATTCTTTGGTCAACAGGCAAATCAGATGTAGGACTTATTCAAACAGCAGGACCAGTTACTATTACACCAAAATCGGCATTTAGACCGCAGAAAAGACAATACCCCTTGAGGAAAGATGCAGAGCAAGGAATCAAGCCTATAATAGTAGCATTACTCAAGGAAGGAGTACTGGTAGAATCTCTTGATTCACCATGTAACACCCTCTATTTCCTGTTAAAAAAGCAAACGGGGAATGGCGGATGGTAGAGGATTTACAAGCTGTAAACAATGCAATAATACCCAGAGCACCTACTGTGCCAGACCCACATACCTTATTGAATGATTTGAAGCCACAACAAAAATATTTCACTGTGGTAGATATAAGCAATGCTTTCTTTTCAATACCTATACATCCTGATAGCCAGTATTGGTTTGCATTTACATTTCAGGGTAAAAGATATACCTATACTCGGCTACCGCATGGATATTGTGAAAGTCCAATGATATTTGCACAAGAAATGCCAAGCAACCTGGCAGGGTTTACCCCACCAGGAGGTAGTCAGATTCTACTTTATGTAGATGACATCTTGCTAGCAGCCCCTACCCAGCATCAATGCAGGGAGGATACGATAGCATTATTGAAATTTTTAGCAGCACAAAGACACAAAGTAAACAAAAGTAAGTTACAACTTTGGAGAAAACAGGTTAGATACCTAGGATATGTAATATCCAATGAAGGTAGAATATTAGACGAAGACAGAAAAACAGCAATTTTACAAGCACCTAAACCGGCAACCAAGAAGGAAATGATGTCCTTCTTGGGAACGGCTAATTTTTGTCGAAGCTGGATATCCAATTATGCTTTAGAATCTGCTCCACTGGCTGATTTAATATATAAAACACCAATGGCAGCACAAGATGTATTACAATGGACACCTGAAGCAGAAACAGCTTTCTGCAGACTAAAACAATTGATAGCTTCATCATTAGTTTTAGGAATTCCAAATTACCACAAAAGATTTTTTCAGACCGTAGATTGTAAACAAGGATACATGACGTCAGTTTTGATGCAACAGCATGGGGATAGGCAACGCCCCATAGGTTACTATTCATCACAGTTAGACCCAGTGGCACAATCGTTGCCTCACTGTGTGCAAACAGTAGTCGCAGCTGCAATGGCAGTACAGGCTTCGGCCTCAGTGGTGTTATTCCACCCTCTCACATTGAGAGTGCCTCATGCAGTCGCGATAATTTTACTGCAAGAAAAAATAGCATATCTATCTCCTGCTAGACATCTTTCATGTATGACCATACTGCTGAGCCAACCTCATATGGTAATTGAACATTGTACAACATTAAATCCATCAACGTTACTTCCAACTCCTGTGGATGGCACACCGCACAGCTGCCTGCAGGAAATTGAGCAAATAACTTTGCCCAGACAAGACCTCACTGATATGCCCTTGGATGATGCCGAGGTGACATTTCATGTGGATGGCTCATGCAGAAAGGGTCCTACAGGGAAAAATCTAGTAGGATATGCAGTAGTCACAGATACAGAGATTTTAGAAGCCCAACCCTTACAGCATAACCTGTCTGCTCAAGCAGCAGAACTGATAGCCTTAACACGGGCTTGCACTCTAGCGAAAGATAAATGTGTGAACAGATATATTGATAGTCAGTATGCTTTCTCTACAGTGCATGTTTTTGCACAACAATGGAAAAATAGGGGAATGATAACATCTAATGGTAAACCGATTAATCATGCGCAACTTATTTTGAACTTGTTCGATTCCATTCAGTTACCTACTAAAGTAGCTATTTGTAAATGTTTAGCTCATACAAAACAACAGGATACAATTTCAAAAGGAAATGCAAAAGCTGATGCAGCTGCAAAGCAAGCAGCCTCAGACTCAGAAACTTTACTTTTAACCGAGGAATTACAACCCTCTGAGATTTTAGATCTAGAAATGTTAAAAACCATGCAGACATTAACTACAAAAGCTGAGAAACAGAAATGGGAGAAACGAGGTGCAATCCTCAAAGATGGACTGTATGTCTCCAAAGAGAAAAAAACAATATTGCCATCTAATTTATTTAGATATGCAGCTTAGTTGAGCCATGGGCAGTGCCATGTCTCAACAGGGGGGATGGTACAGTTAGTAAATCGAATATTCCAGACATATGGATTCACAAACTATACACAAAAATTTTGTGCAGCATGTCATATCTATAACAAACATTATGCACAAGGGGCATTCAAACCCAAGCAAGGGAGTTTTCCTATACCACCATATCTGTTCCATACTATTTGTATGGATTTCATAGAACTGAATAAATGTGAAGGGAAAAATACTGTTTAATAATTATAGACATGTTTTCCAAATGGGTAGAAGCTTTTCCAACTAAAAATCCGGATGCAGCAACAGTGGCAAAGGCCCTAATAAAAGAGATAATTCCTAGATTTGGCATACTGGAAAGAATCTATAGTGACAATGGGACACATTTTGTTAATCAGACGATTCACCAACTTGGGAGATTCTTTGGGATCTCCTTGAAGAATCATTGTGCTTACCATCCACAGTCTGCAGGACTGGTGGAAAGGTACAATGGAATTTTAAAAAGCAAGTTGAGGAAGTTAGTAAGTGAAACACAAAAGAACTGGATTTGCTGTTTGCCTTTGGCACTGCTGAACATGAGAACAGTTCCAAACGTAAAGGGTTTGACCCCCTTTGAAGTGATATTTGGAAGGGCATATTATGTGCCACAATGGAAAGCTCTCATGCCTGCAGAACTAGAGGCTGACAGCTCATTAGCTAGCTATATGAGGAAACTGTTAACAAATAAAACTGTTTTGCAGTTGAACTCTTTTTCAGATAAAAAACAGACCAGACCGTTGGAAGCAGTGCTGACTCCGGGGTCCTGGGTGTGGTTGAAGGTTACGAAGAGGAAGAATTGGGCGAGTCCAAAGTGGGAAGGACCATACCAGGTACTGTTGGCGACGCCTACTGCAGTCAAAGTTGCTGAGAGGTCATCCTGGGTCCATCTGACACACTGTAAACCGGTAAAGAATTTTCAGCTTGATAAACATTTTGTGACTGACACACAACAAAGGCAGGATGGCCAAGAGCAAAACAAGTAAAAACACAGATCAACCCCAAAGATGTTGTTTAATCATCTTGCTGACTATGCATTTATTGACTATGATTGTGATGACCTTCCTTTTGTTGTGGTTTTTCCTACATGTAACCACACAAGTGAAAGTGGAGAGACGTGATGAACTATCTATAGACTGGCATCCAAACATTAACACATACCTAGCTATGAAGCGTGTATATGTAGAGACTATGAACATTTCAAATTGCTGGGTTTGTACTGCTATACCAACAGCATATGGAGGACTGTTGATGTCCGCTGTCCCCTTGGGGATAAATGAGACTTGGGAAAATTTACTTTTTGATTACAGGTTCTGTAAGATCACAGGACAAAATTGCATTGTATTTGCCTATTACACAGAAGGGAATTGTATGTTTTTACAAGAATGATACACTCCAAGTGGGTTGGAGTAACTGTAACATAACTATATCTTATAAATGCTATATTAAAGCTAAAGATAAAGGCACTGTTTGTAACACAAATTATGATTCATATTTGAGCTTAATGAAAACAACATTAAGTGATGTGCAGAGAAATCCTGTTTTACATAAACAATTGTCTGTTATAGATAAGAAAATGTTTCATTCAGAATTAACCCGCATCAGTACTAAAGCAGAAAACTGTTATTTTGTTTGTGGGAAAAAGGCATACAAATGGCTACCTGAGAATTGGGCCGGCAGTTGTTTTTTGGGTTATCTGGTTCCGGCCATAAGGCATACTGCAGAATTACCTCTAGGTAAGATACGAAATGTGAGAGATGTAGCCCGGAAACCTGAAGGTCCAATCGGAAAACCTGTGAACCCAGTGGGAAAAATTGAAGCTGGTTGGAAGGACCATCATTCCGTAAAAGATAAAGAAAAGTTGACTCATATGGATTTGAGTGACAGTGTTATATCCTGGGCTGGAATACTTCCAGCATATGGAGCAGTCAAATCGATCTGGGAGTTGAGAAAGCTGTCGAAACTTCTCGAAGTAATGAGTAACACAAATGCTTCTGCTCTCGAACTAGTGACTGATGAACTGAATGCAATGAGAACTGTTGTGCTACAAAACCGAGTGGCTCTTGACTTCACCCTAGCGGCGAGAGGTGGTACGTGCGCGCTTATCAAAGAAAAATGCTGTGCGTTCATACCAGACAATTGACATGAGATTAATGACCACCTAGAGGTAATACAGCAGGTATCGGCCATGACTGAACCAGGCCCAAACCCACTGACGAACTTTTTCCAGGGTCTGTTTGGTGGGTGGGGTTCCATCCTAATGAACATTTTGATTGCTATTTGTGTTGGTCTGCTTCTATTGGGAGCATGTGTCTGTTGTGGGATCCCCTGCATGAAAAGATTGATCAAAGATTTTAGTGATATATCTGTAACTGAAACTTTGTACCAAGACATTGAATTAGAACTATTAATTCCAGACGAAACTCTTTCCGAAGTATAAACTAAATGACTTGCCTAGTTGAAAGTCCTTAAGGGAGAAGGCTAGGGGACGATATAACATTGTTTATATTTCAGAATAGAATAAAAGTATTAAAAGGGAGGAAAATGTTAGAAAAATATGTATTTGAACACATATACAGTGTTAGTTAAAAAGCAAAAAGTATACAATGCATTTTATTCTATTTACAATATGGCAATAAGAATGATTTTACATGTAATTGCTTGAAGCTTTGGAGCTGCAGTGTATTTGAACTCTGACCCTGGCAGTAGCCAGCTCAGCAAGCTTATGTTTTTCACTAATGATTATCTGCTGGGTCAGGAAATTAAATGTATAAAGCATTGAAAATCTTCTTCCTTCCCCTGGGATAATTGGCCTTGTGAATGTTACCAAGATAAGACACAGCTGCTGAAGTAATGTTGCAAGAAGAACAAAGAAGTGTATTACAAGACTGAACCAACTATTGTATTCAAGCAGGCCTGAAACCTTGAAGGAGTAACATTTACAGAAAGACATTATAACTGACCAGGTGCTTTGCAAGGCTGTATTATTCCCATGGGAAAACTTTTAAAATGTATAACATCAGCTTTTTCTTATGAATAGAATATTGTAGACCATAGTGATGTAGGTGCCCTGTGACTAACCATGTCAGTAAGGTGGGCACAGCTTGAGTGTTAAACCTATATAAAATTGTGTACTTCCTGCATCATGTCAGACAAAATTCTGTACTTGTACGTTTTTTGCCTCCTGGTGTACACTAGTAAACTTTTGCATCTGAGCCTCCTGTGTTGTTATCATTGTTTTTATTTAACAGTTTTTCAAGCAGAGGAGGGTGTTCTTCCAGTGCTGGGACCGTTCTTTTTTATTCTTAGACAGCAATTTCTTCCACTTGTTGTATAACTTATTAATCCTAGATGTCCACCAGGGAGGCTTGTTTTTTTCTTGAAGATCTTGTTTTGATCCTATCAGGTACAGCTGTGTCAACACATTTGAATAAGTGATTGGACAGGGCATTTGTCTATACCTTAGTATAGCTGTTAATGCCATCTGTGGGTTCAGGAGCTTGGAAGTTATTTATGCCATCCTTTAGGAGGGTATAATTAGCTTTGGTGAAAAATTTCAGCTTGATTTTTAACTAAGATGGGTTCAAGTGTTATAGCTACTTCAAATGTGACTGATTTCTGAAGGGATTTAATCAGTGAGGGTCCTGTACTTGTGGTGGTGCAACAGTCACCCATGTTGTTGAGGACCAGGACGGGAATATTTGAGCCCCTGGTGGGGTTGCATACTACCTGTTCAAGGACATTAGTGTTAACAAAGTCCAGGAACCTTTGCATGTTGGTACTTGTGTAAGTTTCGCAGTCAACTGAGGTACAGTTAAAATTGCTCATGACTAGAGTATTTGGTTGTAATTTGATTGACAAATAGGTTCAAGTAGCAGGATGGGTATCTTGGTTCTTTGAAGCAGGCCTATAGCTTAATAGGTGGATAGTACATGACAACAATACATGAATTTTGTCTCCTGCTGTGGTTGCTATTTAATAAACACAACAGACACAAGCAAATATATTGCCAAAAAGATTTGTGTAGATAACAATTAGAAATGCAAGGACTATATACGGAAACTAAATGGCCTAAAAATGGACTTTCAAAATCCATCTCTGAGATGCCAGCTTCTCAGAATATTCCCTTTTCTTTGAGTTATGGCAATCTCAGAGTTGCTATATATAACGTTAGGGGGTGTGGGGGACAATTCCCTAAAAACATGTAAGAATCTTTAAGTGACAATGATTTTCAATCTAAATTTCTGGAAAAAAAATTGCATTTGCAAGCTGCTGTTTCTGTGCTATGCAAAATGATCATAGATACTTAACAAAGCATATAATAGTTCCAACTAAACTGCAAAATTGTTACACTCAGGACTTGTCTAGGGTCATAGTGATGTCGTCTTCTGAACTATTGTCTTCAGCTAATGAAATGCATTCTGAGATTAATAAGAAATCTGCATGGACCTACTTCAGTCTAGAAACAATAAAGCTGTAAGTCTGAGTGGTACCAGGCAGAACTAAGTCAAGCTTGACTAGTGACTGTAACTTTTATATATGTATATGGTTAATAGTATCCTTGAGAAGATGGCTAGCCCTGAAACTACCACATTTATAATCCTCCCCTAAGAGCAGATCCATTGGTTAGGGTTTTGAGAAAGCAAATTGACAGCAACCTGGCCTTTGACCATCATGCAATAGTAGTATTGAAATCATTCTTTGTTGTGCAACTTACTAGCAAGGATATGGCATCTAGCTCCAAGTATGTCATTGTTGTGCCACAATCGGCCCTCATCAGATTAATTTTTGACGTTTATTATGTACGTGTGTGTGTGTGTGTGTGTGTGTGTGTGTGTGTGTGTGTGTGTGTGTGTGAGTGTGTCTGCATGTGTGTG
>NC_056729.1:143660630-143865630 GCF_019279795.1 Protopterus annectens
CATCTCACAGAGAGAGGTCCTCTTGTTCAGTTTTTGGCTGGGCGTACCTTTTGTGTAAAATCTGCATGTCCTCCATGTTCTCATAATGCGTTTCCCCAGGTCCACTGATTTCTTCCCACATTACAAAGATAAGCAGTACATGGATTGATGATTTTAAGTTGTCTGCGTGCATGAATGAAATGCAAGAAAGACCAGGCAGCCTACTTTGTTTCCTCTGACTTGTAAACTGCACAGATAGTGGTAGCTGTCTGCAGGGACACACTAGAAGTCAGATGCAACTCATAACAGAGAACATGCATTTGTCCTTTTGATATGGATTATGTATGCGTTTTTCTAACTGCACCTAAGTCAACACAGGATGATTTTACAATGTACAGAAGATATCCATGAATATGTGACTAAATGTTCCACATGAATTATGATACATTAAAGAATGTGACAACAATGTTTTTTTTTTTTTTTTTTTTTTTTTTTTTTTTTAGCAGACGCAATGTCTGGGATGAAAATTTTGTTGGTACATGTGAAGAACAAAACCATGAAGCAGAACATTTTGTCTACTTACAAGAAATGTTTTACTTTCATCTTGCCTGTTTAAAAAAGAACATGATAAGATATTTTGGACAGTCACCTTTCATTTGTCTTATAATGTAAATATCTGTACATACATTGTAGGGTAGGTTGGGCTTATACTGTAGAATAATACAATGCATTTGTTCTTTAAGTTGAAATTGTGCTGCCTTGTCTTCTATTTATACCTGTAGAACAACTACATGCTAACACTTAGATATTTTCTTATGTGACAGCAGACTTAGTAGGCCTTACAGCCGTACAGGCTTAGGCTTGCTTTACTGATGATTATTTGAAGATCTTATCCTGTGATGTATTTGAAATATTTAAATTACAAAACAAATCAGAGATGACTGCCCAAAAGTTCTTTTCGTGTTACTAAGCAAGAAAAAATGAGATGATTCTTGTATCTGACAGTTATCCATGTATGTGGATGACAGCTGTAGCTATGTTGGTTAAGGCAGAAGGTTACCTGGGAAAAGGGTCTTGGGGGGTGATTGACAATGATGATTTGATGGAAGGGGAGTAAAGAAATCTATTGCATTCATTCATGTGGTACTGCAGTTTAGGGTGGATGCTGGTATTTGGTATTCATTCATTTTAGCAGTTATGGCTGTTCAGCCATTTAAATGAATGAATGGCTTTATGAAAAGATCAGAAAAACCTTTTTTATTCATTTTTTATCTAGGGTGCTTACTTACCTAGCTAATGATATGATGTGGGCATGACAGCACTGTAACTGAAATTACTGAATAGCTATGTATCTTGATGCCCCACTTTGCAAGATCTTGTTGAGGAATGTGATAGCAAGTGCAGGCCAACCTCTCTATCCCTTTTCAAATCTACACACACACACACACACACACACACACACACACACACACACACACACACACACACTGGCAAAAGACAACTTGTTGAATGGGACAACATCTGGTACAGCTGATTGAAAATCAGCTAATTGAGTATATCAGCATTTTTGTACTCTGAGATTTGGTCTTTCCCTATTGTATGGCAATCTCAGAATTAGTATATAATTGGCTGGGGACACAGGGGTGCAGCAGGGATTGTCCCCCTACAAAAAGCAACAGTTTTCCTTATTGATTTTAACAATTTGCTTAGCATCTGGCCCAGGAGTACAATATTTGTGGCAAATACCTTTTCCACTTCCACAGTGCCTTTTTTTACACAAAGCCAAACTGATTAACCTTCCAACTTAACTGAACCTATGAAGGAATGTCTGAAGGTGGTACTGCTCAATGCTAGAAATCTTAACAAGATACTCCAGTCCCGGTGGGGCGGGGCCAAGATGGTGAGCAGTTAACACCTCTGTTTTTTAGCTCTGCTTCATTTTAACATCTCTGACAGGATTTTACTAAATAATTCAAATAGAATATTTCAAAACTTGATAGATTTATGGTTGAACATCTGCTGAAAAATTTACTACAATAAATAACAAGTTTGAAACCCTTTTAATTGCCTTGTCCTGTCAAGTAAACTAGGAATAACTAACTGTCTCAGAATGAGCCAGTCTAAGCCCAATGTACAAGACAGTATGAAAAAAAGCATAAAGGCTATACTAAGTAACATCAGAGAGTTATGTATAAAGAGAGATAAATTAGAAAGCAAAATGGACAATTTTAAAGAGGAATATAAAAGCAAGTTGAAGTGCTGAGTGAATCTCTTAAACAACAATCATCACACATCTCAAGTATAGAAGAGGCAATGTCTGATTTTGATGGAAGAGTACTTGCAAATGAGAATAAGACTGAATTTCTTCTAAAACAAAACAACTTATTCTGGAAAAGAATAGAAGACTCCGAGAACAGATCTTGAAGGAATAACAACTGCATGTGTCACAAAAGGAAATATTGCCAGCCCAGCTCACTGGAATTTTGTAAATAATTATATGTCATTTGTGAATATCGACATGATTCATATGCTTGTGTCACCATGTATTCGAACTGTATGTTATGTGTATATCAAACTGCTGGTACAGAAGTTTGTGTGAAGTACTGAGCTTGAAGATGTTAACCACAGTGTACTCTATTAAAAGTGAACAGAAATGTATATACACTATTATAGTGGTGCAAATGTACATATTTTTAACAATGTAAACACAAACGACCAACTGAAGCCAAGAAACCAAAAAATGTAGTCCACAGCAGAAAGAAGGTAAATGAAAATCCAGTAGGTGAAATTCAATGAACAAATTTATTGGATAAAAAACACACAGTAACAAATCCCTCAAGCGCTTTCGCTCAGTGCAATACTGAGCTTTATCAAGATGAACACCATGTAACAACTGCTCCTATTTAAATACTAAAAAGATCATGTGATCAATTAAGTTAAAAACTAATTGATAAAATATTACCTGCAAGTGCTTGGTATTAAAAGGACTACATGTAAAACCAGTTAAATAGCCTTGTCATAATATTTCTCATATACATAAAGGCTCGAAACATAAACTTCTTGCTAAACATTGTTCAACAACAATAAAACATTAAATGAATCATATTGAGATCAAGATAATAAATGCTAATTAATACTAAATAAGTATGAAGAAAAAAAAAAGTAAAATGAATAAATATAAAAAATCAAAATAATAAAAAATGTATGAATCAATTATTTGGGAGTGTATTAAGTATGTGAATATACCAATTTTATGTTGTATTATTATAATTTGGCTCTTCTTAATTTCAAAACACTGCTCAAGTTCATGTTGTCATTAAGCCCTGGCCATTTTGCAGCGTCCAACCTTAGTTGCCATATAAGCTCTTTATATTCCAGTTTACTCTCCCAATCACCCCCTCTACCATCCGGTGTAAGCTGCTCTAAAACAATAAACCTAAGCTCCATGTTGGGACAGGACAATGAATGCTTATAAAAAGCATTAGATTCCTTCTTCTTTGTGATGTCATATAAATGTTCATAAATTCTTCTTTTTAATGTCCTTTCTGTTTTCCCTACATAGAAGCTTTGGCATTTTAAACAAAAACCTAAATAAACAACATATTTTGTATTTCAATTAAAATACCCACTTGCCCGACATATAAATTTCCTTGATGGAATATGTAAAGTGTCACCATTGAAAATGTTTGGGCACTGTTTACACATTCCACACTTAAATGTTCCTTTCTTGCGCCTAATATTAACAGTTTCTGTTGCATGCTTTCTTTCAACCAATTCTTTCAAATTAGTGTCCCTTTGCCTAACAAATTTGGGTTGCTTTGAAACCATCTCTGTTAATCCTTCATGTAATGAAAGTACGGGCCAAAACCTTAGTACTGCTTCCTCTATTACCCTAGAATTACTGGAAAAAGTGTGTGTGTATACATTTTGCTCAAACTTTTGGGGGTTGGTATTCAGCTCATCCACTAATGTGGTGGTAGACCCTAATAAAGGTGGATATCTATCTTCCCTATGTGTACATACTTCTAAGGCCAGAGTGTTGACCAATGTGACAGGATAACCTATTTCGTAAAACCTCTCTTTCAAGAAGTTCACCTCTTCTAAAAAATTTTTTGTAGTACTGGTCATTCTGGATGCACGTATGAGCTGCCCTTTAACAATCCCTTTCTTTTGATAAAAAGGGTGGCTGCTCTCAAAGTGCAGGTATGAGTTGGAATATGTTGGTTTCCTAAATACCTTTGAACCAAACCTGTTGTTGATAGTGTCTTTGAACAGGGTAATGTCCAAATAATTTAAACTTTGGTCACTGACAGAATGTGTGAAAACCAAAAATGAGGTGGTAGAGTTGATGTAACCAATGAAATACAAAAACTCTTCTGTTGTTCCGCACCATAAAAGGCATATGTCGTCCAGGTACCTAACATAATGTTTGATATGCTTCGCCCATGCTGTCGCAAATATAAAAGTCTGCTCCCATTTGTGCATTTTTAAAAATGGAAACTGGAACATAAAAGTTTAACTTGCAAAACTTCAGGAAAATAGTTGAAATTAAATTGTTTTATAACCATGTAAGAAAAGAGATAGTTTCAATGCAGCAAGGAGGCAGGATGTCTAAAACTGAGGAGCCTTCAGCATTGTTTTGTGTTTTATTATTTTATGTCTTCCAGCAGTTGCAAGCATCTGAAGTTTATGTATTTTCACAAGGATATGCTAAATGGTAGCAGTTTCTAGCAATGGTTGTGAGCCTAAGAACTGAAGTCAGGTGACAAAAAAATGATGTCATGCTGCAAGTATCTCAGCAGTAATATTTGATATTAATTTAAGAACTCTCTGAGAGAGTTATTGCATTTTGTAGTTAGAATTTTTGACCTGGCAGCATCCGCTGGAAACATCTACTCACCACATCGGTCTTGCCTTGTTGTAAGTAAGTTAACTAGGGTACAGTAAATTATTTTAGATATAGTCAGAAATATAATAAAGATTAGTTTAGATGCATTCTGTATTTATTTGAGACTGTCCTGCAATTTTGTTTTAAATATTTCATGTGATTTTGAACTCTGAATTTACTGTGATGATTTACTGAGTATTTTCTTGTTCTTTTATTATTTATTAATAAATATATTTAAACCTATATTTGTGGCTAATATTTGTGAGACATATTTAAGCTCTGGCAGTACTTGCATATTTATTTGGCACTACTATGCAGGCCACTCCTAATAGTCTTACTCTTGATCAGACTACCATTTGGATTAGTAGTAACATTACACAGTAGGATTGGACAGCCTTTGTTAAGGGCCTTAAAGTAGATGATAAGGGGTTCTTGTGGCAGTGATAACTACCTTATAGTCTGGGCAAAGGGGGGCATAGCTAGTAAGCCTGTTCCAGCCTTTCCCATGTGTATGTGTGTGTAAAACAAATCTCCAAGAGTATATGTGTCAGCTACTTGGGTAGGGACATGAAGCACTGGTTGGACAGACAAAGAGAGAGAGAGAGAGAGTGCTGGAGGACTTGGCTTGGAACCCTGGGAAAGGACTCAGCTGTATAGCTCTGCCAGTGGGAAGTCTTATTTGGGGATCTGGAGAAAGAGGGAGAAACCAGCCCCAGACTGATTGTGGTCTCTGTGTGCTCTTAAGGGAAATTGCACTTTACTGTGTGTGTGTACTTGTCATCCTCCCAGTGTGTACATTCCCTACTGTTGCCAATGGTGAGGATTGAGGCTACTTGATTACTAGGCCAGTGTTGGGGCATCACAGCACAGATTAATTATACAGTTAAAATTACAGAAATACCATAAGATTTGACAATGGCTATTTAACATTAGTGATGTCAAAGAGAAAAGCATGTGTGCACTTATTAAAAGCTTAAAGAAAAACAATATTAAAGCACAAAAATAAGGATTTGCCTTCCAGAAGGAAAGAAGATGTTTAACACCATGAAAGATGCAATGGACTTTATGCAGAAAAAATAAAATTCTAGAAAACACAGAAGAAATGGATTGGAATCTATGATTGGAATCTATCAACTTCTTTGAAGAGAAATGCAATGATAAACAAAATGAAAATCAATATGTCTCTCATGGTTAGGAATTCTTATTAATTTAAAGAAGTGCTTGAATACTTATGAACAGGTACTGAATGTTACTTTTTACAAGGTAAATCTTTTATTTCTTTCTTTCCCAGCTTCAGATAGTTACTAGTTCCTTTTTTTAAATGTTAAGAGTTTGATTTTTTTAGATATATATGAAATTAAAACCATTTGTTTTAATTTAGAGTTTAAAAGGTTAAACTATTCATTTTATAAAAAAGTTAATCATTATTATGATAAAACTTATGTTAGGTGGTACACTTTGTGATATCTTGGCACAGTTGCATAATATGCTATTAAATATAATACAGATGCAACAAATTACACTAATGAGGCATGCTGAGTTACATTCTGGGTTCTTAAAATGGTCCAGTATTGTGTTACTGTTAGTATACTTAATATGCAATAGCACCCAGGAAAGACATGCTATGTCATAAGCAAATTATAAAAAATATAAATTTTTACATCTATAAAAGTTACTATTGGAATTATATCAAAACAGAGTAACATTCACACTTTTACATGTTAAACCTGGATCACACATAACTGTCATTCTTTTAATGTAATTTTATATGCTATGTCTCCTTTAAAAAATGACAGTCTGCTTTATATATTAAACATGTCATAAAAATAGTGCTTACTGAATCATTAAATGTTATTTCTTTCAGTACAATGGCTTTTTATTGGTTAGGTTACTTTGAGATGGTTTATGTTGGTTTTTGGTGATTTGGAGGGGTTTGAGGGATTGATGCATGGTGTGGAGGTGGCTTGGATCCCCCTGCAAGTGCTTTTGCGTGAATTGTAACTGATGCACTGTTCATTTTCAAGCCCCTATCATAAAAAAAACATCTTGAAACAACTTAGAATCATGAGAATTTTGTGATACTGTGGGAGTTCTGAAAATTCTAAGAACTGTCCGGGTTACTTCTTTCTGTCTAAAAGTAAATAATCATAATATTTTAAATCATGTGCTAAGATATCGATGAATACAGATTAGATAATAATCAAAAGACAGGGACTTGCATTCTAAACCACCATCAGTTATTCTAGCAATAGCCCAAGTCCGGGTGTGGGTAATGCTGGTTTAACCCATGGCTGGCATGGTTTGGTCACAAGGGCAAAGCCTGAGTGACCAAAAAAAGAGAACTATGAGTAAATCCAGCATTACCCACAGCCAGCCGTCAGTTATTGCTATTATACAATGACATTATTTAAAAATAAAGTTAGTTACTTTTCTTAAATAATGTCCTTGCATAAGGGCACTGGGATGCTCTTCCACATTTTTCCCTGGTATCCTGGGGCTTTCCTGATGTACTGTGCATGCATATGGGACTTTTATTCCCACACTTATGCAGTACATCAGTACTGTGTAAAGGAAGCAATGGAGAAAGGAAGATCTCTGCTGCTTGTTTTAGTTTGTTTTGAATTAAAAAATTAATCTGGGAGACTTTCAATGTATGGGAGAGAAGGGACAGAGGAAATAAAAGGATAATCATGTATGGTTATCTAGTTTTGCATAATGTGCCTAATAATCCTTTTATTTTTTCTGTGTCCTGACTCTATCATTCATTTGAAGTTTCTGGTTTTGTAAATTTATTTTAAAAAAATGAAAGAAAAGTAACATTTTTATCACATATATTAATGGAGAAAAGTCCATCCGATCGGACCTTTTCCATTGGTATATGCTCGATTTATAATGGGCACACTGGTTGCGCTGACCAATCAGCATGCTTTTTTTTAATGTTTATGACCAGTCAATGTATAATAAATAGTTCTGAATGCTTGCGGCATACAAATATGATAGTTTATATACTAGCCTATAGAATGACACTTCCGATAAAAAAATTTAGGATTGCATTTTTCAGTTATTTTCTACTTTTAATGATTAAAAAAAAAACGTTAATATCTGAGAACAATTTATTATGGAAAGCTTGAATGTTAAAAGGGAAGATTTTTCAGATGTTTGTTCAGATACTATTAGACATCAATTAAGGAAAAAAATGGAACTGAATCTAACATTAGTACTGGATTAAAGAGTATCAAATATATAAGGATAAATATAAATGTTCTATTATATGATACATTACACTAGGACTATAGCTAAAATATAAAACTTAGGAATATAGTAATAGTACAAGACTTAGTGTACAAACAGAAATAGAAAGAGATCAGAATAAGTAAACATGTTTATAGTCAAAGAATTTAAATATATCAACAAGGGTGGGTTGGTATAGTGGTAGAGGTGTTTGCCTTATAGGCAAAATGTACAGAGTTTGATTCTCCCATGGGGTAATTGGATGGGCTTGGGATGGCCCACAAGATCAGTTAGCCTAGTACAAATTTATGAACTTATTATCCTATGAACAAGTTCACACATATAAACAAAACAGAAAAAAATCTAAAATCATCTGACCTATAAATGAATAAATATGAAAATAAAAACTGATTTCCTCCCTATAGTAGACCACAGAGATAATGTGAGCGACAGGGAAAGATGATTGTAAAGATATTCAGTTTGATCAACTTATAGTAAAGATTCTGAGCACCTCTTTAACTTTTCTTATTCATAATAATTCATGGATGCACTTTTTTAAGATGATGAATACTAAAAAATGAGATACATTAATGCGAATCAGAAGTATGAGTTAAGCTTTGTTAGTCTAATGGAAAGTTTGAGAGGTAGTTTGTTCATCTTTTTCAACAAACTAGGAATACATTATTCCATAGCATGTTTTAGGAGTATATCATTAGGTAATTTTTTATTTGTTTCAAAAGTGTTGCCCATACCTGAAGATTTCTTATTGTTTTATATATATATATATATATATATATATATATATATATATATATATATATATATATATATATATATATATATATATATATATATATATATATCATATATAATAAGTTCTGTGCATAAATGTAATTTCATTACACTTGTGCTTTTTTTCTGTCTTATATAAATATTTGATTTTAAATGCATATCTGTTAATATTAATGGATTGAATAATCCAGTAAAGAGGGGGAGTCTTTTCAAATACTTGCAATTACATATAGCTCAAAAAATATTTTTACAGGAAATGCATTTACTTAATAAAGATATAAATATATTTTGCTTTAAAGAATTATTTGGTTTTAGCAGGTTCTGACTTTCCAGCTAAAAGAAGAGGCACCCTCATTCTATGGAAGACTTCACCATTAATGCCGAAAGTAAAAGATAACTAAGTTGATAAAAGTGGTATGTTAAGCAGTGTTATAGTTTAGTAGAGCAGAAAACTATATAGATTAGTGAACTGTTACTGGATTGCAGGGGTTGGAGTTAAAGATGCAAAAAAAAAAATACTTAGACACTATAGCCTAATAAATGAAAAGGGATGTCATAATGGCTTGTTATTTTAATTGTATTTGATCAGCCAAAGATTCCATTGTAGATAGAAAGCTGAGAATCACATCCAAACATTTAGTGAACTTTGTAAATCTAAGGAATTTAAAAGATATATATGATCTAAGGAAAACTAACTTCAATTTAACCATTATTCATATAGATATGGAATACAAACAAATATTGATAAAACGTTTGCTTCAAACAATCTATCCCATATCAGAGAAGTTCAAATAGTTTCACATTCATTTTCGAACCATAATGCAATAATCTTCAGTCTTCTTCTTCTTTCGGCTGCTCCCATTAGGGGTCACCACAGCAGATCAACTGTTTCCATTTCTTCCTGTCCTCTGCATCTTGCTCTGTCACACCAACCACCTGCATGTCCTCTCTCACAACATCCATAAACCTTATCTTAGGCGTTCCTCTTTTCCTGTTACCTGGCAGCTTCATCTTTAGCATCTTATTCCCAATATACTCTGCATACCTCCTCAGCACATGTTCAAACCAATGTAATATTGCCTCTCTGGCTTTGTCTCCAAACCTTCCAACCTGGGCTGACACTCTAATATACTTATTCCTAATCCTGTCCATCCTCATCACAACCAGTGCAAATCTTAACATCTTAAACTCTGCCATGTCAAGCTTTGACTCCTGACTTTTTGTCAGTGCCACTGTCTCCAACCCATATAACATAGCTGGTCTTATTACCCTCTTGTAGACCTTCCCTTTCACTCTTACTGGTACTCGTCTGTCACAAATCACTCATGACACTCTTCTCCACCCACCCCATCCTGCCTGTACTCTATTCTTCACCTCTCTTCCACACTCACCATTACTCTGAACTGTTGATCCCAAGTATTTAAACTCATGCACCTTCACCACTTCTACTCCTTGCATCTTCACCATTCTTCCATCTTCCCTCTCATTCACACACATATATTCTGTCTTAGTCCTTCATTCCTCTTCTCTCTAGAGCATATCTCCACCTCTCCAGGGTCTCCTCCACATGTTCCCTACTCTCACTACAGATCACAATGTCATCTGCAAACATCATAGTCCACGGGGACTCCTGTCTGATCTTGTCTGTCAACCTGTCCATCACCACTGCAAATAAGAAAGGGCTCAGAGTTGATCATTGATGTAATCCGATCTCCACCTTAAACGCATCCGTCACTCCCACCGCAGACATCACCGCTGTCACATTACCCTCGTACATATCCTGTACCACTCTTACATACTTCTCTGACACACCTGACTTCCTCATACAATACCACATCTCTTCTCTAGGCACCCTGTCATATGCTTTCTCTAAGTCCACAAAGATACAATGCAACTCCTTCTGACCTTCTCTGTACTTCTCCATCAATACTCTCAGAGCAAACATTGCATCTGTAGTGCTCTTTCCTGGCATGAAATCATACTGCTGAGCACTAATCATCACGTCCCTTCTTAACCTAGCTTCCACTACTCTTTCCCATAACTTCATGCTGTGACTGATCAGCTTAATCCCTCTGTAGTTACTACAGCTCTGCACATCACCCTTATTCTTAAAAATCGGTACCAAAACACTTTTACTCCATTCCTCAGGCATCCTCTCACTTTCCAAGATTTCATTAAACAATCTTGTTAAAAACTCCACTGCCATTTCACCTAAACCATGCTTCCACAAGTATGTCATCTGGATCACCAGCCTTCCCATTCTTTATCCTCTTCATAACTATCCTTCCTCCTCGCTAATCTGCTGTACTTTATGATTCACTATCCGCACATCATTCAATCTTCTCTCCCTCTCATTCTCTTCATTCATCAGCCCCTGAAAGTACTCTTTCCATCTGCTCAACGCACTCTCCTTGCCTGTGAGTATGTTTCCCTCATTATCCTTTATCACCCTTACCTGCTGCACATCTTACAATCTTCAATATTATTTTAAAACTGACAATTTAATACATCATAGGAGATTACCAGCATACATTATTAAAATAAAAGGATTAAAGGATTGGTATGTTAAAGAGATCAACATTTTCCTATAAATAAACTTGAAAGGTAGAGTATCTGATATTGCCCTGCGGAATTCACTAAAGGCTTATTTAAAAGTGTTACAAGCTGGTATATTAGTAAAACAAGAGAAATGGACAAAGAATTGCATACACTACAGGCCAAAATAGACATAATAAAGTTAAATTTAAAACCAACTGACATTATCAGTCAGTCTGAACATTAAAACTTAAATACAAAACATGTTGAAATTCTAAATCACAAAGTTTCAATAAACTTGAAAAAAATAAACTTTAGGCATATTGAGTAAATCCTTTAAGTTTGCATAAACTTCTTTTTAGATCAAATAACTTGAATAAGCTAAATCATATCAAAGAAATGATAACACATACATATAACACAAAGAAAGAAGAATAGATACTAAATGTATTCTTGAGGACTTTAAAATATTTTATGAAAACATAATAATTCAAATAACCTAGAAAATATTAATACAGTTGAAACATTTCTAAAGGAAAATATAAATAAAATAACAAGTGAACAAATAAAAAAAATATATAGAACATTAGCTTTAACAGAAATAAAATATCAAATAAACAATTTAAAAAATAATAAGGTCCCAGGCTTAGATGGTTTTATACCAGAACTATATAAAATTCTACTGGATTATGCAGTTAAAATATTAGATAAGGTCTATAGAAAAACAATTGCTGAAGTCCCTCCATCATGGAAATATTCCCTTATGTCTCCTATTTTAAAACAAGATAAGGATCCTACAAAGTGTTTGACATACAGACCCATTTCGGGTCTATATTAAATCACTGAATGCTTAAAAAAGCTAACGGTGATTGATAGACCCTATGTAAGTGAAAGCTTACAATGTCAAAGTGTCAGAACAGCGATTTTTTTCTAAGGGAAAAAATCGCTATTCCAACAAAAAAAATAAATTTAAACATTAAATTAAGTAGGGGGCTGCACCCCCCACCCTCCTACTTAAATAGACCAACTTCAAGACCACAGTACAGTGTCAAAAACAGCAAAGTACTGAAGCGGCCAAGCGTATTATTTCCCAGGGAAAGAATTTGCTTAACAGCCGCTTCGATATTTTCCATTTTCAGCCTTTTAAGTTCAACCAAAACACATTCTCAAGAATGCATCTTCGGTCTTCTAATTTAGACCCCCCCATTTCACTTTCAAATGTGGAATATAAGATGCTTATGTCCATTTTAACTAACATAATTAATCTACTTATACCTAAACTAATTAACAATGATCAAACTTGGTTTATTTTAAATAGACAAGTATGGGATCATATAATAAGAATACATAAATTACTGGACTATCCAAATAAAAATAAAAATGAACTTTCTATCATTAGTTTCTATTTAGATAAGTCTTTTGACTCAGTTAATTTATTGTACCTGTTTAAAACACTTAAAGTATATAATTTCCCACCTGAGCTAATTCCCTTAATTTCTAAGTTATACAATAACTCTTGTGCATATGTTACAATAGGTTGTTTTATTTTTTCTTTAAATTACAAAATGACACAAAACAAGGCTATCCATTATCACCTTCCTTTTTATATTAGCTATGGAACTTTTTGCTAATAGTATTAGACCCAATAATTACATTAATGATATGAAAATAAAAGAAGATTTTGAACTAAAAATTCAACTCTTTCCTGATGATATTTTGTTAAAACTAAGACTATAGAAAATTCATTAGAACATATAATTAGTTCTCTGAGTCAATTTGAATAAATCTTGAACTTAATATTTAATCATAATTAATACAAAATTAAAAATTCATACAAAATATTCTAACTTCAATTGCAATAGCAATCAAATGAAATGCCTTGGCATACCCATTATGTGTAATAGCAAAGAGATGATACAAACAAACATTCATCAGGTTGTTGATAAAATTTTAAGTTTTGTCACAAAGTGGAACAAATTCTTCTTTACCATTGAAGAACAATGAATGTTTATTAAGATGATAGTACTCCATAAAATTGTATTTGCCTTACAATCTTTAGTACTATCTCCAACAAAACAATGATGCAGAAGATAGATAATGTTCTACTTAATTTTTTTGGCATCCTAATATGACCAAGAGTTTCTTTTGATTGGCACAGAAAGGTTGGGATAGTGGTGGAATAGGATTCCTTGATATTCAGTTGTAAGCTTCTTCAACAATTGTAAAAGTTATACCATTGTGGATAAATTCATCTTATGATTCAAAATGGAAATGAATACATCAAGAAATATTATTAATAAATTACAAATATATCATAACCAGTCATAAGCAAATAGTCCCTAATAGATTTATTTGATTATTAAAAGATTTTTGCATAAATGGAATTATACCCTTTTCTTAAATTCTCTATTCAAATAGCATAGTTTCCTCTGTTCAGAAGGTTGCCTCACAGTAAGACGCTGTCCGGTTCAATTCTCAGCTAGAGCGTCTTCTGCTTGGAGACATGCATGAATGGGTGTACCTTCGTTGAAGGTTGTGCGTCAGGGCTGGTAACTCGGCACGTAAAAATTAACTGCCAATCATTAGCGGACCGGAGTTCCGCTGTGGCAACCCCTAACCAGGAAAAGCCAAAAGACACAACAATAACAAATAACATAATTTCCTCTGTTCAGAAGTTCACATATTTAACCATTGTGTTAAAGACTTAATATCTTCTATGTTTCGAATTGAATATACAAATTACTTCTTAGAAACTCATAACTTCAACAAAATGCTAGTATATTGAAACAACAATGTAACTTAATTTATTGGCATTAGTTTTAGATGGTACTGATATGTATACAGTTGAAAATTTAAGATTCAAACACAATCAAGATTCTGAGAATTGGTTAATTTTACAAGTATTTGCAGATTTTGTTAACACAGAGATAAATAAGATATTTAACCAAGATAAAAAAATGTCCCCCAAATTATTGACATTCTTAATAAATATCAATAGTAATGCAATGAAAAATAAATTATATCTGTCACAAATGTATACATTTCTTAAGTTAGATTTCACATATTTAGACAATTCCTATTGGAACTATTCTCAGAAATTAATAATGAAGACTTTTCTGAAGAATACAAGAAAATAATATTAAAATCTACAGATAAAACCAAATCTACATTATACTGGAAGATTTTCACTTGGAAATTCTTACACAGAGCTTTTGTCACTCCTAACAAAATAACAATTATGTATAAATCAAATAGAATTAAATGCTGGTGATGTGATTCCAAAATAATAGCTGATTGGACACATATGGTATATGAATGTGAAGTTATTTCTCCTTTTTGGAAAGAAATTAATAACTTCATTCAAGCAATATGGTCAGACAGATGTAATATTTCTAAATCTTTAGTTTTATTTAATGCTCCAATTCCTGAGATAATTCCAAAAACCCATTTGCCTCTTTTTTTGGTTTATTCTTGCTATAGTCAGACAAGTAATTACTAATCATTAGAAAAGTAAAGTTACTCCCTCTAGTCTTGAATTTATTAGTATGGCAAAAATTGTTTGTAGAAGTAAATTAAATACTATAAAGATGAGAATGTCTAATGTTACACATTCATATAAATCTTGACTTAAACTTAAAGACTTGCTTGAAAAATATTATTTGTTGTTGATATGTATAACTCTGATATATCGATCAGCTTTGGACCTATGTGAATAGTTATTTGTTTGTTTTATAACTGATTTGTTTATCTAGTGTTTTAAAACCAAAGGAAAAAAAAGAAACTCCACTCTCTGCAAGCCTTCCTCTCCCTAGAGAGTGTAGACATCTGTGTAGTAATGGAGACATGGTTTAATGTCACTGAGAGTACCACAGCAATGCAAGGTTGTAATGCCTTTCACACCTTTATACCAGCTACTGCACAGGAGGGAACTAAAGGTAGAGGACTGTTAGTCTTTAAGACTCATCTCATATCCGGGCTAGTTAAAGTGTATGATCCACTGGAACTCATACCTGTGCAACTCACCATAAGAATAGTGTCGTACCATATCCTTGCAACATATAGGTCCCCCTCCATGTCCGAGAAAACCCATATTACCTAGCTCAATGTACTAGAGTTCCTCACCATTCAACCCAATATAATATTCATGGGGGACCTCAACTACCCCTCTATAGATTGGGAATCCTACACCACTTCTAATGCACAAGCCCAGTGATTCCTAAACTTTGTTAGTACCAACATCCTGGAACAGTTGGTCCATTCTTCTACCAGGAGTAAAGACATCCTTGACCTTGCACTCATGAGCATGGAGGGGAAATATTCATCACCCAATGTAATATCTTCACTTGTCAGATTTGACCATAAGGCAGTATTACTTGAAATAAAAATTAAATCCAGGGATCCAGCAAAACCAAAAACCTTTAGGAACTATTCCAAGGCTAACATCTCTCTACTAAGGAACACCTTAGCTTAATTCCTCACACCCCACCAAACCCAGTAAACCATAGAATACACTAAGCTATTTATATAATCTTTGTCCAGCCATACTGATAGCTGTATAGAGTGAGTTGTGCCAACTCATATGGAGAATAAGACAAATGCAAAAGACAAGATAACCTGGTGGAATAATGATATCAATTGGTTATACAACAAAAGGAAAAATGTTGCCCAAGCATAGGTGGAGCAAAACCATACATACTAAAAGCCCCTGACCAATCTAAACATGCAGCTAAGAGGGTTAATTAATACTTCAAAGGCTAAATTTGAAGAAAAAATAGCTTCTCTAGCAGAGGTTAACCACAAAGCCTTCTACTGCTATGCCCATAACCACAGAGGAAATATATAACAATGTGCAGAATTTATTGTAAATGACATCACCCACACTGAACTGGAGGCCATTGTCAACCTTTTGGCAGACAGGTTTAGCTCAAATTTCTCCCCCCCACTCCCCCCAATTGTCCAAATGAAATACCACATAATACAATCCCCCCAACCATTATTAGAGAACAGGTCGTCAATGCGTTTTCCAAAGCCAAAAACACTGCATCAGTGGTTCCTGATAACTTCCCAGGATGTTATATAAATAGCATGAAACATGGCCTCTCTGTTTCACTTGAATCACTTTTCAACTCGAGTCTTCAGTCAGGTTTTGTGCCCATGGAATGGAAGATAGCTACAGTCATTCCCCTGCACAAAGAAGGTCCAACCACTAATCCAGGTAACTACATGCCAATAAGTCTTACCAACCTCATATGTAAGGCCATGGAAAGAATTATCATGGACATGATAAATGAAGGCATAGGTAACCCACAAATGCTGGACCCATCACAGTTTGGCTGTATTAAAGGAAGGTCATGTCTACTTAATCTGATGGACTTTTTTGAGAGGTCACTAAAGCATTGAATGAAGGTAAGAATGTGCACCAGGCTTACCTGGACCTTGGCCAAGGCTTTTGGTATAATACCCCACTCAAGGCATTACTGGTAAGTTCATTAATTTAGTAAAAATCCCCTTTATCACCCCCTGGATAGTGAACTGCTCACAGATAGGACCCTGGAGGTCAAAATAAGTAAGGCAACCTCCATCAAGAGGCCAGGCACTAGTGAGTTCCCTAGGGCTTGATATTGGTTCTGCTCCTTTTTGGCATCTATTTCTCTGAAATGGAAACAAATGCTGAAGATTTATGTCTGACTATGTTTGCAGATGATTGCAGGCTGGAGGTTATCACTGACTCTCCTGCAGACACTAACATTCTTCAAGAAGGTCTATCTCTGACTAACAAATGGTGCCAAACCAGTGGTCTTAAACTCAGTGCTAAGAAGTGTATGATTGTACTCTTTGAGAAATCAACCATCCTGGCTAATTGCCGAGTTGATAATACATCCCTAAGAGTTGACCTAGTGGTCAGGAATCTGGGTACACACGTAGACAGTTCCCTTATCTTCGACCACCTTGTGGTCACAGTGGTAAGGAATTATTTTTATGTTGCACAACTTATAAGTAAGGGCATGGCATCTAGGGCCAAACAGGTGATTATCCCACTCTACTCTGTTCTTATCAGATGAATCATTGAGTACAATGCTCCTTTTGCTATGTACCTGACCAGGTATTTGCAGCAACTAGACTGGCCTCAAAGGTTCCTTATAAAAAGAATACAAGATGTAACAAACCTGCCTTATGCAGAGTGCCTTAATTCTCTTTACCTCTGCTCAGTCTCATATAGATTGCTGAGAGATGACCTATGCCTAGCTTACAAGGCATCCACAAATCCCACACTTATGACTTTTTCTACTTATCTGTAAGTCAAAGTGTACCAGAAACACAAGGTCTAGTGCTCTAAATCTTGTCTGTGACTTAAATAGAACATGTTGGAGAGACAGAGATGTGTCCCAGAGACTGCCCCTCCTATGAAGCAAGCTTCCCATCCATCTGTAGCTGAGTCCATCTATTACCCAGTTTAAGCACAACTTAGACAAGTGGGTGGGGAATAGAAAAATTACACTGGGCGTGGCACCCAGGTCCCTTATGGACAGAGGCAGCTTATAAATACCTGGCCTTCAATGTTGTATTTGGATACAGGACATCACTATTCTTTCGTGAAAGCTTGGCTAGGTTTAGAAAGGCTCCCTTAAGTCAGTAGCCTGGTAACTTACTATGAATCTATGAATCTTTGTTTTATTTTCTGTAAGGTGTTGATTGACAACATGTTTGATCACTAACTTTTCAATGTGTTGACTTTTACATGTGTTGACACACACACACACACACACACACACACACACACACACACACACACACACACACACACACACACACACACACACACACACACACACACACACACACACACACACACACAAACACACACACACACACACATAAATACATATATATAGCTTTACCTTCATAATGTCGAGCACATATAATCGACCGGCCACATCACTGAACCGTTTCCGCAAAACCAGAACCATGAAATCTTTCAAATGTTGAAAAAACTTAGAATTTCGACATTTCCAACCGTGCCACACCTCCACACCAGTGCTAACATGCATCAAAAAGGGGGAGAGATTTTGTAGTTCAGAAATTTGATGTTTGACATTTTGAAGAGTCGCAGTTCGGTATTTGCGGAATTTATATATATATATATATATATATATATATATATATATATATATATATATATATATATATATATATATATCTAAATATAAATACACATATACATATAGGTACTTCCTAGGCTTTTGATCTGTGAGGATTTTATGAAGCCTAGTCTTACATCCTCATTGTAGATTTTATATATTTTTTACATAAATAGCTCAGAGGTGGGAAGGACAAGGACAAAACAAGCATCTCCTAGGACATTTACTTGTTGCCTTATCCATGAAAAACATGGGTGTTAAATCAGTGATGAATTGGAAGTCTCTCATCCATTCATCTAAATTACATCTGAGCAGAGTAAGATAAGTACTTCTTATGTGGAATGGAAGTTGGCTCTATAGAAGAGGTATTCTCTGTCATGAATATGTATTCCTCCAACATTTTCTATTTTTGTGGAAAAGAGATTGAGATTTTGTGAGGATGTTCAAGCTACCATTCCACTTGCAAATGAGTAATGTACCTGATAAGATAGAGTTTTGTTTAGGGCCTATACAGGAGATAATGGTTGACTCCTAGTAGCCTGCATGACCAGATAAGAGGAACAAAGCGCTGAGATGATCTGCACTAGATTTTTTTTTAATTAATAAAGCATCTGGGTTGCTATTCTTTGTTTCCTTTGCAGCTCTCCCTTGTACATTTTTCTCTTTGTCCCACAATAATAAGCTGTTCATTTATGTGTACTGTGCTACAAATAAAAAGTGATCTTCTAAAGACCTTCATACTAATTTTATACTGTCAGTTAATAAGTGACAATATCTTGCAATATTATTCCTCTCTTGAGTGAAAACAGAATAGCTCAGGATAATTCTTATCATCTTGGGAGAAGCATCATTTTTAAGAATTGTTTAACTACATCACTACAGATAGATACGCAGTCCATGAGATGTTAATATTATGATCAAGGGGAAAAAGCATGCAAAAATGCATTGCTCAACAGAATTTCTTCTCAAAATGAATGAGTAAACTAAATGCACAGCATTAGGAGTAAGAAAGTGTGCATTTTTCCTTCCATCTTTGGGCATCCAAATAAAGTAATTGTGCAAAACACTGAGTTAATTGGGGTTGGTGTGCAACAGTGTATTCTTGAAAGCCTTTCTTTCTAAATTTGTCTGTCAAAACAAGCATCTGAATTAAATGTTCTACACTATGATAAAATTCTTCCTTGGCATCTAATACTTTCAGCTGTTACTTAGGGTGCTTGATTTTGAGTAACATATTCTGATAAACTTGATCAAATTCACATCTTTGCAATAGTTTCAAGGCTTCAGATATGACATTGGATGCTGACAGTCTAGTTTTTGAATCGTCAGACAATTTGCATCTACTGAGCTGCAAAGTGTTATTATCCGATGCACTGAACAGAAACAACCTCACATGTCTACATTCTTTCACTAGTTGAATCATTCTTTTGAATTTTAAAATATTAAAAAGAAGAAAATGTGTCCAAGGAAGCCAAAGGTTACCCAGTAGGAAGTAAATAAGATAAATGCTGCAAACAAACCAGGCATCCACCAAGGCTGTAAAAGTATAAAACTTTAATACACAGAGTACACAGGATAAGCGCTTTCACAAAAGTTGTGCTTCATCAGATCCACAGAATAAAACAACAAAACTCATTAAATACTAAAACATGTGCTTCAGTTAACCAATAGAATACAGCAATCAATTATTGATGTATACTTCTTTTCCTAAGAATTGTTTTTAAAGGAACAGAGGCAGTTTATCTGCCTGCAACTTTACAATCCACCTTGTCTCTGCAGTTTCAACTCTATTATTAACATCACCATGCCTTTTGTTAAAATATAGCAATTGGAACACTATAAAATCAAAACTATGATCAGTAAAAATAGAAACATGTTTGGCTAGGGCATTAAGTCTGTTTTTGCATCTAATGTCACCCATATGTTGAAGAATGCACTCTTTAAACATCCTAACAGATTCCCCACGTAGAATGAAGTGCAGCGTTTACATCTGGCCAAGTATACTAGACCATGGGACTTACAATCAGCATAAAAGTCAGGTTTAAATATAACATCATATACTGAATGCTGAAAAACTACCCTGGTAGAAATGTGACAGCAGGCTTTGCAGCCCCTACAAGGATAGGTTCCCTTCCACTCAGAAGACAAAACTGGTCTAACCGCAGATCTATAACACAGTTGTCTCTTCAGAGACAAATTCTTCTTAAAAACATAACTAGGTTTATCACCCAATATCAATTTTATTTTGTCGTCTGAGGGCAATATGGGCCAAAATGTATTAACTGTGCTGCAGACCTGCTGCACATTATTGCCATAAGTCAATGAAAGTCTAACTTTATGGCCAGTTGAATTATCATGGGGTAACTTTGACTCATATGAGCGTTTAAAGAAAGGTTTGCCCTTGCTTGATCTCAAGGAAGCAACTTCCCCATATGTAGCATTCAGATCCTACTGCTTATAGCCCCTAGCCAAAAAGTCATTACTTAGTAGATCCATAGCTTCAAAACATTCTATATGCTCAGTGTGTAAGTGAGAAATTCTAAGGTACTGACTTTTGGTGATATTGTTAAAAACATGCCTGGGATGCATGCTATTATGATGTAAAAAAAGTATTCTTCCTACATGGTTTCCTATATAACTCCATCAAAACGGTCAATTTTCACATCTAGAAAGTCTATAGTAATGGCTGAATAATTCACAGTAAATTAAAAATAATTACTTCATATTTCTAAATAATGGACAAGTGCACAGCATTATAAGTAAGAAAGTGTGTATTTTTCCTTTCATCTTTGGGCATCCAAATAAAGTAATTAAGCAAAACACTGAGTTAATTGGGGTTGGTGTGCAACAGTGTATTTTTGATAGCCTTTCTTTCTAGATTTGGCTGTCAAAACAAATATCTGAATTAAATGTTCTACACTATGATAATAAAATTCTTCTTTGGCATCTAATACTTTCAGCTGTTACTTAGGGTGCTTGATTTTGAGTAACATATTCTGATAAACTTGATCAAATTCACATCTTTGCAATAGTTTCAAGGCTTCAGATTTGACATTGGACTGTGACAGTCTAGTTTTTGAATCATCAGGCAATTTGCATCTACTGAGCTGCAAAGTGTTATTATCAGATGCACTGAACAGAAACAACCTCACGTCTACATTCTTTCACTTGTTGTATCATTCTTTTGAATTTTAAAATATTTTAATAAGATTATCATAAACATATTGTTAACCATGTCTTTTCCAAAGTGCTATTCAATCACATAATAACCAGAGACTTATTACATGTGTTATTTCTAGTACTGCCTTTATAATTAAGGCAGAGAGTCAAATGAATGAGCTACTTTTTGTAGACAAGGGTAGAGGATATGATTCCTCACCTCTCCCATTGTCTCCTGTGTGACTCTAAGCAAGTCACTTGACCAGATAATTGTCCTGGCTCACCTCTGAAAAAGGACATGTATCCAATGGGCTTACCCAGTTAATGTATGTAAGTTAAAAATGCTATCTTAGGGCTGTATACAGATGCTAAGTCCCTATGTTTTACCTTTCATTTTATTTACAGCTGCAACATGTGTCTGGCTGTACAAGGCTGGGTCGATCATGTGGCTCTGATAACATTTTTACCAGATTTATAAGGCAACATAGGGGTGCTGTTCCACTTTAATTGCAATTATACATATGAATATTTGAGCTGCAACAATATTGTTATTTTCTAAAGGAAAAAAATAAAATGATTATAGAAGCGAATGTCAACAAGTTTCTCTTTCATTATCATTCTTTCTCTCTTTATATATAAATATATATATAGATCTATATATATATAGATATATACACAGATACATATAATCTATCTCTCTGTATATAGAGAAAGAGATAGATATATCAGTATGTGTATGTATCTCTCTCTCACTTTCTATTTATATGTGTATATATATATATATATATATATATATATATATATATATATATATATATATATATATATATATATATATATATATATATATATATATACATATATATATATATATAGAGAGAGAGAGAGAGCTATATATATATATATATCTATATATATATATATATATATATATATATATATATATATCAACAAAACTATAGTACCAATGGAGTCAGGAAGAACTGGAAACGAATCTTCAGTGCAGAATATTTAATAAATCCTTGTAAACCTGTTGCAGCAAAAATCCATGACAGCGAAAAAAACATTTATATCACAACATAAATTAAGCGCTTTTGTCTGCTAATGCAGTGTTCGATGTATATATATGGGTCTATATCAAGTAGTCGAAATTCTGTAAGTTCGAACACCATATGTTCAAACCTATATGTTCAAACTTACAGAATTTCAAAGATGTAAAAAAAAAAATAAAACAACAAAAAAGAAAATAAAGGGTTGTAAACAGGGGTTATGGCCCCCACACCCCCCGTTCTTTAAATATACCAACTCCGAGACCACACTACAATGCGATAAAAGGAATTTTCCCTTTATTGCACTGTAGCTTGGACTCGGAGTTGGTATATTTAAAGAGCAGGGGTGTCAGCGCACAGCCCCCCATGTGGGAGGTGCAGGGGGCCTTGCCCCCCCTGCTTACAACTATCAGGAAGCAGTTCCCGTTTTTTATTTTTTATTTTTTTTAATTCGAAGTATGACAACTTTGAACATATGGTCTCAACCATATAACGTTCAAAGTTGTCATACTTTGACTATGTAATATAGACCCTATATATATATATATATATATATATATATATATATATATACATAGAGAGAGAGAGAGAGAGAGAGAAAGACGTGTGTGTGTGTGTGTGTGTGTGTGTGTGTGTGTGTGTCTGTGGGTGTTTATACAAGATTATCCAAACCAAAGTATCACATGAAGATCATACTAACTCATTCCTGTCACAATGCCTCCCTGTAGTACACCTATTCTCCTCTTAACCTCCTTTTATTAAATATTTTTAGAAAATATAAATATCTGCACTATTATTTCTTTTACACTTTCCATGTACCTAATACATTAATAACAAAATTATCCCTTCTTCATCTGCTGTTCATCACTGGACATCTCTCACATTATGTCACTACTGCAGCCACAGGCATTGCTAACAATATTCTGACATTCTCTAATTAGTCCCATCTGCACCTCCTAATCTTTGATTTTTTTTTCTACATTTTACATTACTCCTTCTCATGTCTCTTTTTCTACCCTTTCTCATCCAGTTAGCATGCATATTGTATATATATCTATACATAACAATATATTGCAAATATGAAAAATTTCCTAAAAAATATTATTTTAACTTATGGCACTACCTTATATAGTACCACATTTTAATAAGCCATGCATTTCAGATTGCTGATTTTTTTTTTGATCCAGATGGATCACTATTCTACCAAAGTTATCAAATGAACACACTTATGTATCTCTCTCTCTCTCTCTCTCTCTGTATATATATATATATATATATATATATATATATATATATATATATATATATATATATATATATATATATATATATACATGCACACACACACACACACACACACACACACACACACACACACACACACACACACACACACACACATATATACATATATAGCCACACATATGGTTTAGTTACCATTGGTCAAGTTTAGGTAAAATTGATGTCTGTATTGACAATACACTTTAGTTGACAATGCAGATGGTAAACAGTTGTGTGATAATGGACAATCATTAGGGTTGGGAAGACACCCCTTCCCCTGGGATTGTGTGATCTCGAAGTTAGTATACATGGTTAGAATGGGGTGAAGGGGTGCAACCCCCACATGAGCATGCAGGGGGGGGGCATGCTACCTGCAAAAATGCTAGATTTTTAACTTTGGTTGCATCAGCGAGCAACCTCAGTTTAGAAACAGAAACATGTCAACCTGCATGTTTCATTGTTAATGTGTCAATGTTAGCCCCATCAATGTAATGTTGATTTGATGAATGCCACTATTCATATATATGTTTGCATGCATAATATGATCAGGTTCTCACTGGACATCGTCACCAACCCACAAGCAGACACCACGCTCGAGAGTGTGTGCGCACACACACACACACACACACACACACACACACACACACACACACACACACACACACACACACAAACACACGCGCGTATGCACTCGCACCCACACACACAGACCCACACACATGGATATGTATAATGCAAGTGCTTATAGTTTTGCTCTAGTAATCAGTGATCAACAAAACACAATAAAATGGTAACTTGAACCAGCATGCTTGAACTGCACTTAACTGAGCTTTACTGTTTGGAGCAACTGATTATGCATTCCTTGAAAAATGGAAATATTACAGGCTGGACTGGCTTGTAATTTGGCCACAGTGCTGCTAATAGCTGAATAGCTGTTTCTGTTTTACTTCTGCTGAAGAGTGTTTTTTGCTGCTTGATAGCCAGACAGGTGGGAAGTTTCACAACTGTGGGCCTTTCTATGAATTGTGATGCAGCTGTTATTTAAAGTGAACAGTTTTTGTGATTATTTATGAATTATATAGTAGAATTTTCCATGTCACCATCTACATGCTAGCATTATGGCATGCCTAAAATTGTTTATGAATCCTTTCTATTGTCTTCACATAAAAATGTCAGCATCTATATTTCAATGAAACTTAGATGTAATTATCTGATTGCTTCAGTCTTCTACTTACACTGTTAAAGTAGGTATAGTTAATAATGAGAAACAGGAATTTGCTTCCTAGCATGGTATTGCAAATGTCAAACTCAGAATTTGTTTCAGTTATTTTGCCTTGTGTATACTGAAATCATGGCATAAATTGTACAAAATGCATTAAAGTATGCCACTTGTAGTTAAATAAAAGGCCTGCGCTGATTGATATTTTGATAAGGCAATAACAGACTATCTCACACCTTTAAATCTCTAATCCAGTGTTGTTAGATTCTTTTGTTTACTATTGGGATTCTTTCTGCATAGTGTATAGCACATGAAGTAAAATTTGTCTGTTCTTTTTCATTTATTTGTTTCATAATCTAGTGAGCAACTCTTTGTTTTTTTCTCTGAAGTTGTTGGTAATAACTGTTATATTGCCTTCCCTTTGGGTCGCGCACTAAATTCCGTGAATGTTGTTAACACCTTCTGTGATCTACACATGGCTGTTCATAAAATAAACAGGATCAAAGTCTGACAGAAATATCAGGTTCCAGATGCAGACCATGATATTAAAGAGATGGCTTTATAAAGAAAACTTCTTTTGAAATTATTGCCTGTCTGTACAAACTATTCTCGCTCCTACCATTGATCACAAAGTCTGACCATCATTTGAGAAAGAGAAAATAATACTTAGGAGTTGCAAGGCACTAGAGGCTTGAAATAAACAGTGTAAAGAGATTATCCTGGATTTGTTTTTGCTTTTGGCAAAATGCTATATGTCAGATCTCATGGTTTCTGTAATGACATCTGTTATTTAACAAAAGCACAGAAATGCAGTAGATAGCTTATGGGATGTCTAATAAACACAATGGTAAAATTATGTCTTATTAGTTCTTATTTTTCTCCTTTTAATCTAAGTTTGAGAAATGTAGGCCATTATGTTATAAAACATTGTTTCCCAAAAGATAATGGATACTAACTTCTGCAGTGCTAAATAATGCATTTTATAATGTTTTTGTAGCACAGTTTTGAGGTTCATGGCTTTCACATTTTGCATTGTTTGTTGCTATTACTTATAAAATGTAACTCATTCAACTCTATAAACCACAGTCATAATGTGATAACTTAAGATGAATTATGACACAGAAGTTTGGCTAAATGTATGGCTCATTTCAAGTTTAGAATTTAGAATGGTCATCATACATAAAACACACACACACACACACACACACACACACACACACACACACACACACAGACACACACACAGAGTCATACATACATGCACACATACGCATATGCACACACATTGGCTAATGAATCAGCGTGATTTTTTGAAGGTTGAAGAAAACCAGTGTGTTCAAAGAAAGCTCACAGACAGAAGGTAAATATGAGAGCTGTGTACAAACAATGAGAAAAGAGCAACACTGAACCCTAGACTGAAACATTCTGAGGCAGAAATTTTAACAATTAAGTTATGTCTGTGCTGCCCATGTTGTGTTTATATTTTGTTACTGCCTATTTTAATTAAAAATGGATTGAAGTAAATAAAAGTATATGTAGACCAACTTATGCTATGTTTGACCTGCATCTTTCTGGGATTTAAAGCTTTACTTTGTGTGCATAAGACAAGAGCTTTTCCTATAATGCTTCAGTTTTATTATGTTAGCTTTTTAAGACAAAACTAGTATATCGTGATGTCTGTCATCAGCTCTTTAAAGAGTTTTTTTCATCATAACTACATGTACTGCTAGAATGCTATAATCTAAATTATTGCAAATGGCATATATCAGTAAGTGTATATGCAATGAAGATTCATTTTTACCAGCATCACTAATGGGAAAAAGATGCAGTGACATCCAAAATAAGAGTAAGGTGCTGGCATACATAGCTGGCCTTAAGCATAGGCCAACTAGGCAGCTGCCTAGGGAGCCACTCTAGCACGGGCACTTTTCCAGTAATCTGTGTGGTGTAGGTAGACCAGGATGGGGGCACCAGGTGGTGTATGAGGGGGTGCTGTGTAAACTTTTTGCCTAGGGCACCAGTTGAATAAAGGCCATCCCTGCTGGCATATATGAGGAGATGCAGGACAGACTTGATCAGCTTTGGCAATGCAGCTAAAGAATCAGCTAAAGAATCCAAAAATGATAAAAAAAATATTACTTGCCTTATGATCATTCAGATAGATCTGATTCTTGCCAATCAAGTTTTTATTGCCCTTGGTTGCTACCTAAAAAAGGTTAAAGACTTGTCCATTATCTGGTGTTTCTCTAGCAAAGGGACTATTTCAGTACAGTAGTTATATATTTTTAAATGCCTCTTATGTGGCAGCTTTATTCTTGACAGATGTCATTAAAATCTTCTACTGATAATGTCTTTTGTTCTTCATGTTCTGTATATGGGTGCCCTGAGAGAGGTGCTTGGTGGGTTATACCTCCACAGTTGTTTCCAACTGTCTTTAATTAGTGGTCCTGAGATCACATCTTTGTGCATTTCATAGTGCGTGCAGAGGGGTCTGTTACTGGTGCTGGGGGGTCCATGGGATGTAGGCATTTGTTCAACAGTAGGTTGTGTTGGGAATAATTCTTGTCTATCCCCATTTCCTCTAAACATTGCTATTTACATTATAAAATTTGACCTGTTCCTCATAGTTTGTTATTTTCTCACATGCTACTGAGGATTACAGTCTGTCATCAAAACCAGACATTAGAGTTGAATACTTCTTCTTTCTGTTCAGAAAATTCCTGTTGAGGTAATGGTCAGAAAATTCCAGTGTATGTGATTGCCATTGTTCTATTACTTTTTAAATTACTCAGAGTAATATTTAAAGTTGTTCTTGATTTTGAGGTTGGATCTGCGGTGGTGGTGCTGCGGTAGTGTTGTTGCCTCACAGTAAGACGTTGTCCTGTTCGATTCTCAGCTAAAGGCATTTTCTGTGTGGAGACATGCGTGAATGGGCGTACCTTCGTTGAAGGCTGGGCATCAGGGCTGGCAACTCGGCATGTAAAATCTACTGCAATTCATTAGCAGACCGGAGTTCCGCTGTGGTGACACCTAATGGGAAAAAGTCGAAAGAGACAACAACAACAACATCCATATAGCGACTGATTCAGTACTCCTAAGCAAAAACCTTGTGAAGCATGGCTTCTACATTTGGTACAAGTGCATCAGCAAACATTCATTGGGGGTGAACTCAATTTCTATTTTCTTCTATACCATAATCTTGTCCTTAGTGGGCCAACATAATCAGCAAGTGTTAATTGATTTACATTTGCATGGTCATGGCTTCTTTGGAGAGGGGTATAGGGCAGCTCTGTTCATGTGAATGCCCTTGGCTGGAAAAAGACAATGAAGAAAAAAAGACAGCAGAAAATGTCTAGTTCTAAACTAGATGACCAGTGCCAGATCATTTGAAAATGTATAGTTCTAAACTAGATGACCAGTGCCAGATCATTTGAAAATGAATAGTTCTAAACTAGATGAGAAGTGCCAGATCATTTGAAAATGCATAGTTCTAAACTAGATGACCAGTGCCAAATAATTTGAAAATGTATAGTTCTAAACTAGATGACAAGTGACAGATCATTTGAAAATGTATAGTTTTAAACTAGATGTCCAGTGTCAGATCATTTGAAAATGTATAGTTCTAAACTAGATGACCAGTGCAAGATAATTTGAAAATGTCGAGTTCTAAACTAGATGACCAGTGCCAGATCATTTGAAAATGTATAGTTCTAAACAAGATGACCAATGCCAAATCATTTGAAAAAGTATAGTTCTAAACGAGATGACCAGAGCCAGATCAATTGGAAATGTACAGTTCTAAACTAGATGACCAGTGCCAGATCATTTGAAAATGTATAGTTCGAAACTAGATGACCATTGCCAGATCATTTGAAGCAAGCCTCATAAACTAGTAGTACATTGGGATAAAATGCATTATTCTAAACTAGATGACTAGTGCCAGACCATTTGAAAATGCATAGTTCTAAACTAGATGACCAGTGCCACACCATTTGAAAATGTATAGTTCTAAACTAGATGATCAGTGCCAGATCATTTGAAGCAAGCCTCATTAACTAGTAGTACATTGGGATAAAATGTATCATTCTAAACTAGATGACCAGTGCCAGACGATTTGAAAATGTAAAGTTATAAACTATTTGACCATTGCCAGATCAATTGAAGAAAGCCTCATTAACTAGTAGTACATTGGGATAAAATGTATAGTCCTAAACTAGATGACCATTGCAAAACCATTTGAAAATGTATTGTTCTAAACTAGATGACCAGTGCCAGATCATTTGAAGCAAGCCTTATTAACTAGTGGTACATTGGGATAAAATGTATAGTTATAAACAAGATAACCAGTGCCAGATCATTTGAAATGTATAGTTCTAAACTAGTTGACCAGTGCCAGATCATTTGAAAATGTATAGTTCTAAACTAGATGACCAGTGTGAGATCATTTGAAGCAAGCCTCAATAACTAGTAGTACATTGGGATAAAATGCATAGTTCAAAACTAGATGACCAGCGCCAGATTATTTGAAAATGTATAGTTCTAAACTAGATGACCAGTGCGAGATCATTTGAAAATGTATAGTTCTAAACTATTTGACCAGTGCCAGATAATTTGAAGAAAGCCTAATTAACTAGTAGTACATTGGGATAAAATGTATAGTTCTAAACTAGATGACCAGTGCAAGACCATTTGAAAATATATAGTTCTAAACTAGATGACCAGTGCCAGACCATTTGAAAATGTATAGTTCTAAACTATTTGACCAGTGCCAAATCATTTGAAGAAAGCCTCATTAACTAGTAGTACATTGGGATAAAATGTATAGTTCTAAACTAGATGACCAGGGCAAGACCATTTGAAAATGTATAGTTCTAAACTAGATAGCCAGTGCCAGACCATTTGAAAATGTATAGTTCTAAACTAGATGACCAGTGCCAGATCATTTGAAGCAAGCCTCATAAAATAGTAGTACATTGGAATAAAATATATATTTCTAAACTATATGACCAGTGCCAGACCATTTGAAAATGTATAGTTCTAAACTAGATGACCAGTGCTAGATCCTTTGAAAATGTATAGTTCTAAACTAGATGACCAGTGCCAGACCATTTGACAATGTATAGTTCTAAACTAGATGACCAGTTCTAGATCATTTGAAAATGTATAGTTCTAAACTAGATAAAAAGTTCCAGATGATTTTAAAATGTATAGTTCTAAGCTAGATGGCCAGTGCCAAATCATTTGAAAATGTATTGTTCTAAATTAGATGACCAGAGCCAGATCATTTGAAGCAAGCCTCATTAACTAGTAGTACATTGGGATAAAATGTATAGTTCTAAACTAGATGACCAGTGCCAGATGATTTGAAAATGTATAGTTCTAAACTAGATGACCAGTGCCAGATGATTTGAAAATGTATTGTTCTAAACTAGATGACCAGTGCAAGATCATTTGAAGCAAGCCTTATTAACTAGTGGTACATTGGGATAAAATGTATAGTTATAAACAAGATAACCAGTGCCAGATCATTTGAAAATGTATAGTTCTAAACTAGTTGACCAGTGCCAGATCATTTGAAAATGTATAGTTCTAAACTAGATGACCAGTGTGAGATCATTTGAAAATGTATAGTTCTAAACTAGATGACCAGTGCCAGATCATTTGAAATGTATAGTTCTAAACTAGATGACCAGTGCCAGATCATTTGAAAATGTATAGTTCTAAACTAGATGACCAGTGCCAGATCATTTGAAAATTTATAGTTCTAAACTAAATGACCAGTGCCAGTTCATTTGAAAATGTATAGTTCTAAACTAGATGACCAGTGCTAGATCCTTTGAAAATGTATAGTTCTAAACTAGATGACCAGTGCCAGACCATTTGACAATGTATAGTTCTAAACTAGATGACCAGTTCTAGATCATTTGAAAATGCATAGTTCTAAACTAGATAAAAAGTTCCAGATGATTTTAAAATGTATAGTTCTAAGCTAGATGACCAGTGCAGATCATTTGAAAATGTATAGTTCTAAACTAGATGACCAGCTCCAGATCCTTTGAAAATGTATAGTTCTAAACTAGATGACCAGTGCTAGATCCTTTGAAAATGTATAGTTCTAAACTAGATGACCAGTGCTAGATCCTTTGAAAATGTATAGTTCTAAACTAGATGACCAGTGCCAGACCATTCGACAATGTATAGTTCTAAACTAGATGACCAGTTCTAGATCATTTGAAAATGTATAGTTCTAAACTAGATAAAAAGTTCCAGATGATTTTAAAATGTCTAGTTCTAAGCTAGATGACCAGTGCCAAATCATTTGAAAATGTATTGTTCTAAACTAGATGACCAGTGCCAGATCATTTGAAGCAAGCCTCATTAACTAGTAGTACATTGGGATAAAATGTATAGTTCTAAACTAGATGACCAGTGCCAGATCATTTGAAAATGTATAGTTCTAAACTAGATGAATATTGCCAGATCATTTGAAAATGTATAGTTCTAAACTAGATGACCAGTGCCAGATGATTTGAAAATGTATAGTTCTAAGCTAGATGACCAGTGCCACAACAATTGAAAATGTATAGTTCTAAACTAGATGACCAGTGCCAGATCATTTGAAAATGTATAGTTCTAAACTAGATGACCAGTGCCAGATCATTTGAAAATGTATAGTTCTAAAGTAGATGACCAGTGCCAGATCATTTGAAAATGCATAATTCTAAACTAGTTGACCAGTGCAAGATCATTTGAAGCAAGCCTCATTAACTACTAGTACATCGGGATAAAATATATAGTTCTAAACTAGATGACCAGTGCCAGACCATTTGAAAATGTATAGTTCTAAACTATTTGATCAGTTTCAGATCATTTGAAGAAAGCTTCATTAACTAGTAGTACATTGGGATAAAATGTATAGATCTAAACTAGATGACCAGTGCCAGACCATTTGAAAATGTATAGTTGTAAACTAAATGAACTGTGCCAGATCATTTGAAGCAAGCTTCATTAACTAGTACTACATTGGAATAAAATATATATTTCTAAAGTATATGACCAGTGCCAAACCATTTGAAAATGTATAGTTCTAAAGTAGATGACCAGTGCCAGATCATTTGAAAATGTATAGTCCTAAACTAGATGACCAGTTCCAGATCATTTGTAAATGTATAGTTCTAAATTAGATGACCAGTGCCAGATCATTTGAAAATGTATATTTCTAAACTAGATGACCAGTGCCAGATCATTTGAAGCAAGCCTCATTAACTAGTAGTACATTGGGGTAAAATGTATAGTTCTAAACTAGATGACCAGTGCCAGACCATTTGAAAATGTATAATTCTAAACTAGATGACCAGTGCCAGATGATTTGAAAATGTATAGTTCTAAGCTAGATGACCAGTGCCAGATCATTTGAAAATGTATAGTTCTAAACCAGATGACCAGTGCCAGATCATTTTGAAAATGTATAGTTCTAAACTAGATGGCCAGTGCCAGATCATTTGAAAATGTATAGTTCTAAACTAGATGACCAGTGCCAGATAATTTGAAAATGTATAATTCTAAACTAGATGACCAGTGTCAGATCATTTGAAGCAAGCCTCATTAACTATTAGTACATTGGGATAAAATGTATAGTTCTAAACTAGATGACCAGTGCAAGACCATTTGAAAATGTATATTTCTATACTAGATGACCAGTGCCAGACCATTTGAAAATGTATAGTTCTAAACTAAATGACTTGTGCCAGTTCATTTGAAGCAAGCCTCATTAACTAGTAGTACATTGGAATAAAATATATATTTCTAAAGTATATGACCATTGCCAAACCATTTGAAAATGTATAGTTCTAAAGTAGATGACCAGAGCCAGATCATTTGAAAATGTATAGTTCTAAACTAGATGACCAGTTCCAGATCATTTGAAAATGTATAGTTCTAAATGAAATGACCAGTGCCAGATCATTTGAAAATGTATATTTCTAAACTAGATGACCAGTGCCAGATCATTTGAAGCAAGCTTCATTAACTAGTAGTACATTGGGATAAAATGTATAGTTCTAAACTAGATAACCAGTGCCATACCATTTGAAAATGTATAGTTCTAAACTAGATGACCAGTGCCAAATCATTTGAAAATGTATAGTTCTAAACTAGATGACCAGTGCCATATCATTTGAAAATGTATAGTTCTAAACTAGGTATCCAGTGCCAGATCATTTGAAAATGTATAGTTCTAAACTACATGACCAGTGCCAGATCATTTGAAAATGTATAGTTCTAAACGAGATGACCAATGCAAGATCATTTGAAAATGTATAGTTCTAAACTAGATGACCAGTGCCAGATCATTTGAAAATGTAAAGTTCTAAACTAGATGACCAGTGCCAGATCATTTGAAAATGTATAGTTCTAAACTAGATGACCAGTGCCAGATCATTTGAAGCAAGCCTCATTAACTAGTAGTACATTGGGATAAAATGTATAGTTCTAAACTAGATGACCAGTGCCAGCCCATTTGAAAATGTATAGTTCTAAACTAGATGACCAGTGCCAGACCATTTGAAAATGTATAGTTCTAAACAAGATGACCAGTACCAGATCATTGGAAGCAAGCCTCATTAACTAGTAGTATATTGGGATAAAATGTATAGTTCTAAACTAGATGACCAGTGCCAGACCATTTGAAAATGTAAAGTTCTAAACTATTTGACCAGTGCCAGATCATTTGAAGAAAGCCTCATTAACTAGTAGTACATTGGGATAAAATGTATAGTTCTAAATTACATGACCAGTGTCAGACCATTTGAAAATATATAGTTCTAAACTAAATGACCATTGCCAGACTATTTGAAAATGTATTGTTCTAAACTAGATGACCAGTGCCAGATCATTTGAAGCAAGCCTCCTTAACTAGTAGTACATTGGGATAAAATGTATACTTATAAACTAGATGACCAATGCCAGATAATTTGAAAATGTATAGTTCTAAACTAGATGAACAGTGCCAGATCATTTGAAAATGTATAGTTTTAAACTAGATGACCAGTGCCAGATGATTTGAAAATGTATAGTTCTTAGCTAGATGACCAGTGCCAGATCATTTGAATATGTATAGTTCTAAACTAGATGACCAGTGCCAGATCATTTGAAGCAAGCCTCATTAACTAGTAGTACATTGGGGTAAAATGTATAGTTCTAAACTAGATGACCAGTGCCAGACCATTTGAAAATGTATAATTCTAAACTAGATGACCAGTGCCAGATGATTTGAAAATGTATAGTTCTAAGCTAGATGACCAGTGCCAGATCATTTGAAAATGTATAGTTCTAAACCAGATGACCAGTGCCAGATCATTTTGAAAATGTATAGTTCTAAACTAGATGGCCAGTGCCAGATCATTTGAAAATGTATAGTTCTAAACTAGATGACCAGTGCCAGATAATTTGAAAATGTATAATTCTAAACTAGATGACCAGTGTCAGATCATTTGAAGCAAGCCTCATTAACTATTAGTACATTGGGATAAAATGTATAGTTCTAAACTAGATGACCAGTGCAAGACCATTTGAAAATGTATATTTCTATACTAGATGACCAGTGCCAGACCATTTGAAAATGTATAGTTCTAAACTAAATGACCTGTGCCAGTTCATTTGAAGCAAGCCTCATTAACTAGTAGTACATTGGAATAAAATATATATTTCTAAAGTATATGAACATTGCCAAACCATTTGAAAATGTATAGTTCTAAAGTAGATGACCAGAGCCAGATCATTTGAAAATGTATAGTTCTAAACTAGATGACCAGTTCCAGATCATTTGAAAATGTATAGTTCTAAATGAAATGACCAGTGCCAGATCATTTGAAAATGTATATTTCTAAACTAGATGACCAGTGCCAGATCATTTGAAGCAAGCTTCATTAACTAGTAGTACATTGGGATAAAATGTATAGTTCTAAACTAGATAACCAGTGCCATACCATTTGAAAATGTATAGTTCTAAACTAGATGACCAGTGCCAAATCATTTGAAAATGTATAGTTCTAAACTAGATGACCAGTGCCATATCATTTGAAAATGTATAGTTCTAAACTAGGTATCCAGTGCCAGATCATTTGAAAATGTATAGTTCTAAACTACATGACCAGTGCCAGATCATTTGAAAATGTATAGTTCTAAACGAGATGACCAATGCAAGATCATTTGAAAATGTATAGTTCTAAACTAGATGACCAGTGCCAGATCATTTGAAAATGTATAGTTCTAAACTAGATGACCAGTGCCAGATCATTTGAAAATGTATAGTTCTAAACTAGATGACCAGTGCCAGATCATTTGAAGCAAGCCTCATTAACTAGTAGTACATTGGGATAAAATGTATAGTTCTAAACTAGATGACCAGTGCCAGACCATTTGAAAATGTATAGTTCTAAACTAGATGACCAGTGCCAGACCATTTGAAAATGTATAGTTCTAAACTAGATGACCAGTGCCAGATAATTTGAAGCAAGCCTCATTAACTAGTAGTATATTGGGATAAAATGTATAGTTCTAAACTAGATGACCAGTGCCAGACCATTTGAAAATGTAAAGTTCTAAACTATTTGACCAGTGCCAGATCATTTGAAGAAAGCCTCATTAACTAGTAGTACATTGGGATAAAATGTATAGTTCTAAACTACATGACCAGTGTCAGACCATTTGAAAATGTATAGTTCTAAACTAAATGACCATTGCCAGACTATTTGAAAATGTATTGTTCTAAACTAGATGACCAGTGCCAGATCATTTGAAGCAAGCCTCCTTAACTAGTAGTACATTGGGATAAAATGTATACTTATAAACTAGATGACCAATGCCAGATAATTTGAAAATGTATAGTTCTAAACTAGATGAACAGTGCCAGATCATTTGAAAATGTATAGTTTTAAACTAGATGACCAGTGCCAGATGATTTGAAAATGTATAGTTCTTAGCTAGATGACCAGTGCCAGATCATTTGAATATGTATAGTTCTAAACTAGATGACCAGTTCCAGATCATTTGAAAATGTATAGTTCTAAACTAGATGACCAGTGCCAGATAATTTGAAAATGTATAGTTCTAAACTAGATGACCAGTGCCAGGTCATTTGAAAATGTATAGTTCCAAACTAGATGACCAGTGCCAGATCATTTGAAAATGCATAATTCTAAACTAGATGACCATTGCCAGATCATTTGAAGCAAGTCTCATTAACTATTAGTACATTGGGATAAAATGTATAGTTGTAAACTAGATGACCAGTGCCAGACCATTTGAATATGTATAGTTCTAAACTATTTGACCAGTGCCAGATCATTTGAAGAAAGCCTCATTAACTAGTAGTACATTGGGATAAAATGTATAGTTCTAAAAAAGATGACCAGTGCAAGACCATTTGAAAATGTATAGTTCTAAACTAGATGACCAGTGTCAGACCATTTGAAAATGTATAGTTCTAAACTAGATGACCAGTGCCAGATCATTTGAAGCAAGCCTCATTAACTAGTAGTACATTGGAATAAAATATATATTTCTAAACTTGATGACCAGTTTCAGACCATTTGAAAATGTATAGTTCTAAACTAGATGACCAGTGCAGATCATTTGAAAATGTATAGTTCTAAACTAGATGACCAGCTCCAGATCCTTTGAAAATGTATAGTTCTAAACTAGATGACCAGTGCCAGAGGATTTGAAAATGTATAGTTCTAAATTAGATGACCAGTTCCAGATAATTTGAAGCAAGCCTCATTAACTAGTAGTTCATTGGGATAAAAATATATAGTTCTAAACTGGATGACCTGTGCCAGACCATTTGAAAATGTATAGTTCTAAACTAGATGACCAGTGCCAGTTCGTTTGAAGCAAGCCTCATTAACTAGTAGTACATTGGGATAAAATGTATAGTTCTAAACTAGATGATCAGTGACAGATCATTTGAAAATGTATAGTTCTAAACTAGATGACCCGTGCCAGATCATTTGAAAATGTATAGTTCTAAACTCGATGACCAGTTTCAGACCATTTGAAAATGTATAGTTCTAAACTAGATGTCCATTGCCGGATCATTTGAAAATGTATAGTTCTAAACTAGATGACCAGTTCCAGATCATTTAAAAATGTATAGTTCTAAACAGGATGACCAGTGCCAGAGTATTTGAAAATGTATAGTTCTAAACTAGATGACCAGTGCCAGATAATTTGAAGCAAGCCTCATTAACTAGTAGTTCACTGGGATAAAATATATAGTTACCAAAGAAAAAACGGATGGTGCCCAAAGCAGAACTAGTAAACCAACAAAAGAAGCACCACGAATCCACAGGCAGCAAGATTTTAATGTTCAAAGCAGGAACCAATACAAAAAACTAAAGACACGCTGATTTCACAATGCTGAAGAGAAAATATATTAACGTACACTGTAATCTCGTTTTCGTCATCAACTTCGTCAGATAGTTGTAAATGTCAGTTCATCACCATTTTATATATAGGGCTAACAATCAAGTTCTCCACCAATGAAATAAAAAGTTCAATTAAATGATCTTGTGCCTATATTAAGTTATAAAATGTAAACTTAAAATGACAAAAATCTTAGGGTTATGAAGCCCGACAAAGGTGGGGGAGTGGTATTTATGGAACATATAATGTACGAAGGGAAAATGATGGAAATACTTAACAATTCGGAGAAGTATATTAGAACCTCCATAAATGAGATCAACATTGCCTACAGGAAGATTCGTATCCTTCTCAATGAGTTGTTAATGGAGGGGTTAATAGATTTAGAAACCTTTAGGTATTTAAAAGTAGAAAAACCTAAAGTACCGTCTATCTTCGGAATTCCAAAAATACATAAAGATGTTAGTGACCCTCCCTTGAGAGCAATAGTATCTGCTGAGGGTCCTTAACTGCACCCCTAGCAAAATATGTAGACTTAAAAGTAAAAGGTCTTGTTTGTAATAACGAAAATATTTTGAAGGATTCTTGGGATTTTTTGAGGAAACTGGACCATTCACTATGTTCTGAGGAAGTATCTTTTGGTACTTTGGATGTTATAGATCTGTTCACCAGTATCCCTCACGACATTGGCCTAGAATGGTTTGAGGAAAAGATACCAAACGCTAACACACAGTGAATTTAGATCTGTATTGGTTCTTATGGAGATTGTGCTGAAGAATAACTTTATATTCTTTGAAGGAGAATATTTCAAACAAGTGAGAGGTGTGGCTATGGGGGCACATTGCGCCCCCACATACGCCAACATTATTATGGCCTATTGGGAAAACCATTTTGTGTTAAATTCTATTTATGATGGATCCTTGGTTTTTTATGGTAGATTTTTAGATGATTTGTGTCTATTATGGAAAGGGGATCAAACATCCTTTGACAATTTTGTCAATTATCTCAACAACATGACCAGTTTTTTACGTTTACATCCAAATTTGAACATCACGAATTAAACTATTTAGACATAACTATCAGTAAAAATGGAAATTATTTTACATCTAAGGTTTATAAAAAAAGAGACATTTTCCAACTCCTACTTACATTTTAACAATTCTCACCCCTATTTTCAGAAAAAAGGGGTGGTTAAGGTGCAGTTGGTTCGTGTAAGCAGGATGACCTCTGACAATGAGATGTTTAAAAGGGAATGTGACTGGTTGAAAGAACTGTTTTTAAACAGAGGTTACCCTGGTGACTTATTTGATGAAATATGGAAGGAGGTATCTGAAGGAAAAAACACCAGGTTTGCCCCAATTATAGGCATATCTGAAAAGGAAATTACAATGGGCTCAAATGAAATTGCACTAGATCTATACAGTGCAGGTATTACAACCTCTTATGATGGTCAGTCTGGCTTGATAAGGAGAATTATAGACAAAGAGTGGGGAAATTTTGCTAAACTTTCAGACCTTAATTACATATTTGAAGACAATCTTAAATATGTTTACCGTAAGGGAAATACTATAAAAAATTTAATAGAAAGGGGTTCAAAAAATGGGGTATGAATATGGGTGCGAGTAACAAAAGTGGCTTGCACAAATGTGGAGCATGTAATTTCTGTACCCATTTGATAACAGGAGATTTGTATTATTTAAAGGCTAGGAAAAGGAAACTTAATCTGAACACATACGTTAACTGTAATACAAAAGGGATTATTTATACTTATCGGTATGTAAAGAATGTGGTTCCTTTTATATTGGTAAAAGTGAAAGAAAGTTAAAACAAAGGATCTACGAACATTTATATGATATCAGGACCAAGAAGGATAGCAACGCATTGTATAAACATACCATTACATGTAAGGAAGCCAAGTTTCAGTTTTTTATTTTAGAAGTGGTGGAAACTCACCCTAGGGGAGGAATGTGGGAAACTCGGGTGGAATACAGAGAATTATTATGGCAAATTGTATTAGAGTCCACCAGGTTCCCGGGATTAAATGATATGATTTCCCTGGGTCCAGTACTTAAATTAAGATCTGCCAAACTTTGAAGAAACATTTCTTCTTTTTTGTATAAAAGTTTTAGAAAAGTTTTTTTAATAGAGGCTACAACTACATTGTTACACTTACATGGTGTATATAGTGTCTTATACTGTTGAATTGTTTTTTGATATTAAACATACATCAAACAAGTCACTAGAGGGAGCAGTTTGGTTAATCATACAAATACTTATTTTATATTTTAATAAAACAATAAAACTACACATTTTTTATTAGATATTGTGTTTTTGTAGCAATTTTAATAACTATGCATTTGACTATATATTACATATATGAATTCATTTTAAGTTTACATTTTATAACTTAATATAGGCACAAGATCATTTAATTGAACTTTTTATTTCATTGGTGGAGAACTTGATTGTTAGCCCTATATATATCAAATGGTGATGAACTGACATTTACAACTATCTGATGAAGTTGATGACAAAAACGAAATTACAGTCTACGTTATTATATTTTCTATTCAGCACTAGAATAATATATCCACGGGTACAACAACAAGTTCCAAACAGCACGCCAGCAACCCAAGGATGCACCACGATCCACAATTTTCTTAAAAACAGGTTTATTGATCCAACAATAAAAGACTTAACACGATTTGTTAAGCGCTTTCGTGTAAACCATACACTTCATCAGAACGAGAAATAGAAATTTTCTATTCAGCATTGTGAAATCAGCGTGTCTTTAGTTTTTTGTATTGGTTCCTGCTTTGAACATTAAAATCTTGCTGCCTGTGGATTCATGGTGCTTCTTTTATAAAATATATAGTTCTAAACTAGATGACCAGTGCCAGACCATTTGAAAATGTATAGTTCTAAACTAGATGACCAGTGCCAGACCATTTGAAAAGGTATAGTTGTACACTAGATGACCAATGCCAGATCATTTGAAAATGTATAGTTGTAAACTAGATGACCAGTGCCAGATCATTTGAAAATGTATAGTTCTAAACTAGATGACCCATGCCAGATCATTTGAAAATGTATAGTTCTAAACTAGATGACCAGTGCCATATCATTTGAAAATGTATAGTTCTAAACTAGATGACCAGTGCCAGATCATTTGAACATGTATAGTTCTAAACTAGATGACCCATGCCAGATCATTTGAAAATGTATAGTTCTAAACTAGATGACCAATGCCAGACCATTTGAAAAATGTATAGTTCTAAACTAGATGATCAGTGCCATATCATTTGAAAATGTATACTTCTAAACTAGATGACCAATGCCAGTTCATTTGAAGCAAGCCTCATTAACTAGTAGTACACTGGGATAAAATGTATAGTTCTAAACTAGATGATCAGTGACAGACCATTTGAAAATGTATAGTTCTAAACTAGATGACCAGTGCCAGACCATTTGAAAATGTATAGTTGTACACTAGATAACCAATGCCAGATCATTTGAAAATGTATAGTTGTAAACTAGATGACCAGTGCCAGATCATTTGAAAATGTATAGTTCTAAACTAGATGACCCATGCCAGACCATTTGAAAATGTATAGTTCTAAAGTAGATGACCAGTGCCATATCATTTATAAATGTATAATGACCAGTGCCAGATCATTTGAACATGTATACTTCTAAACTAGATGACCAGTGCCAGTTCATTTGAAGCAAGCCTCATTAACTAGTAGTACATTGGGATAAAATGTATAGTTCTAAACTAGATGACCAGTGCCAGACCATTTGAAAATGTATAGTTCTAAACTAGATGACCCATGCCAGATCATTTGAAAATGTATAGTTCTAAACTAGATGACCAGTGCCATATCATTTGAAAATGTATAGTTCTAAACTAGATGACCAGTGCCAGATCATTTGAACATGTATAGTTCTAAACTAGATGACCCATGCCAGATCATTTGAAAATGTATAGTTCTAAACTAGATGACCAATGCCAGACCATTTGAAAAAATGTATAGTTCTAAACTAGATGATCAGTGCCATATCATTTGAAAATGTATACTTCTAAACTAGATGACCAATGCCAGTTCATTTGAAGCAAGCCTCATTAACTAGTAGTACATTGGGATAAAATGTATAGTTCTAAACTAGATGATCAGTGACAGACCATTTGAAAATGTATAGTTCTAAACTAGATGACCAGTGCCAGACCATTTGAAAATGTATAGTTGTACACTAGATAACCAATGCCAGATCATTTGAAAATGTATAGTTGTAAACTAGATGACCAGTGCCAGATCATTTGAAAATGTATAGTTCTAAACTAGATGACCCATGCTAGATCATTTGAAAATGTATAGTTCTAAACTAGACGACCAGTGCCAGACCATTTGAAAATGTATAGTTCTAAAGTAGATGACCAGTGCCATATAATTTATAAATGTATAATGGCCAGTGCCAGATCATTTGAACATGTATACTTCTAAACTAGATGACCAGTGCCAGTTCATTTGAAGCAAGCCTCATTAACTAGTAGTACATTGGGATAAAATGTATAGTTCTAAACTAGATGACCAGTGCCAGACCATTTGAAAATGTATAGTTCTAAACTAGATGACCAGTGCCAGACCATTTGAAAATGTATAGTTGTACACTAGATGACCAATGCCAGATCATTTGAAAATGTATAGTTGTAAACTAGATGACCAGTGCCAGATCATTTGAAAATGTATAGTTCTAAACTAGATGACCCATGCCAGATCATTTGAAAATGTATAGTTCTAAACTAGATGACCAGTGCGAGACTATTTGAAAATGTATAGTTGTAAACTAGATGACCAGTGCCAGATCATTTGAAAATGTATAGTTCTAAACTAGATGATCAGTGCCATATCATTTGAAAATGTATACTTCTAAACTAGATGACCAATGCCAGTTCATTTGAAGCAAGCCTCATTAACTAGTAGTACATTGGGATAAAATGTATAGTTCTAAACTAGATGATCAGTGACAGACCATTTGAAAATGTATAGTTCTAAACTAGATGACCAGTGCCAGACCATTTGAAAATGTATAGTTGTACACTAGATGACCAATGCCAGATCATTTGAAAATGTATAGTTGTAAACTAGATAACCAGTGCCAGATCATTTGAAAATGTATAGTTCTAAACTAGATGACCCATGCCAGATCATTTGAAAATGTATAGTTCTAAACTAGATGACGAGTGCCAGACCATTTGAAAATGTATAGTTCTAAAGTAGATGGCCAGTGCCATATCATTTATAAATGTATAATGACCAGTGCCAGATCATTTGAACATGTATACTTCTAAACTAGATGACCAGTGCCAGTTCATTTGAAGCAAGCCTCATTAACTAGTAGTACATTGGGATAAAATGTATAGTTCTAAACTAGATGATCTGTGACAGACCATTTGAAAATGTATAGTTCTAAACTAGATGACCAGTGCCAGACCATTTGAAAATGTATAGTTGTACACTAGATGACCAATGCCAGATCATTTGAACATGTATAGTTGTAAACTAGATGACCAGTGCCAGATCATTTGAAAATGTATAGTTCTAAACTAGATGACCCATGCCAGATCATTTGAAAATGTATAGTTCTAAACTAGATGACCAGTGCCAGACCATTTGAAAATGTATAGTTCTAAAGTAGATGACCAGTGCCATATCATTTGAAAATGTATAGTTCTAAACTAGATGACCAGTGCCAGATCATTTGAACATGTATAGTTCTAAACTAGATGAGCCATGCCAGATCATTTGAAAATGTATAGTTCTAAACTAGATGACCAATGCCAGACCATTTGAAAATGTATAGTTCTAAACTAGATGACCAGTGCCATATCATTTGAAAATGTATACTTCTGAACTAGATGACCAATGCCAGATCATTTGAAAATGTATAGTTCTAAACTAGATGACCCGTTCTAGATGTTTTGAAAATGTATAGTTCTAAACAAGATGACCAGTGCCATATCATTTGAAAATGTATAGTTCTAAACTAGATGACCAGTACCAGATCATTTGAAAATGCATAGTTCTAAACTAGATGACCAGTGCCAGATCATTTGAAGCAAGCCTCATTAAGTAGTAGTACATTGAGATAAAATGTATAGTTCTAAACTAGATGACCATTGCCAGACGATTTGAAAATGTATATTTCTAAACTAGATGACCAGTGCCAGATCATTTGAAGCAAGCCTCATTAACTAGTAGTACATTGGGATGGTGTGGTGTTTTGCATATTGCTCCTTCTGCTTCATCACTGCGATTGTCAGAGCCTGAGCAGTCGGTTGGTTTGGAGCAGACCTATGTCAATGAGCTCTTCTGTAAAAATGTTTCTACAGCTCCCAGTGTGATAGGTTTTAGCTACAAATATTCCTACATTTGGGTGTCTGCATATTTCAGTTCTAGCAGCTCTTGCTGTGGACAGAGGTTTCAAGCCTCTTGTCAGTATTATTAAAAAATATAGAGAGAAACTATGAGAAACAGAGAAGCATCAAGTACTTCAGCCTTATTTATTTTACCCTCCATCCATATCTAGTATTAATGAATGCATTCTGACGTTTGCAGTTAAGAAGAGGTTACGACTACTCTTTTCCTTCAGTGTATATATTTTAACATCTGAGCCACTTAGCCATTTAAGTTAATTAATATTTTCATGTTGGGTGTTACTGGTGTTGTATCAGTTTTAAGTTAATTAATATTTTCATGTTGGGTGTTACTGGTGTTGAAGAAAGTTTTAAGTTAATTAATATTTTCATGTTGGGTGTTACTGGTGTTGTATCAGTTTTAAGTTAATTAATATTTTCATGTTGGGTGTTACTGGTGTTGTATCAGTTTTAAGTTAATTAATATTTTCATGTTGGGTGTTACTGGTGTTGTATCAGTTTTAAGTTAATTAATATTTTCATGTTGGGTGTTACTGGTGTTGTATCAGTTTTAAGGTAATTAATATTTTCATGTTGGGTGTTACTGGTGTTGTATCAGTTTTAAGTTAATTAATATTTTCATGTTGGGTGTTACTGGTGTTGTATCAGTTTTAAGTTAATTAATATTTTCATGTTGGGTGTTACTGGTGTTGTATCAGTTTTAAGTTAATTAATATTTTCATGTTGGGTGTTACTGGTGTTGTATCAGTTTTAAGTTAATTAATATTTTCATGTTGGGTGTTACTGGTGTTGTATCAGTTTTAAGTTAATTAATATTTTCATGTTGGGTGTTACTGGTGTTGTATCAGTTTTAAGTTAATTAATATTTTCATGTTGGGTGTTACTGGTGTTGTATCAGTTTTAAGTTAATTAATATTTTCATGTTGGGTGTTACTGGTGTTGTATCAGTTTTAAGTTAATTAATATTTTCATGTTGGGTGTTACTGGTGTTGTATCAGTTTTAAGTTAATTAATATTTTCATGTTGGGTGTTACTGGTGTTGTATCAGTTTTAAGTTAATTAATATTTTCATGTTGGGTGTTACTGGTGTTGTATCAGTTTTAAGTTAATTAATATTTTCATGTTGGGTGTTACTGGTGTTGTATCAGTTTTAAGTTAATTAATATTTTCATGTTGGGTGTTACTGGTGTTGTATCAGTTTTAAGTTAATTAATATTTTCATGTTGGGTGTTACTGGTGTTGTATCAGTTTTAAGTTAATTAATATTTTCATGTTGGGTGTTACTGGTGTTGTATCAGTTTTAAGTTAATTAATATTTTCATGTTGGGTGTTACTGGTGTTGTATCAGTTTTAAGTTAATTAATATTTTCATGTTGGGTGTTACTGGTGTTGTATCAGTTTTAAGTTAATTAATATTTTCATGTTGGGTGTTACTGGTGTTGTATCAGTTTTAAGTTAATTAATATTTTCATGTTGGGTGTTACTGGTGTTGTATCAGTTTTAAGTTAATTAATATTTTCATGTTGGGTGTTACTGGTGTTGTATCAGTTTTAAGTTAATTAATATTTTCATGTTGGGTGTTACTGGTGTTGTATCAGTTTTAAGTTAATTAATATTTTCATGTTGGGTGTTACTGGTGTATCAGTTTTAAGTTAATTAATATTTTCATGTTGGGTGTTACTGGTGTTGTATCAGTTTTAAGTTAATTAATATTTTCATGTTGGGTGTTACTGGTGTATCAGTTTTAAGTTAATTAATATTTTCATGTTGGGTGTTACTGGTGTTGTATCAGTTTTAAGTTAATTAATATTTTCATGTTGGGTGTTACTGGTGTTGTATCAGTTTTAAGTTAATTAATATTTTCATGTTGGGTGTTACTGGTGTTGTATCAGTTTTAAGTTAATTAATATTTTCATGTTGGGTGTTACTGGTGTTGTATCAGTTTTAAGTTAATTAATATTTTCATGTTGGGTGTTACTGGTGTTGTATCAGTTTTAAGTTAATTAATATTTTCATGTTGGGTGTTACTGGTGTTGTATCAGTTTTAAGTTAATTAATATTTTCATGTTGGGTGTTACTGGTGTTGTATCAGTTTTAAGTTAATTAATATTTTCATGTTGGGTGTTACTGGTGTTGTATCAGTTTTAAGTTAATTAATATTTTCATGTTGGTTGTTACTGGTGTTGTATCAGTTTTAAGTTAATTAATATTTTCATGTTGGGTGTTACTGGTGTTGTATCAGTTTTAAGTTAATTAATATTTTCATGTTGGGTGTTACTGGTGTTGTATCAGTTTTAAGTTAATTAATATTTTCATGTTGCGTGTTACTGGTGTTGTAACAGTTTTAAGTTAATTAATATTTTCATGTTGGGAGTTACTGGTGTTGTATCAGTTTTAAGTTAATTAATATTTTCATGTTGGGAGTTACTGGTGTTGTATCAGTTTTAAGTTAATTAATATTTTCATGTTGGGTGTTACTGGTGTTGTATCAGTTTTAAGTTAATTAATATTTTCATGTTGGGTGTTACTGGTGTTGTATCAGTTTTAAGTTAATTAATATTTTCATGTTGGGTGTTACTGGTGTTGTATCAGTTTTAAGTTAATTAATATTTTCATGTTGGTTAATTAATATTTTTATGTTGGGTGTTACTGGTGTTGTATCAGTTTTAAGTTAATTAATATTTCATGTTGGGTGTTACTGGTGTTGTATCAGTTTTAAGTTAATTAATATTTTCATGTTGGGTGTTACTGGTGTATCAGTTTTAAGTTAATAAATATTTTCATGTTGGGTGTTACTGGTGTTGTATCAGTTTTAAGTTAATTAATATTTTCATGTTGGGTGTTATTGGTGTATCAGTTTTAAGTTAATTAATATTTTCATGTTGGGTGTTACTGGTGTTGTATCAGTTTTAAGTTCATTAATATTTTCATGTTGGGTGTTACTGGTGTTGTATCAGTTTTAAGTTAATTAATATTTTCATGTTGGGTGTTACTGGTGTTGTATCAGTTTTAAGTTAATTAATATTTTCATGTTGGGTGTTACTGGTGTTGTATCAGTTTTAAGTTAATTAATATTTTCATGTTGGGTGTTACTGGTGTTCTAAAGTAGATGACCAGTGCCATATCATTTGAAAATGTATAGTTCTAAACTAGATGACCAGTGCCAGATCATTTGAACATGTATAGTTCTAAACTAGATGAGCCATGCCAGATCATTTGAAAATGTATAGTTCTAAACTAGATGACCAATGCCAGACCATTTGAAAATGTATAGTTCTAAACTAGATGACCAGTGCCATATCATTTGAAAATGTATACTTCTGAACTAGATGACCAATGCCAGATCATTTGAAAATGTATAGTTCTAAACTAGATGACCCGTTCTAGATGTTTTGAAAATGTATAGTTCTAAACGAGATGACCAGTGCCATATCATTTGAAAATGTATAGTTCTAAACTAGATGACCAGTACCAGATCATTTGAAAATGCATAGTTCTAAACTAGATGACCAGTGCCAGATCATTTGAAGCAAGCCTCATTAAGTAGTAGTACATTGAGATAAAATGTATAGTTCTAAACTAGATGACCATTGCCAGACGATTTGAAAATGTATATTTCTAAACTAGATGACCAGTGCCAGATCATTTGAAGCAAGCCTCATTAACTAGTAGTACATTGGGATGGTGTGGTGTTTTGCATATTGCTCCTTCTGCTTCATCACTGCGATTGTCAGAGCCTGAGCAGTCGGTTGGTTTGGAGCAGACCTATGTCAATGAGCTCTTCTGTAAAAATGTTTCTACAGCTCCCAGTGTGATAGGTTTTAGCTACAAATATTCCTACATTTGGGTGTCTGCATATTTCAGTTCTTGCAGCTCTTGCTGTGGACAGAGGTTTCAAGCCTCTTGTCAGTATTATTAAAAAATATAGAGAGAAACTATGAGAAACAGAGAAGCATCAAGTACTTCAGCCTTATTTATTTTACCCTCCATCCATATCTAGTATTAATGAATGCATTCTGACGTTTGCAGTTAAGAAGAGGTTACGACTACTCTTTTCCTTCAGTGTATATATTTTAACATCTGAGCCACTTAGCCATTTAAGTTAAGTAATATTTTCATGTTGGGTGTTACTGGTGTTGTATCAGTTTTAAGTTAATTAATATTTTCATGTTGGGTGTTACTGGTGTTGAAGAAAGTTTTAAGTTAATTAATATTTTCATGTTGGGTGTTACTGGTGTTGTATCAGTTTTAAGTTAATTAATATTTTCATGTTGGGTGTTACTGGTGTTGTATCAGTTTTAAGTTAATTAATATTTTCATGTTGGGTGTTACTGGTGTTGTATCAGTTTTAAGTTAATTAATATTTTCATGTTGGGTGTTACTGGTGTTGTATCAGTTTTAAGGTAATTAATATTTTCATGTTGGGTGTTACTGGTGTTGTATCAGTTTTAAGGTAATTAATATTTTCATGTTGAGTGTTACTGGTGTTGTATCAGTTTTAAGTTAATTAATATTTTCATGTTGGGTGTTACTGGTGTTGTATCAGTTTTAAGTTAATTAATATTTTCATGTTGGGTGTTACTGGTGTTGTATCAGTTTTAAGTTAATTAATATTTTCATGTTGGGTGTTACTGGTGTTGTATCAGTTTTAAGTTAATTAATATTTTCATGTTGGGTGTTCCTGGTGTTGTATCAGTTTTAAGTTAATTAATATTTTCATGTTGGGAGTTACTGGTGTTGTATCAGTTTTAAGTTAATTAATATTTTCATGTTGGGTGTTACTGGTGTTGTATCAGTTTTAAGTTAATTAATATTTTCATGTTGGGTGTTACTGGTGTATCAGTTTTAAGTTAATTAATATTTTCATGTTGGGTGTTACTGGTGTTGTATCAGTTTTAAGTTAATTAATATTTTCATGTTGGGTGTTACTGGTGTTGTATCAGTTTTAAGTTAATTAATATTTCATGTTGGGTGTTACTGGTGTTGTATCAGTTTTAAGTTAATTAATATTTTCATGTTGGGTGTTACTGGTGTTGTATCAGTTTTAAGTTAATTAATATTTTCATGTTGGGTGTTACTGGTGTTGTATCAGTTTTAAGTTAATTAATATTTTCATGTTGGGTGTTACTGGTGTTGTATCAGTTTTAATTTAATTAATATTTTCATGTTGGGTGTTACTGGTGTTGTATCAGTTTTAAGTTAATTAATATTTTCATGTTGGGTGTTACTGGTGTTGTATCAGTTTTAAGTTAATTAATATTTTCATGTTGGGTGTTACTGGTGTTGTATCAGTTTTAAGTTAATTAATATTTTCATGTTGGGTGTTACTGGTGTTGTATCAGTTTTAAGTTAATTAATATTTCATGTTGGGTGTTACTGGTGTTGTATCAGTTTTAAGTTAATTAATATTTTCATGTTGGGTGTTACTGGTGCTGTATCAGTTTTAAGGTAATTAATATTTTCATGTTGGGTGTTACTGGTGCTGTATCAGTTTTAAGGTAATTAATATTTTCATGTTGGGTGTTACTGGTGTTGTATCAGTAGTGTCTTTTTTTAGGTAAGGAAGGTCATGAGTTGAATTTTCAGGCAAGGAATTTTTGTTTATTTGCTTCAGTCAGTGTGGTTGTATGGGTCCATGTCATTTAACTGAATGTTCATTTCACTGAAACTCAAATGGTCGAGCCCTCTTGACTGAAATTTTGTTTCATTAAAAATTAATTTGACTGAAAGCTCATTTGATAGAAAACTTTCTTCACAACAAATATAATATAAAACACGGTTTTGCCCCCACCCCACCCCCATATAAATTCTAACTGAATGGTCTCACAACCTTGGAGAAAAGAAAACCAACATCCCACACACTGACCCAGTGCTGGAGTGAAAACACAATCATCGACAAATCTGGGGGTACAACATGAAGATGACAATTGCAGTCTACACATACTGTGCTGAACTCAGTTCCCAGTTAACTCCTATGGTAAGAAATGGCACCATCAGATAGTTTCTATAGACTTCTACACTTTTCTATCAAATGAGTTTTCAGTAAAATGAAATTTCAATTAAATGAGTTTTCAAACAAATGGACTCAGCCATTTGAGTTTCAATGAAATGACATGGACCCGCTTGTCCATACATAGTTCACTAGTGTTTACAAAAGTATTAGTAAGTATTGATATGAGTTTGGTGTTTATTTCATTTATTCAAAGTTATATATAGTAATTAGCCACCCAGATGACTAGGTTTCCATAAACGTCCTAGGTGACTGACAGAGCAGTGAGGGAGATGAGCATGTCTATCCTAGGGGCAAAGGTGGTACATGGGCATTTGTTGATGGTGATCCCTGGTGGAGGCTGGGGATATTACTAGAGGACGCATGGTCAGTAGGTGGCAATGGGGCTTGCCTGAGCTGCCACAGAGGCAGGGAAATGCACCATGGATCCTGCATTTCATGCCCCTCAGGACTATACCAAACTGCCACAGAAAGGAGGACAGAGTAACGAGGTAGGCCAAAAGTAAGACTCCATCCGGATGGAAGCTCAGACATGCTGCATCATGTTGTTTGCAATCTATGACAGTCACCTGCAATTACTGGCATGAGTCCAAGAGGAGCATGGAGTAGGTGATTGACCTAGCATGGATGGGGCATGAGGGGCATGCACAATGATGGAATGGTGGGAGAAAAAAAGTTATATATAGCAAGAATATTAGGAATATCTCAAGCAGTTTGCAAACATTCCCAAATGTGTACATATATCAAACAATATATCAAACAATAAGGAAAGAAAGAAAGTTTTATTCTGTTATTCTTTCCTTATTTCTTTTTTAGTCATGCAAAGAACCTTTTTTTAATTTTTTTGTATGAACTGGTTGCTGTTTTGTTTCAGGTTCTATATGTGTTTTGATTTGACTTTCCAGGGTAGTGACTTTGGGTTTAAGGGGCTTAGGTTGAGGAGTATTTGGATAATGTGGATTTAGAAAGAATCTCCTGTCATGCAAAAGCATGACTTTTAACTCTGATTTTTTTCCCCTTAACAGTTCACAGTGGTTCTGGATGATATTCAAAGTAACTGTAGGCAGAAAGCTGACAAAGCTGAGGCATTATTTGAAGAATGTATGAAACCAGAGCTGTCCATGGTTTCTCCTCGAGGCCACTCCAAGAGGGACAGGACTCAGCTGACAGATTTGTTGTCACAAGAAAAAGGTGCTGCACCTAAGAAGGCAAGATGCAATAAAGAACTTGCTGAACCACAGGAAAAAGACCTGCCCACTCCAGTTATGTCAAGTAATGAGTTTCAGTTGAATCAACTAATTGCAAGTAACTTAAAGAATCAGTTAAATGATAACTATTTATGGGGTAGGGTTACCCAACCTCTGAATCGTGTGAGGTCTGGGCTATTTGCCTTTGTTTTTCATAAGGGGCTGCCCAACACTTAGGCGCTCATCAGTGAGATGTGTGACCAAAGTTTGGATTTTGTAGATTCCAGTGGGGTATTGTTTTCCCATTTAACTTTAATTTGTGATCAGTCAGGCAGAGTGAGTGCTGGTCCCATAAGTTTTGCTGGTAAGAATCAGGGATCAATGTTCTCAGGCAAGGTAGTGTGCAGCATGGCAATCATTGCTCACATCCCCCTTTTGGTTAATGAAAAATATTGCCGAGGAGAATATGTGGACATTTTTCACTTGGTTAATGTAGATGGGGGTTCAGCATATTTTGGCCACTGAAGGAATTGAACTATGGACTTAGCATCAAATATAGCAATTCCAGAAAAAGACAAACATGTAATTTTAGCACTAAGGATTGGGATGATTGGGCTTTGGGTTTTGTGTATTATATGATCATTGAAAAGGCACCATCCTAATCATTAACATTATTAACTTTTTTAACATTACCGGAAGCTCACTCACTTAGGGAGATTCAGCCTGGCTGAAAAACTGCATATATTGAGGTCAGTCAAAAAATATTTGGGTTGAGATGAGCAACATGGCAACACTTGGTTGAAGGATGATGATTGACCACTCTAGGGCAATTTTGTTGGGTAATGGCAGGATTCAAATACAATTTCTGTAGGGTGTTTAATACAAGTAAATGTGAATGGCCATCATGTGCATTTGCTATGTTTGTTCACACTGTAGTGTTGGTCATCAAACTGATTCAGTGATGGGCCTAAGCTATGTAGGCTAGAAAGTAGTTTGGATTTGAGACAGTTTGGAGCTCTGATAAATCACATGGGGAGAGGAAAGGGCTCCTTTCAAGGCCATAAGAGGTTGAATACCTTTCATAGCCTCTGCTAGAACAGGTTTAATCATGAACTCATTACAGCAAGGACTTTATTTTCTTTGTTGAAAGTTTATCCCAGATGGCAGGCTAATCAGGAGATTTTATAAGGTTTCATAAATGAGTTTTCTATTGAATTGGATTCATCCGCAGACACTGTAATTTTTAAGAATCTAAGTTCAGTTGAGAACAAGATGAGCATTGAAAAATGAGTTACTGCATAAGAAAGTATGCAAGGGGGGAGTAGCTGGACCCTTTCAATTTCCCCATTTTGAATCATTCAGATATTTTCCACCGAGCTTGGTCATGAAAAATAGAGAAGGTGAATTCTAATTAATTCATCTATTATAAACACATGGGTCATTGGTGAACGTTTGCACTAATAAGCATGAGGTTAAGGTACAATATTCTTCCATAGATGATGATATTCAAATCACTAGGCAGGTTTGCTTGCAAAACTGGATGCTAAATCAGCCTTCAGCTTACTTGCTGCTCATGATCAAGATTAGCCATTGCTGGGCATGCAGTTTTTAGGATTGCTTTTAATTTAACATGAGGATGTGCAAGGTCTGTACTGTGGCATATACCACTTTCAGAATGTTGACTTGTGCTTTACAGTGGTGTTGGCAGCTATGAGGCCCCACACAAAGGGCAGTTCATTATTTCAATGACTTTTTGATTGTGGGTGATGGAGAGCAGGGTGCAGAGGAAGACTTGATTTGGTTTTAGATTTATGTTTCAAGCTATCGGTGTCTCTTGTCCATTATCTGCAAGGCCATGGAGTGAATCATCATGGACCTTATCAACAAAGAAAGAGGTAATCTCCAAACACTTGACCCTACTCAATTTGGGTTTGTCAAAGGAAGATTATGCCTGTTAAACCTGGTGGACTGCTTTGAGACAGTTACCAAGACCCTGGATGATGGGAATTTTGTGCATACAGCTTTCCTAGACTTAGCTAAGGCATTTGACACTATCCCCCACTCAGGCATCATTGACAAACTCACCCATCTAGGTATCACTCATTATATTGTTAGATGGGTAACTAAATGGCTCACTGATAGAATCCATATGGTCAAAATGGGGGAATCCACCTCCAGTAGCAGACCTGTAACCAGTGGTGTTCCACAGGGATCAGTTCTGGGACCTCTACTGTTTGGAACTTATTTCTCCAAAGTACAAGCAGTAACTAATGGTTTGTGCCTGACAAAATTTGCTGATGACTGCTAACTGGGAGTGGTCATGGAATCTCCAAATGATGTCAACATCCTACAAGATGATTTTGCACAAATGATTGGTGTTAAAGTCATGGCCTTAAACTCAATGTGAAAAAATGTATTATCATCCCTTTCATTGAGGACAATGTTCCTTCTAACTACCACATCAAGAGCAACACCTTAGGTATGCACTCAGAGTGAGGGACCTGGGCACACAGGTTGACAGCAGCCTTACCTTTGACTACCATGTTTAAATGGGTCTATATTATAACATCGAAATCTACAAAGCTTGAATGTTATAATATTGACACCATAATGTCGAACGCTGAAAACAGCGAAGGTGCAGGACTCCGAATACTTTCCCAGGGAAAGAATTTGGTGGGCCATTGCTGTGGCTTCACTGTTTTCAGCATTAGATATGTTGGAACATTACAGGTCTGGCTCAGGTAAGTGTGCGATTGTGTGTAGGTTAGGGTTAGGGGGCGGGTTAGGTGAGTTAGGGTTAGGGAGTGGGTCAGGTAAGTGTGCGGTTGTGTGGACGTTAGGGTTAGGGCGCGGGTCTGGTAAGTGTGCGATTGTGTGTAGGTTAAGGTTAGGGGCAGGTTCGGTGAGTTAGGGTCAGGGTGCGGGTCAGATAAGTGTGCGGTTGTGTGTAGGTTAGTGTTAGGGGGCGGGTTAGGTGAGTTAGGGTTAGGGCGCGGGTGAGGTGAGTGTGTGATAGTGACAGACCTTAGGGTTCAGGTTGGGTTAAGGTAAGTGGATAGCTAGTACTGTATGTAAAGTTTAGTTTAGGTTTAGGTGTAGGATTTTAAGTGTATGTGTGTGGATTGCTGTTTTTTGTGTGTGTGTTGTTTGTATGTTTCTCGGAATAGCAAATTTTTTCCCTGGGAAAAAAAAAATTGCTGTTCTGGCTGTTCGATGTTTTCAGATTTTGGTGTTTAGGGTTCAATATTATAACATTCGATCTTTGTAGCTTTCAATGTTATAATATAGACACATTTAAACAGTGGTAAGAAGAGCATTCTATATTGCTTATCTCATAAGTAAGGGCATTGCCTCCAGAAACAAAGAAGTTATAACCTCACTTTACTCCTCCCTCATCAGGCCAATAATTGCGTACAGTGCTCCTTTTGGTATGTACCTTTCCAAGCACCTGCAGCAATTGGAGAGACCACAAAGGTTCCTCACAAGGAAAATTCTAGGTCTTCAGCATCTGTCTTATATGGATCATATGATATCACTGTCACTTTATTCTGTTATATACAGACTATTCAGAGGCAATCTCTGCCTTGCATCAATGCAATTTCTGACCCTGCTTTATTGGAAATGCTGCATCTTCTTAAGTCAATGGTACACAAGCTACTCACTCTAAAGACATTAACCTGTTATGTGACATTAATAGAACCTGCTTGAAGGACATATTTATCTCCCAGAAGTTACTGCACCTTTGGAATAGCCTCCCACTTCATGTCAAACAGAGCACCTCATTGGCCATACTCAAACTCAGTCTGGACAATTGGATAGGTAACCATAAATTCACTACAGTGTTCCAACTGTGTCCCTCTTGGACAGGGACAATATGTGCTGATTGTGGAAAAAAGGGTAGAACTTGGCTAGACATGTAATGGCCCTAGGGCCATTACCCTAGTAACTTTCTATGATCCTCTGATAAAATGGAAGGCCCTGTTAGGTTTTTTGTCTGTCTTTGTCTTGAGTTGGAAATGTTATCCATTAAGTTCTAAAGAGTGATTCAGCTACTCCTAATTGTGTTGTTTGTTATGGAACACTGGGATGGGCAGCCATGGTTTGATCCTTGGCTGTAGTGTTTTCTGTGCGGATTCTGCATGTCCTCCCTGTGGTCATATGGGTTTCCTCTGAGTGCTCTGGTTTCCTCCCACATCCCAAAGACATGCTGAAGGTGGATTGGACACTCTAAGTTGGCCCTAGGTGTGAGTGCATGCATGTGTGTACCTTCTGAGATGGCAACTCAACACCGTAAACCTCCACTGCCAATCATGAGTGGACAGGTGATCAGCTGTGGTGACCCCTAACTAGGAAAAGCCAGAAGCAGAAGAAGAATTTATGGAGTACTGGTCTTTCACAGATAGTGATCAAATCTGACATATGGAGGATGACATTCATCTCTGTGTTATCAGTTAGGATCTGTTCAATTTTAATTTGGCGTCTTTTCTTCCTGATTTGTTAGCCACAGTTTAGACTATGTATTAGTTTTATAATCTGATCTAGTACAGCTTAATGGAATGTATGTCCCAGGAATTCTTAAGAGGCTGTTTCTTTGAGAGAGGTCCATATGTTGTATTTTTATCTAATAGACTGTTGGCCATTGTTTTGATGTGGATTTGTGTTTTTTTTTTTTTTTTTTTTTTTTTTTTTTGTGATGAGTGGTAATGTGGGGTCAGGGATAAAGAATGGAGTGACATACAATGTAAGGGAAATATGCCAATATTTATGGTCAGACAGGGGTCAGACCTTGCTTTGGTTGAACATTTAAAGCATCACCTCATGTATTCATATTACTGGGTGGTCACTGCACAATCTTCCCCACTTTTCTTTCCCTCTTTTTCTTTCCTGGGCCAGTTCAAAGTTCAGGAATGTGAAATGAGATATAAAAAATGCTGCAATTGGTTAAAAATCAGCATTGCCAAAAGGGCACTGAGGGTATGCCACTTGGTAGAGATAAGACAGGTAAACCAGTGTGGACTATCTGTCATGCTCCCAGTTTGAGAACTGCTCAGATTATTGGGTCCTCTGAGTGGCTGTTTTATACTGGTTTATGAATTGTTTTCAAATGTTTATATACATGCTGAAGGTTTCATTCATAATACATATGCTGCATTTGTTATCCAATAAATTGGTTGCAGTAACTTTTAAGTTTCTTTGTGTTTTTATGGGAGGTAAAGTGGGGTCAGCAGAGACAATACTCATTTAATAGCCTGAAAATGGAATATATTTTGTGCACGATATTTTAGACACCTGCAGTTTGTTTACCATTCAGACCGTCTTAAAACCTGTACCTTCATCTTTAGTAGAGTGCCAACATATTTTCTTAATTGTCTGCTTTTGATTAATGTATGATGGCAGCTGCCTGCCCATCAGTAATTCAACTATATATAACCTGATAGCATTTTGTTCCCAAGATGCCTTTTGGTGGGGAGAGTTGTGTCAACTTGCCATTATGTGCACTGCTTTTGATATCAATGGCAAATGTGCTATGGATCTGGGAATTCACTTTATCTTCTGAAACCACATAATTAGCGCAGAAAGAATTCAACAGTTAAGGGAACAAAATAGTCCATAGTAGAATTTCTTAAGGTTTCTGAACTGTAACGTACTCCACTGCCTAGACAAGCAATCAAGCAGGACAGTAAAAAACAAAGCAGCCTATTGAATTTTCAGTCAAATAAGATATACAATTTTTATCATACTTATTTTATCCTTAGTCGTAAATTCTTATAGGAAATTAAACCATTTTCAGGGAAAAACTTGCATACTGCAATCAAAACTTCATTATAAAAATCAGTCAGGGGTATTAAATAAAGCATTTATAAAGTCATTTTTTCACTGTGTGTATGTCACAGTGTGATGAGCATATGGCCATGGAAAGTTTTAGATACAGTAAGTGCCATGTAGCAGTGTGCACCATTGCTCAAACAAGGTAAACACAGTAGCATGCTAATTACTGCATAAGTGGCTGAATCACATGCTAATTAACAAATCCAACATGGTTTGTTGAAGATGCATGAAATGCTTCAAGATGGTCATACATATAAGTGCCTGTATAGATATCAAGCTGATAGCTTGATTAAAAAGATCAATTTTTAATTGTATGACCTTCATATGACAGGTATGATTTCTTTAGAGCTCTATGAGTATTTCACTATTGAACATCCTGTCATACCAGTTTTTATTGTTTACAAAAGGTTCATAAGAATCAGAGAGATCCACCAAAGAGTCTCATTGTTCCCAGTTGTGGATGGGCTACTAAATCCCTCTCTATTTTTCTTGGGAAAACCATCAGACCGATAATGGATAACATTCCCACTGTACTTAAGGATACTAGGAACTTCCCTTCAGATCTCTATGCTTTGGTACAAAGAATTAGAATTGAAAGATGGCTTGTTGTTTGCAACCTTGGACATTGCCTCTCTCTTTATGGTGGTAAATAATGAATTAGGCATTGAGAAGGTTAGAACTTTTCTTTCCACATACAGTGATTTCTCTTTGAATAAAATACTACTGAACTGTATGTTACTGGAGTTGATTTTGGAGAACAATGCCTTAGTGGCTGAGCAAGCTTTTTATTTACAATGTCAAAAAAACACCAAAACCTGGAGCAGCAAACTGTGCTAATGGAAAATATGGAGAAAAAACAAGCACTGTTCCACAGCTGAAATTCTATATCCACACAGAGACTTCAAGACATAAAATAATAAATTCTTTAATCGGAGTGAGCGCTTTCACAATTACAAATTGCTTCATCAGACTAAAGAACAATACAAAAAACACATTTAAATACCATTTCCACTTAATTACTCATCCAATCATCATAAAAGTATCAGCTATCATTAAAGGTAATGACACACCCACTAAAACATACTCATATTATTTCCTTAAAGGTCTCCCTTTTAATTCTGGTTTTAAGGAAATCATATAATTTAATCCAGACCTCTTATGTGGCCTTTGCCTCAGGATCCATCTAGTCTCACTACACTCTGTCTTATTTATTACATCACCTAATCTTATTCCTTCCTGAATAACATCCAGGACCTGAAATAAAAACTTATGCTGTTCCCCTTACACATTCTTATGCTTCTCTAAGGTATTATATTCATCATTAATTAATCAGATCCCTTAATTGCCTACTGGTCTTCCCTACATAAAATTTTCTACACAAGATACAACAGGCTACATATACTACATTTTGTGTATTACAATTGGCTGTCACTCTAATATCAAAACTCTTATGGGTATCTGGATGTAAGAAAAATAAAGATTCATCTATCAAGCCACGGTACCTACAGTTCCCACATCTCATAGCTACTTAGAATATCTAGGCTATACAATGATGATAGCCATGCAATTAAAGCATTGAGAATGCCTGCAGCGTAGTTTGTTGCTCGCCACTACTCCAATAAAAAAGTATACGAAACCATGGAGGAGGTTCGCTCTATGAGAGAAACTGTTGCTACCCCTTTTTTCTGATGATCGTTGTGTTAATAATATGCAGAATGAACATGCTGCTCTTGGCCCAAAAAATAGTGTTAATGTATTCTAGCAATATTGGGACAGTCTTTCGGATAATAAAAGAAGAACTGGTCCATCTTAATGACTGATATGACACTGAAAGAACTTTTGGGTCCTGTGCCTAAGTTTTATTTTTCCAGCAATGTTTCATTGAAATGACTTTTATGCTATAGGCATTTTGAATCTGAAGTAGCCCAATCTGTTCATGGTGGCACATTCCCTTGTAGATCTTGCAGTGCATGCAGCCAGATTTGGGCCAGCAGTTGTTTTCTACATGCACCAACAAATTATATATATATTTTAAATTTTATGCTGATTCCAGGACAATGAATGTTATTTATTATGTGAAGTGCCTGGCTTGCAAATGTTTTTATGTAGAAAAGCTAAATGGACCTTTTATAGACAGGATTTTAGAACACATTAATGATATACGTAAAAGCTGTAGCAAGAACCTTTTGGTGAAGTAAGTGAATGATCTTGAGGCTGATCATATTTTTAGATTTTTAGTTTTAGAGGTTGTTTACTTAAATTTGAGAGGCAGTGATATAAGGAATAGGACTGAGTGTGCTGAACTTAAACTGAAAACTGACAGCTTTCCTGGTTTAAATGAAGCTTTATCTGTCTAATCTGTACCAAAGAATCATGGTTTGAGACATTAAGTTTACTATTTGTTTAGCTTCATGATTATAGCTTGCTATGTATGAAAGCATCTCTTCCTGTTACATTTGATTGGCTGTTAGAGTTTAGATCGGTATTTTGATTTGTGTTCATAAGTAGTTATTTGATTAGTTAACAATATGAATGAAAGCAACACTTCCTGCTTTAGGTTGACTGGTCGTTATGGCTCAACTTGAACTGTTATTTGTGCGCATAGCTAAACATTTTGGTTGGCTGTGTGGCGAAGATCTGTAGTTTGATTTGTGCACTTTTTGAGTGTTTTGATTGGATGAGAATGATATTCCTCATTTGATTATTTGTAGCTGACTGGTTGTTTTGATTTTAAAAGCAGGCATGTTACACTTCTGTAATTTTACTCATCTGAAGAAGTGGTGTGTTGTATTGCGAAAGTGTTCACCATATACATTTTATTATTTTTATTAAAGTTTAAAAATGTTATTAAAGTTGTTATTTTATTATTTCAGCCATGGTGTGTCAAGTACATTTTGGAATTCTTAAATTAAAAATCAGTTGGGGGGATTCAATAAAGCCAACAATAGTCATTTTTCAGTGTGTGCAGGCCACAGTATAATGCGCATACGGCCACGGAAAGTTTTAGATTCAGTAAGTGTGGTGCAGTGGTGTGCACCACCATGTAAACAAGTTGAACACAGTGGCATGCTAATCACTGCATAAGCAGCTGAGTTGCATGCTAATTAACCAAACCAACATGGGTTAGCTATTCAACAAGCTATAAAGCATCTGTGTTGACTCCATACTGTTTTTTCCTGCAGATTCTAAAACTTTTGGAATACAGGCGTGGAAAGGAGTCTACATGGACAGAATGTTAAGAGCTGCTGCTGCTTTCATTCATTTTTTGAACCCAATGCTGCTGCTGCTGCTGCTAATAGGCCTAGGCAGAGAAGAAGAAGAGTTTTTAGGTAGGTCCCTTTAACTTTTCACAACCTACATGATGTGGAAATTGTGAAGTTCTACAGAGTGGGCAGGGACATACTACAGGAACTCTGCAGCCTCTGCCATCCTCAACTTAAAGACAGAGCCAACTGAGGGGAACCCATTCCAGTGGAGGCAAAGGTATATGTAGCCTTTATAATCTTAGCTGCAGGCACCTTTCAGAGACCAAGAGGGGACATGCTGGGAAGGTCACAGTCATCAGCATCCAAGATCCTTCACCAGTTCCTGAATCATATGCTCCAACATGCCAGTGACAACATATATTTTCCCCATAGTTCTGAGGAGAGGACCAGAAATGTGCATGAATTCTATCATGTAGTACACTATCCTGAAGTATTGGGTACCATAGATTGTACACATGTAGAAATGAAGGCACCACCTGGTGAGCAAGGTATGCTCTACATTAACAGAATGGGCTACCCTTCTATCAACTGCCAAGTTGTGTATAATGCCAAGGGAATCATCCTGAACATGTGTGTGGTGGCAACCCTGACAGTTACCATGTCTCACATATATGGCATACCTCCCAACTGTACCAGATGTTTGCTAGGGGGGATATCCCACAGGGCATTTACTGGGTCATGCAGGCCATATACTGGAACCATGGCTTATGACACCCATCTGAAATACACACTCACCCACCAAAGAACAACATAATGAAGCACACTCTCAAACAAGAAATATCATAGACCATGTGTTTGGGCTGCTGAAGTCATGGTTCCAGTGCCTAGATACATCTGGAAAAGCACTGCAGTACAGTCCATGGACATGTACAGAAATAATCACAGTATGTGCCATGTTACACAGCATAATCCTGAGAAAACAGCTTTAGCAGGATCAGCAAGAGGAAAGGGCACACATCCCAACACCAGTGCCAAGGTCACCACAGCCACAGGCAGATGAGATGTCACAGGGGTAACCATTAGCTGCTGTGGGTATATGCAGATGTTGGCATGTTCAGTATGCCCTTCTGTTGGCTAAGAAACAATGCATAGCACACTCACTCACCATCTAGGGGCCTAAAATCTTCCTTCTACTCACATACATATAGTAACACTGATGCCAGGCAACTCACACAGCCTTTATCTTCCCATGTATTGGCTGTGTACTGTTTGCATCAAACAGAGTCAGCCCTGAACTAAAACTGTGTCAACTGCTGCATATACAAGGTAAGTCCTGAACCTGTGTATTGTTATTAATATGACTGTGTGGCATTACCTTGTATTTTATTACTTGGTCTAGTAAGCTAGTAAAAGGTGGGAGATCTGTACAGAACTTACCTTAACATGTGAAATCAGAGACTTATTGGACTTTTGTGTCCATTACTAAGTAGTAGGCCTCAGGCATCAAAGATTCACACTGTCATACCTCTCAAATATACTGATGATCACTGCATGCCCTCAGTTTAGCATCATATTTTTGTACTGGAAAATGATTAAAGAGAGAAGTTAGAAAGCAATGATACACATTGCATTTTCTTACTTCACAACCCTCACAAGATCATTCACTATAAAGTTGGGAAATTTTGATGCTATCAACTGTCTAACTTTTCAAGACCAATATAAGTGAATGGTACAATTACCAGTTGAACACCACAAATGCAGATCATAGGATCATAGGATCATAGGATCACAGGAGGGTACTAGGTTATTGACGAGGAGGTCATTTCAAGGCTAGCAATTTCAACCCAATGTAATACCATAGATACTTTATTTAATAACCAGGACTGTATATAGTAATGACTGTCCATGTCCAGGAGGGTTCTGACCGCTATACCTGGTAAGAATTTGTGATGCTCCATCAACTTGTCCAGGTTTCTTTTGAACAGTGTCATAGAGGTGCTCTGCTTTACATGAATTGGCAGCCTATTCCAAAGACACAGCAGTCGCTGAAAGATAAATATGTCCCTCCAGCACATCCTATTCTAGTCACAGGCCATATTTAGGTCCCTGGAAATCGTAGCTCTAGTCCAGTTTGATTTACGGATGTGCAGCAAATTCATTAGGTTTGGGTCAGAGATTGCTCTATAAGCCAGCCATAAATATCCCCATAGAAGTCTATATGATACTGAGTACAGTGACAGGGACTTTAGTCAGTCTGTGTAAGGCATGTGTTGGAGTCCCTCGATCTTCTTAGTTAGAAACTTCTAAGGTCTCTGCAATTGCTGCAGGTGCTTTGTACGATACATGCCAAATGGGCATTATACTCAATTATGGGCCTGATTAGTGACATGTATAGATGGGTTATAACTAAGGTTGCTATAGAGGCGATGCCTTTGCTAATCAAGTGTGCTCTGTAGAAACCCTTCCTTACTACAATAGACACATGGTGGTCAAAGTTAAGGTTACAGACTTCTGATCCCAGATTTCTTACCACTTCATAGGTACATCGGGTATTGTTAATTTAATAGTGTGAAGGGACACTGTTTTTACCAAAGGAAATGATGATGCATTTCTTTGTATTCAGTTTGAGACCATGACTAAGATCATGACTAAGATGTAATTGGTCTGAGTAAGACCCTGCTGAAGTATACTGACATCATCAGTTTGCAGTCATCCATAGACTTGGTCAGCCACAGCCACTTACTTTTGGACTGAACGTCTGAGAAGTATATACCAAACATTAGATGGTCTAGCACTGACCCCTGAGGCACCCCACTGGTGACAGGTCAACTGACTGAAGTGGAGCCACCCACTTTGATAGTGTGTGACCGAGATATGCTAAGCACTAAGTTATCTATGGATGCTGATTATCAGACACAAATCTTTTATATCTCTGAATCCAAAAGAGAAAAAACAGGGATATGGCACAGTTATCATCATTTGCACAGGGTGTTGTGTGATGGAGGGGGCGAAGGAAGCCTAGTCTAACACAAAAGTTTGGTGAGTGTGTGTGGTAAGAAAGAGAAGAAGGCAAACGTGGATAAACCAGCAAATGGCTAGTGAGACAAAATGAGTAACTGTTATATGTGTTTGTAGCGGTCCTCTGGGTGAAACTGGTGTGTGAGTGTCTCCATGTACAGAGCCAAGCACTGTGCTAGCTCTGCATCTTGGTATGTTGGACAGGTATCAGCAATGCATGGTAGAGGTGGCAGTTCATTGTTGTTATCCCCAGCTATGAGGACTGGCTCTACCAGGAGTTGCACTGGTACCTCCATGCCCAAGGTTAAATGTAGTGCTGCCATCCGAATGTTACTGAGGTCTGCTGGACAAGCTCTTAAAATTATGACCCTATGAACTGCCACATCTAGGTCTGGACAGCACACTCACTGATGGAGCAGTGGAAGTACTGCCATCACAGGAGCATGATTGGGCATCATACCTCTCAAATGTACAGATTTTTATAGAAAGTCCAGATTTTGCCTCATATTTTGGTCCATTCTTTCACAAAATTGTGATTTTCTATGAAATCATTGGCAAATCATTAAAGACTGGAGTCAGAAAATAATGACTGACATTTGAGTTTCAGACTTCATGCCCTTCAGAAAATTCATACTAATGCTGAACCTGTCATTCTATCAACTTTCTAAATTTGTAAGAACAATATTTAAAAATTGTTGCTATTTTTCACCGTTTGCCCTCCATTATTTATGGCTTTGTCCAGATACCTTGCTTTAAGAGGTTTAGAGTTATGTTGGGCATAACCACATTGGCTGACAGCAGATGATGAGGCTGACTTACATCCATGAGGATGCCATTACCCCCCAGCAGATGTTCCATCACAGACACTCCTCATTCAATGACAGACACCCCTCAGTCCATCAAAGACACCCCTCAGTCCCAATTGCCATTCATCCTATCCAATGAATTGGCAACATAGTGAAGGAAGTCACTCATGTCAGACTGTGCCACATCGACAACCTTGAGCATTTATCTGGATCACCTATGGTAAAGTTCCTGTGCCTCCATGATGGCCCTAAACATATTGAGTGGCACAGGAAGAGACACATGCAACAGGTGGAAGAGGGACAGCAGGCCCCCTCCAAGCACCCCATCAATCCACCTTTATGGCACCTCGCCCACACTTTGGTGATGGCCAGACTCAACAGGCACTGAAACCGCAGTAGTCACACTTCCCAGATCAGGGTCCTAGCCCTCTACCTGTCCAATATCTGTGGACTCATTGGACTGGGTAGATGTAGGCCTACTGGCTGTGTCCAGTGGAAATGCAGGGGGCGGCTGTATGTCAACCTTAGTGTCAGATTCAACTTCTGCACACTCCGACTGTGCCTCAATTTGGCCACCATCATCATCGGAGTCTGCTGATATACTGACATCAGGTGGCACATGGCTCCCACTCCCACTATCATGATCATCTGTGATAAAAAGAAGAAACACAGGAATAAGTTAATTCCTGCACTACTATAGTGTAATATATGCTAACAGACTAACAGTGCCACCACTATTACAGACAGCACAGCAATACACACAACAGGCATGAGATAAACATCACACACTACAATAGTTATTTAAAATGGTCAGCAGTACTGACATAAAAATGTTTGCCTTACCAACTGCAGATGCAATACTCCTCTGTAGCCCAGAAGGTCATGGAAGACATTAAGCAAGAGGTAAGGGCAGCATCATCACAATAAACAGTAATACAGGTGTAGATCAGCATGCAGCATGTGTGCACTAAGTCTTTAAGATGTATGCGAGGTTGTACATGCACATATAAATTCCAGTCATGTGCAATCCCTAGTGCCATTTTGCAGAAGCAGCCAGTGTGTAAGCATGTATGATCACAGCAGATAGTTTGTATATGTTAGTCATAGTCAAATAAGCTTTACAGCAATGTGTTTATATAGAATAAAATTCCTTAAATACAACCCACAAAGACTTATTTATTCATGTACCAACACAAAAGTGGCAAGATGTCAGAATCAGGATGGCAAAGAGCAAGACATTTGGAGCTATGGTTTGTAAAGGTGACAGTGAAGGTAAAACCAAGAGAAAACAGTTCAAACATAAACAGAAGGAATTAAAGGTAATAAAAAGCAACACTAATTACTTAATGCAAAGAGGCAAGAAAAGGTATTACAAGTGTATAAACTGCTTTATTAGGCAAATGGAAAGCTCAAAAAGATTGTTAACTAAAGAGAATGTTTAAGATACAAGTGTTTGATGAAACAAATGCATTTAAAGATAAAACATGCATGTTGAAGTATAAAACAAGCATGTTAAAATGAAAAATTAGGATATTTAAGGCAGAGAGAGTGTGTTTAAGGCATAACTTGGCATGTTTAGAGTAAAATGAGCACAAAGAAAGTACGCTGGGAATAAAAAAGAAAAGGATTTAAACAAGTCATTTGGGTTGGGAGGGTAGCCTAATGGTTAAGGTGTTTGCCTTACAAACACAAGGTGTAGGGTTTGAGTCTCACAAGGGATATTTGGCTAAGCTTAAAATAGCTCACAAGGGCAGTTAGCTTAGTACTAATCTATGAATCTATCTATGAACCTAAGCCCAAAGAATAATAATAAATAAAGGAGAAAGAAAATGGGCACAGTAGAAAAATAAAATAAAGCAAGGTGACTGCTATGTTGTGCAAAGTGCTGTGTTTGAGCACAACTACGACTTTGTTTGATGTCAAAAAAGTAACTACTAATGTCATTCAAAGTATCTCAGAGTGTGTAAAGTGCTTACAGTGTGTGCTTATTACTGTGAATGTATTTCAAAAACTTCACTGTCATACCTCTCAACCTGGAAACATCAAACATCTGGACAAAGACACATGAAAAATAGGTACAAATCTGTATACTGATTAACATAACATTTGCCTACATAATTATGTAACTCCACTCACTCCAATGGAATTTTGGGATACCAGCTTTCAAACACAAACTGAAGAACAGACAACCATAATATGGCCCCAGACCCTGTAGTAAAAGGTAACCATTTTTTTTATGTGTAGCAATGATGTCCACTGGGAAGGGTGAAGATGATGAACCTTAGGATTTTGTTTTTGATGACTTGCAGTATGTGGGTTTTTGGTAAATGTAGGACATTTAATGGTAGACAATATTCTAATCTTAGAAAAAGAATATTATAGTTTGCCAGGACCTCCAAAAATCATTCTCCATGGCCTACTGATCAGTGGTATAGTTGGAATTTGTGCCACTAAGGGCTGTGTGAGTTTGATGCCCTTCCCCACCTATGAAAATCATGGTCGAATGGGCCCCCCATACAAAGGCCTCCCCCCTGCAGCCATTCTAATGTCCCATTACTTGGCTATTTTGCCCCATTTACCATACACACTGTAATGTACATATTGCTTTACTTTTACAATAATTATTTGGATTTCAACTTTTATTTTACATTTTAAAGCACAAACACTAATAGACATATGCTAAACAAAGCAATACAGTCTCACAATGAAAATAGACTTAGAATTAAAACTTCTCTGCTCTTGAAAGTAAACTCACATTCATTGAAACAGCACTGAAACCCACATTCAAAGAAAATGCATCTGGCCGGTGGTGGATAAAGATTACCTTTGGCCTGTTTTCAAATCACAGGCCCCTTGCACATGAAACATATATATTTTCTTTTATACACCTTCCCAATTATATTAAATTATATTCCTTGTAAAATACAGCACACTTGTTAGAGCGCATTTTAAATTTATTGTTTTGAACATTTTTTCAGTAAGCAATGAAACAAAATGCATGTACCAATAATGACAAAACTGCTCAATTCAGAAAATTTCTATCATAAAAGTCTACTCAAACTTCTACAATCCACCAGTATCAATAAATATTCCCAATCTCTGCAGAAGTAAAAATCATCTAAATAATTCCACAGTAAAGAGATCTGCAACTAATGAAAACGAGGTTGCTGCTAGCAAACAACTTTATATTTCATTGTTTCATCTACAAATAAAGTGCCTGTTGCCCTTGAGAAATAAATTGCCTGTTACATTAAGAAAAATGATAAGCTACTAATATTGCAGTAGGGAATGGATGGCAAACTGATAACAGGTTCATAGTTACTAGGAATCTTCAACAAAAAGGACATTCTCAGGACTGCAGCATCCACCCCCATTAAATGTACATCACAGTACAGTATCAGCAATCCATCTACATAGTAGAATCTACAGCATTCTGCATCAAAAGCAAGTATTCTATCTGTAGTACTACTAACACAAACAGTCTTGGCGTAAGCAGCAATAAACTTCCCTCCCCCAAGGAACTATGCAGCACAAGAAATCTGGAAAAAGCCAACATTTATTTGGGGGAGACAAAGGTCCAGAACCAGGGAAACATTTTAAACATTGCTTGTATAATCTTAGAAAAGTTGCTAGAATAACATGTTTTATGTTACCATGCATTTCCTGAAAGACAGATATTTAAGTTCAGTCTTCCTATCATTATTTAGTGAATTCAGTTGTCACTAATTTGCTAGAAAATCACACATTTTAAGAGGAACAGACCAAAGAGCCAAACATTGAAAACAAGTAGTGGTGTGGGTAGGGAATTCAGGCTCTTGCTACCTGTACCTAAGGTGCAGAGTTTCAGCCTGAGTAACTCTAACCACCAGGTATTTTACACACACACACACACACACACACACACACACACACACACACACACACACACACACACACACACACACACACACACACACACACACACAAAACTAATGTGGTGGTGCACTTGCAGATAATCCAAATACACTTCCAGATACAGATAATCTAAATAATGAGCTAATAAAACAAAGGTTAAGTTGCTGTGAATAATGCACACAGTTCAACACTACACATGGCCAGCAATGAGCAAATAAAACAATGGTTGCTTTACGTCAGAAGTAAAATATACAGTTCTTGGTCAGTGACAGTCAATGGAAATGCACAACAATGGACTTGTTTTCTTACCTGGAGGCTTGGAGACATGGGCAGATTCTCCAAAACTTATGGAAATCTGCCACCATTGCTGTTACAGTCCAACAGGCAGTAGCTGATGTCATCAAGCATGCCTCTGTATGCTGGTGTTGGGTGGTGACATCAGCCATAAATGTAAAGTGGTAAACTGGCAATACAAAAAAAAAAAGACCAGAAAATTTTGAAATTAAGAGAGCCACTCAGAAATTCGTGGCACCCTAATATTTTTCCCTCAAAACCAGTAAATACCAAAGAATTTGGTACAGTTGAGAGGTATGTTCACTGTGTGTAGAGTGCAACTATCTTGTATAATCCAATTGAACTATGGTTGTTTAAAGAAAAGTTCTTGTGCTGGGTGTGGCTGTTCACAGACTGTCGCCATTACAGAGTATTCTTGTACTGTAAGGAGTTGCCTGGCAAGGTGCTGCCATTTTGGGAACATTTCAGTGTACCGCATCTTGTTATTTACAAAGTGCATATATCTCAAAATGCATCAAATTTGGGCAACCAAAATCTGATTGTTCGCATTGTGCAATTGCGTAATGAGTTTCTTGTATTAAAGAAAGGTGTTTCTTATAAAAGATTACAAGAGTATTTCAGTGTTCATGAATTGCTCAGTTGCTTTGCAAAGTTCTCAAATGTTTCTTAAAGTGACAACTTTAATACGTGGTAATGCATGACTGCTCAATGCCTGCCTCTATTGATAGATTTCCAAGCAACTACTTTAGAATTTTTGCCTTTACCAATTCTGATAGCCGATGTTTTAGCATTGTTGCCTTTACTTATTGAAATTCACAAAAGCATCGCAACGTCTGAGAAACTTATTGAAGTTCATAAAGCATTGCAAAGTCTGATAAAGTATAAGCTCCATAAAGAAGTAAATTTGAGTTCCATAAAGCATTGAGAAAGCTAAAAAGTTATTTCGCAAAGTATAATAAAGCATCAAGAAACTTAAAAAGCTATTTCATAGAGCGCAGTGAAGCATAAAGAAATTTGCAAAGGTATTTCACAAAGTGCATTAAAGCATTCAGAAGCCCAAGAGTTTTATTTCACAAAGTCCAGTCAGCTGAAAGCACTATATGGTTATTTATTTGCATAATACTGATAAGTGCAAAGAAAGAAAGTGCAATTGTAAAGAACAGCATAACCAAACTGAAAGTTCATGCCAATTACTTATGTATATATATATATATATATATATATATATATATATATATATATATATATATATATATATATATATATATATATATATATATATGTGTGTGTGTGTGTGTGTGTGTGTGTATTTGTATGTATTTGCAAGACCCTTCACTGGCATGTGTTAATATGGCAAGCGGATTTAGAAAACCACAACCGCTTGTGTTTGACCAGAATATGGCAGAAAACTGGAGAATATTTGAATAGGAGTATGATATTTTTATAAACGCAGATTTTGCATATAGAGATGCACACACAAGGGCATTTGTTTTGTTGAATCTAGCAGGATATAAGGCTATAGAAAGAGAGCGATCATTTGTATATGCACCAACAGTGTATGAAGGTGAAGGTGCAGTCCGCCATATTGTTGTGGATGCTGAATCCAGTGAAGACCCAGAGTGATTAAAGCATAAGTTCAGAGAAATGTGCAACCCCCAGATGAACATTACATTAGAGATGCATTTGTTTTACAAAAGGAATCAGAAGCCAGGGGAAACATTTGCAGCTTATATAAATGACTTGAGGAACAAGGCCAAAACATGTCAGTTTGGTGATTTGAAAGATGAACTGATAAAGGATAGACTTGTATGTGGTATTAATAGTGCTGCTATCAGCGAGATTTTGCTTCATGACAGTAAGGTAATAGAGATTTGTCAGATCCATGAGGTGACAGAAAGTCACACAAACATCCTTACAAATGACAAAAGCATGGTTTCAGTAAGATCTAGAGCAAACATAGACAGTATGAAATATGTGGTGAGCAGAAACAGGCCTAAGAATAGAGCAACGATAGGAATTCCGAAGAAGCTGCTGAGTATTGCAGAAAGTTCCAGAAGTGTAAGCTCCACCACCATCTCAGTGCCATATATGTGTGAGTTAGCAAAACCTAAGTCTAGCTTTATTGCGGTGCAAATCATGAATCTAAAAGGGAGAAATGTTTAGCTTATGGTCAGCAGTGCCATAACTGTAAGAAACTGAACCACTTTCAAAAGTTTTGCAAATCAAGAAACCCCACATAGTTGTAAAGAAAGGTCTTACAAGAAAACTAGTTGATCAAGTAGAGCCAAAACAGCTTTCTATGCAGATGGTGTTATCAGTGCTGGGAGAAAGAGTTAACGCAGTAAACTTATTAACAAGGAGTGAAATGTTTTGTACAGTTCAGATCAATGGGAAATCCACAGAGCTCAAAGTAGACAATGGATCAAAGTGCAATGTTATATCAACAGATACATTTGCAAAAGTAATAACCAACAAACCACTCAGTGTAACCAGCAGTGCGAGACTTGTGGCGTATAGAGGTGAAGAATTTCAAACCGAAGGTTTAGTAATATGTCCATGTTATTTGCCTGAGAATTGTTACAACTTATTATTCTATGTAGTCTGATGACCAGTGCAATCTTTATTAGGTCTTAAAGATAGTTTGAGAACGAATCTGCTTTATTTTGCTAAAGAAATTCATTTTGGGAGTGCAGTTCCAAGTTCAAGTTTTGCAGAAACCATGTTTGCAGAGTCTACTGATGTTTTTGATGACAAGTTGGGCAAGCTTCTATTTTCTGTTTTGGATGCAAAGAGTTCATTTTGGAAAGTAATGCTTGAGCGAAAATCCTCATTTCTAACTACATTTAGTGCCATGTTTGGCAGACACAGATTTCTAAGGATGTCATTTGAAACAAATTCTGCAAGTGAAGTTTTTCAGCGTGCAATGGAACAAATGTTTTCAGGTTATCCTTGTGCCATAATAGTAGATGATCTAGTAGATGGAGGCAATAGTGAAATAGAGCATGACAGAAACCTCAGGAAAGTTCTAGACAGAGCATGTGAAGTAAATCTGAAGCTCAAACCTCTGAAGTGCAAATTCAGACTTCCAGAAGTAACCTATGTAGGACATTTGTTTACTAGTACAGGCTTAAACTCCAACCCAGCCAAACAAACAGCTATTTTGGAGATGTCAGCACCAGATAATGTGCAGAGTTTAAAGCATTTTCTGGGCATGGTCAACTATTTGGGCAAGTTTATATCAGATTTCAGTGAGTTGACAGCACCGTTAAGAGAGCTAACATGAAAGAATGTCATATGGTCATGGTTACAACATCATCAGAAGGTGTTTGATGACCTTAAGCAGAACATTGTAACTTCCCCACGTTAAGGTACTATGATGTGAATAAACCAGTTATTCTATCCTGTGATGCTTCTAATTTTGGTCTTGGTGCAGTTATTCTACAAGAGAGCAGACCAGTAGCCTATGCATCTAGGGCACTTACTCAAACTGAGATGCGTTATGCTCAAAGAAAGAACTTCTAGCAATATTTTTTGCATGTTCCTATTTTCACGATTATATTTATGGTCGAGCTATGCAAATTGAAACTGATCATCAGCCTATAGTTACTATTCTCAAGAAACCTATGCATTCTGCTTGATGAGATTGCAAAGAATGATGCTCAAATTGCAAAATTACCATTTCAAAATGGCCTACACTAAATGTAAATTGCTTTATCTGGCTGATACTTTATCCAGATTGCCTAGAAGTACAACAAAACTGGTTGATGCTGACTATTTTGACTTTGATGCAATGGCAGTGCATAATTTTTCCATCGCTAGACTTGATGAATTGAATGCTCACACTATACCTGATCAAATTTCACAAAAGCTCATTCACTACATTAGTGTCAGATGGCCATCAAAACAATCTAGTGTATCACCTCAGGTGCAATCATACTTTCCCTACAGAGATGAATTATTGATGGAAGATGGTATCTTTTTCAAAGGTTCTAAAATTGCTGTTCCTGCTTCATTGCACCATGAAAATATTCAGATTTTACATCGTGGCCACCCAGGTTTATTATTTATTTTTAATTTTTTTTTATTTTACACTTGCTGACCGGGCTAGTCCAACTAGATATATGCCCATTTTCAGTAGAGGCCTGGGGAGAAAAACTCCACAAATCACATTATTATTTACAGTAAGTGACATTATACTAATGCAGGTACATTACAGATTTTTGCCATTCATTGCATTTCTGCTTACAAAATCTTAGTACATATCAGCTATGGTTAGTCATACAAAGAAATCTCAATAACACTTTTAAACTGTAAAATCCCACTCTATTGTTAACTTAAAAGTAACTAGCTTATACAGGTATTGTGATTAGTACCCAGAGATAAATGAGGTAGTTAGTCGGGGTTAGCACAGGGGCATAACCACTGTGATTTAATGTATGGTTTCAATTTGCTTTTAAATAGGGTTATTGAGAAAAGGGAGGTTAGGTCACTAGGGATGGAGTTCCAGGTTTTACCCACAGTATTAGAGAACAGAGAGTCACCAGCCAAATTGTTAGCTTTACCTATTCGTACAAGTAATTTATTTGATGAGCGTAGGGTCTTGAGGTTATTATAGGGGGTGATAAGGTTTGTAAGTATTGGTGTGTTAGTAGGTTGATACAGGATCTTGTGGGCAACTGTTAGTTTGTTAAATAGTAGTAGATTTGGCAACTCTAACTATCCTAGTTGTTCAAGATTGTTACAATGATGTGTTCTGTAGGCAGACCCAGTTGCAAATCTGGCAATATTATTGTAGGAGATAGCCAGCTTGTTCAAGTTGCTTTTAAATAGTTTAGTATATATAGGGAAGGCATAGAGAAGGGTAGAGATTAAGTGGGTGTGGGCAATATTGTTCATGGCTAGTGGGGTCAGAAAGGATTTGATCCTGTAGAGGGAACCTAATTTTTTGTTGACTGTTTTTATAGTACTGTTAATATGGGAATCAAAGGTAAGGTTGTTATCTATTAGTACCCCAAGTAGTTTTGTAGTAGGATCAGAAGATATGATAGTACCATTGCTTGATGTAACAGTAAAATTAAGTGGGGCGGCCCTATGGGAGGGAGTGAATAATAGCAGTTTTGTTTTTTTGGGGTTCAAGATGAGGCATTGGTGTAGAAGCCATTTTTCGACTGTATTAAACACGTTTTGGGTTAGGGACTCTAGGTCTGATGGAGAAGTGGCTGAGCATATTAACATGGAATCATCCACGTATTGGATACAGGTAACTTGAGGTATTACAGAATGTAGGTCATTTATAAAAATAGAAAATAGGAGAGGACCTAATATGGAGCCTTGACGGACACCAAGGGCAATTGGGAGGTGTGAAGATAAGTTGTTCTCCCATAGTACAGCCTGCTGTCTGTTGTTTAAGTAGGATTTGAACCATTGTATAGCCAGCGCGTCTAGTAACAGATTTTTGAGGATGTTAATGAGTAAGTGGTGGTTAACCATATCGAAGGCTTTTGACAGATCAATAAAGAGGGCTGAGGATAGGGTGACGTTATTGCGATTTTTATTAATACAGTCAGAGAAGGATAAAAGAGCAGAGGTGGTGCTATGAAATGGCCTGAAACCATGTTGGCAGTTAGCTAGTAAGTTGTTTTCTAATAGATAGTTTAACAGTTGTTTATGAATGCATTTCTCCATGATTTTTGCCAATGGAGATAATATGGTTATAGGTCTATAGTTTGATAATTTGTTGGAGTTACCACCTTTATGCAGGGGGATAAGATGTGAAATTTTCCAGATTGATGGGATAGTTCCTTCAGTAATAGTTCTATTAATCAGGATGGATATGGGGTAGGCTATGGCTTTTGCAGCTTTTTGCAGGTATTCTGCAGGTAGTAGGTCTGCAGAGAGGGTGGTAGGTTTAAGTTTGTGAATGAGGGTGCAGACAAGGGATGTAGGAATAGGTTGAAAGTGAAATGATGGGGGGGTGTTAGAGCTGGAGGGGGTCGAAGATGAGGTGTCAGGGGATAGCTGATTGGCGAGAGACTGAATGGTCTCTGTGAAGAAAGTGTTAAAGGTATTCACTATTTGCTTGGGACTATTGTGATCATAACCTAAAGGGGTGGGTGTGACTGAATGACCTGGGTGTAGGAGTTTATTGATGCCTTACCAGAATTTTTGTGGTTTGCTTTGGTGAGTTTGTTGGAGCTGAAAGTAAACGTTTCTTTTGTCCAACAATGTGGCTTTTTTTGTTTAATTTCTTAGCTGTCTAAACTTTAATTGATCTGCAGGGCTTTTAGTAGTATGCCAGTTGGCCCTGAGTTTGTTTCTAAGGAGAATTTTTTGTTTGGTAGCTTTAGAGAGCCATGGGGCTGGTTTAATCCTAGTTCTAATTATACGTATTGGTGCATGGTAGTCTAGAGTGGCTAAGAATTTAGAATTAAAGTATTTAACTGCTTCTTCTAAAGATAGGTGTTTCAGGGGTGACCAATCACATGCCTTAAGTTCTTTTTGAAAGCTGTCAGGGTTAAACTCTTTGTTGGTTCTTATTGTCCTATAGGTGGTTGGGTTTGGAATGTCACTCTTATATCTGATTAAGAAGGTGAGTGAATGGTCGCTTATATCTTCGTGGAGGGTCCCTACTTTGTAAGTTTGGTGATGACTGTTTATGAGAATCCAATCTAGGGTGCTTTCCTTGTTATTAACTTTATTGGTCCTTGTGAGGGATGTAATGGTTTGAGTAAAGCCATATAGGTTAATATGAGTAGAAGGCTGTTCAGAGGTACAGCTCTTCCAGTTGATATTAAAGTCACAGAGTACTATGGTTTCTTGTGGGTAGGTAGTGGAAAGCCAATTAGGGATATCCTCTAGGGTGTTATTGTTATTGCCTGGGGGAAGATAAATACAGATGATACAGATAGATTTACATTTATTAAGTTGAATCTTGGACATAAGGATTTCTGCATTACTAGTTAGTGGTGGTTTAGAGTCTATAGAGGTCACCTGTAATCCAGATTTATATAGAATAGATACTCCCCCACCCTTCTTAGCTTTATGGTCTAGTCTCAAGGTATTGTATCTGGGTGGAATAACCTCATTGTCTTGTGTTGATGCCTTGAGCCATGTTTCAGTGAGACATAGGATGTCAAATGAATACATCCATGAGAGCATGTAGGTGGGCAACTTTATTATTTGTGCTCCAAATATTAAGATGGGCTATTAGGAGTGAGTTAGGGGGTCTGGTGAGCAATTGTGTGTTGGCAGGAGTTGGAGTGTGGGGCTCTGTAGTTGTGGTAGAGTTTGGGACAGGATTTGGGTGGATATCACCATCTATTAAGGAGTGAACTTGCATTCTCAGTGTAAGTTTTAGAAGTTTACATATTAGGTTCTGGAATTTCCTAGCTCTTGGACTATAGCATTTAATGTGAGTCAATCTGTGATATTTAGCTGGTAGGAAGTTTGGTGTGCTGGGTATGTTTGTATGGCTATGAGAGACTACAAGTGTTGATGTGGTGGTTTGCCTTATGGGGCAATGAAATCCTAGGCAGTTAAGGTGTTCATAGAATGTAAGTAGGTAAGGTATGGATAGAAATGGTAGGAGTGAGAATAAGAGTAGGAACTTAAGGAGTGGTGAGGTAGATGTAGGTGGAATATTGGAAGTATTATATATAGGTTATTGTATAGGGCTAAGTACAGATTGTGTTCTATGTTAAAGTCTAGTGGGAGTTAGGTTATATCACTTTAATGAAGTGGATCATGTGATTGGTTGTATGGAAGGGGTGTGTGGTTAGGGTGTATAAATGTAGAAGCACAGGGGGCTGGTGGAAATTGGGGGTAGGGTAGGGGAGCGGAGTGAGCTCACAGGGCGAACGGAGTGGGTAGAGCCAGTGAAGGACTAAACTCCAGTGGAGTGCTGACTGTTAAAGTTAGTTTTGGTGGAGATAATAGGCAGGGCAGTTGAGTGATGTACAGTAAAAAGTAGAAAGATAGAGTGGGACTGCAAGAAAGATAAGTATAGAAAAACCTGGATGCCTGAGAGTTGTACATTAAGATAGTGAGGTAGATGTTCAAGGAGATTAGACCTAGGAAGAGGGTGCCACCTAGTGAGCAAAGGATATATTGCAACTGTGGCTACTCGTAGGGCTAGCAGGTCTAGAGGTAAAAGGAGGGAAAAACAGGAGTTTTATGCAGAGGCTATAAGAGGGAATGTATGGAAGTTGGGAGAAGAGAAGGTTTTGGCTGCTGGCTGTCCTGGCTAGGGAGTGTATATTAAAAACCTGGAGTATTTTAAACAAATTTATTTGTTTACACACAATATTATTAGTAAACATACTTTCTTGTTTCCTTGAGGGAATTATGCTCAGGGAGAGGTTTGGCTCTATTCCTTAGCTTGGGGAAGAGACAGTAATTTTAGACAGGGCAATTTCCCAAACCCTAGTACAGGACAGGCAGGTTGGAAAGCTGGGTACATAAAAGAAGAGATAAAACAAAGTGGTAAACAGTAGGTTGGACACACTTACTAAGTAAATAACAGCTAAAGACAATGTATATATAAACCCATTAACCAGGTAAGACTAGTTACTTTTCTGAAAATTCTGAACAGTTAATGAAGTAAAAATGCAAGGTAGATTCAGTTATCCAGTTAAATATACTCAGTAGTTTCTGAAAGATTCTGTATATCAACAGCTATACAGTTCTAAAAACATAGCAGTACAAAAACACTAAACATTCATATACTTTCAGATGATGATTATAGTTGCCCAAAATGGACAAGGAGGTAATATTTTGCATGTATAATGCTTCTAGACTTTTAAGACACTAAAGCAGCCTAGATAGTTCAGCATGTAGCCTCACAGATTTAAATACACTCTACAAAGCAGCTTTTCCTGATAAAAATTGTAACTAATGCTACATATATGCAGTCTGGATACAGTAATATACTAAAGCAGACTAAGTAGTTCAATATATAGCCACATAACATTGGAAATTAAAGCAGCTGTTTTAGTTTAAATTATAACATAGTCTGCATGTGTGCCAAGCAGGCAAGAGTAATGTTAATCATGTTTAGTGATTTCTGTGTAAAATAGGACCATAGAGAGCATTAGCAGTCTATTTTTAAACAAATTCAAATGTTGTACAACAATGTAGCAGAAGCGTTAAGCCGATCTGGCATGCTCTGAACAAAATAAGATTAATACAGCAATTTTAGTGTGCATATAAGAAACTAAGTAAATATAGGTGCCTCACAGTTCTTATAGTTTGCATTTAAACAAATTCCACATGGATGGAGTCAAACTAACAAAATGCTAATCTAACTCAGTGTTTTAGTGTGAAAAGGGACCAATACACTAAGAGAAGGTCTACAGAACTAGTATTTTGGCCTTCATTATCTTTCTTCTTGTTCCATATGTAATAGTACCAGAGCACATTTGCAAAAGGAACCACTTTATCTAAATCCAATACCTGAACTACCTTGGTCTACTGTTGCAACTGATATCTTTGAATGGAATAAGCAACACTATTTGGTTTTGGAAGACTCTTACTCAAACTGGTTTGAGATTGATGTGCTACCAAACTTAACCCCAACAGCTGTTATCACTAATCTTAGCCATCATTTTTTGGTTCATGGTAGTCATCACAAACTTTATTCTGACAATGGTAGTCAATTTGCTACCCAGTTGTTTCAGAAATTTGCAAGAGAATTGGAGTTTGTACATGTCACAAGTAGTGCTGAACACCATCAATCCAATGGACTAGCAGAATGTGCTGTACATTGTGCAAAGCAATTACTTGAAAAGTGTGACAATATCGATGTATTCTTGAATTTACTTAATCTCAGAAACATACCTCGTGATGATATTCTTGGCTCCTCAGCTCAAAGACTACTTTCTAGACAAACTAGAACTATGCTACCTATTTCATCAAGTTTTTAAAGCCTAATTCTAAGAATAATAAAATCATCAAGGATCAATTGTTGAAGAAGTGTAATATCCAGAAATCTAGTTATGACAGATCGAGCAGATTTCTTCATTCATTGAGGGAAGGAGAGATGGGACAAATCCAGACAATGAAAGTTTAGATTGAACAGAATAGATAAACAGGCATCTGTGCCAAGCAAAGATCTTATTGGGTAAGTTCCAAGGGTGTAGAGTGTAGGAGGAATTGCAGACATATTCTTCCAGTACTAGAATCATCACCATTGCAATCATAACATTGAATCTGTGATCTGAGTCAGCCATTGTTTGTAGACCAGTTTGTATTCAAAAGTCTGATTCTGTTCCAGAAAGTAATTTGAACATTCCACAGGTCAACCATTTTCAGAGACTGTTCCAGTTGCTAAAACTGATTCTCATTTTTATGTCACATGATATGAATGGGTTTCTAAGCCTAGTGTGGAATACACAGCAATGTGGACTTGATTGTATATAGATGTGTACTTAGTATTGTATAATGCATGTCTCTACACTATTTGAGATTTCTCCATGCTACATATCTCATGATAAATTGCATGATATATTTCTCAAAGATGGAAGATGTAGATCAGAATGTAGCGTGTGTGTGCTATGTCTTTAAGAAGCATGTGAGGCTGTGCATGCATGTATAAATTCCAGACACATACAATCCCTAGTGCCATTTTGTAGAAGCAGCCAGAAAGTGAGCATGCATGATCGCAATTGTTAGCTTGTATATATGTCACTTAAGTTATAATCAGTAAGCCTCTATAGTGATGTGTTTGTATAAAATAGTGGTGCTTGAACAGAACCCATGAAAACTCTTTTATTCGTGTTCTAACATGAAAGTGACAGGTAGCAACTCAGTATTACCCACTGGAGAAACAAAACAGTCTAGAGATATGAAATATAAACAACAGGCAGGATGAAAAACAAGGAGACTAACAACAGCATCATATTCTTGTTTGCGCCATAATAGTAATTCACCTTTGCACTCCCCAAAAGAACAATATACCCTTGTTTGTGCCATAACAGCAACTCGGCTTTGCCCCCTCCCACAAAACAAAAGTCCATCCTTGTTTGTGCTATAATAGTAACTCACCTTTGCTCCCTCCTGCACATTCCTGTCTGCTTTTCCTCTGTTCTTCCCCTGCTTTCTTCCAATTTTACCACTGTCCCATCCTCCCCATTTCTTTACTTTAATGCATTATTTATGTGATGGTTCACACTGTGCACCAACGAGCAGCAATGGTAATGTGAAAGTAGTTAAAAGTATTACATACAGCTGTATTCAAACCCAGTACCATCAGGCCTTAAAAAGGAATATCATTGCGTTAACTGCATTAGCACATGCTTCCTCAGAGTCAGTTAAGTAGGCTTAGTACTAACTGTCAGAGTTTGTTCTTTCTCCTACTTGCTACCTATTTCAGCACTTTCCTATCTACCCCATTTTAACACCTTTAATCTAGTCAAAAAATAGAATCACACACAACACACATAAGTAGCAGAAAAAAATGGATTCCTTTGCTTTTTGTGCTCCATATTTGTGAGGAGGTACGCATCGCACATCAATGCTCAGTGATGGTGAGTGGCTGCAAAATGCAGCAGCACATCTCATATAAACAATTCATGTCATTGCATTATCACTTTGTAATGAAAAGTATATTAAAGTATTAGATACACCTGTATTCAAACCCAGTACCATCTGGCCCAAAAAAGGAATGTATCAATGCATTAAGATGTGCTGTCACAGACTCAGTTAAGCAACAGGTGGATTTCATAGACTCAATATTAACAGTCAAGCTTTAGCAATGTGTCTCAGATTTGCACACTGCTTACCTACATGCAAACATGTGTAACTCACATGCATATGCATTTTGCTAACCATTACTCAACCCCACTGCTCATCATGCTATGGAAATGTACCTATTATGCTGTATTACTGCTATTTACTGTCCATTTTCTGTGTATGACATGAAATTACATGTGGAAACGTTACAGACTGAGGGACATTTCTAATAGTATGTCACATACTTACAATACATCCATGTGTTTGCACACCCCAAGCATTGCAACCCTGGAGTCTCAGTACCTTTTCCACACATGTATCAACCACACTACAAAATGTAACATCAAATGTTGTGTGCTATCAATGCCTATCAGTCTAGTAACATGCAGAACTACAACTATTAGCCCATACACCTAAAAAGCCTTATCAGTAAGTCTAGTCCAGGAATCAGCATAGACCATATCCATAGGGATATAGTTGACCTTCAACACATTTGACCCTACCCATTTTGGTTTTGTCAAGGGTAGAGCTTGCATATTGACCTTTGTGGACTTCTTATTTACTAACCCCAGAGACCTGGCTGAGGGATAACAGAACATAACACCTATGTTGAGTTATCCAAGGCCTTTGACACTATTCCCCATTCATGTCATAGTGAAGATTTCCTATCTGGGAATTAGTCCATACAGTACTAGATGGATAACCAACTGGCTCACTGATAGAACACGCTCTCAAAGCTGGGGATTGCACGTCCACCACTAGCCCAATCTCAAGTGGAAACAAACAAAGATCTTCTGCTAAGACCTCAACTGTTTGGAAAAATACTTCCCTGAAGCACAGGCAACACTAGATGGCCTGTGGTTTACCAAGTTTGCAGATGACTGTTAACTGGACACACTCATATAGAGTGCCCCATTGATGGTAACATATTACAGAAGGGGTTGACACAGACTAATGATTGGTGCCAAACCCACGGACTGAACCTTAAAGCATACAATGTCTCATCATTCCTTTTGGCAATGAAGTACTCCTGGTAATTATGATATACATAGCACCCCTCTAAGCTCAAACACAGTGTTGTGGACAGTAGTTTCCGGGATCCAAGGTGGATCCCCCCTTGTGGATTGGGATACCTGTAGCTCTGCGCCACTCAGTGGGCACAAAACCTGAGGTGAGGCTATGATTAAACATGACACTTAGGTGAGGTGCCAGTTCATATTGTAGTTCATGTAGTACACAGCCCGGGATGTCATCTGGTCCCATGGACGCTGTATTCTTGGCTTTAGAGAGTGCGTTTTGTACCTGTGTGGCCGTTATTACTGGAATTTGGCAATCTTCCGGTATTGAGATGGGCCATTTAGGGGGTGAGAGGGGGGTAAAGTTGGCACTGAATCGATCTGCCAGGATATTGGCAATATCCTTCAGATCAGTATATTTAATGCCATTCTGTTTTAGCTCAGAGCAGATCTGAGCATTGCCATTTAGATTCTTGACATAGTTATAGAATGCTTTGTGGTTGTCTTTGGAATCTTTGGCAATTTTATTTTCGTAACTAGCTTTGGAGGATTTTATGAGGCATCTCAGTTTCTTACTGAGGCTAGTAAGGGAGTTTTTTGCATCCTGGGATTTTCCTCTTTTCTGCAAAAGTTTCTTCCTTTTGTTGTAAAGTTTATTTATGGCAGGGGACCACCAGATTGGCTTCCTTTTTTGGATGATAGCATTTTGGTTCTATTTGGGATGGCACGATTCATGCATGAGTGGATGTGCTCATACAGTGCCTTAGTATACGATTCAGCAGTTGAACTTTCAGTTCCCGTCTGCATGGGTGTCATGAAGTTTGTCACTTCTGACTTGAGTAGCATGAAGTTGGCTTTGGAGAAGTTTTTTATGGTGGTTCCTTTAATGGGGGTGGGGTGGGATGTGGATGTTAAGGGTGATTAGCTTATGGTCAGACCTGACTAACGAGGGGTGACCATAGGTATGGAGCATTGATTTCCCATGTTGGTAATGACCAGGTCTAGGATATTGGAGCCCTGGTGGGACTATGGATTAGTTGATCCAGGGTGTTGGAATTTATGAATTCCAAGAACTGTTGCAAAGGTGTTGGGACATGAGTAGTTTTCCCAGTTAATGGCAGGGTAGTTAAAATCACCCAGTATTAGGGTGTTTGGTTCTATCTTAATATTTTCCAGTATGTTTCGAAAGGTGTAGTGAGAATCTTGGGGTATGGTGGGGGATCTGTAGCAAGCTACAATTTGGATTGCAGTCTTACCTAGTGTTAGTTGCACTTGGAGAATTTCAGACACATTGTGTTGGCCAACTAGCCTGGTGGTGTGAATATCCTTGGTGAATATTGACACTCCTCCACCTTTAGTGTTTCGGTCCTGGTTTGGTGACCAAAAACTGTGGTAAGAGTTGTAGCTTGGTATTGCAGGGGTGTCTCTGGAGCCTTGAACCAGGTCTCAGTTACTGCACAGATATCGATGTTCTCCATTTTTAGGAGTGCCTCAAGAGAGTGCATTTTGAGGTTTAGACTTCTAGCATTGAGTAGCATTACCTTCAGATTTTGCACGCTTGTACCTGTTACGGTGGTGGTTTTGTCCTTTGAAGTTTGCCTAAAATAGGCACTATAGGGGTGGCAAGAGCCTTAGCCAGTAACCTGAATCCCTGGGGCGACAGGTGCAGACCATCTCTGGCAAAGCATCATGGTCTGTCAATCATGTCATCCCAGGCAGACAGATACTGGATCCCCTTTGAATGACACCATAAGCTTAGCCAATTGTTGAAGTCAATCATTTTATCCTTATATTGTGGTATCATTCTGGGCGAAGGCAGGATGCTACTCAGGGCTAGAGTCATACCTGCCTGGGCCACATGATCCGAGAGCTCTTCCATGTATCTTTTCATGTAGTCCAGGGAGGTACGTCTCAAGTCATTCACTCCAACATGGACAATGACAGAGTCATATTTGTACTTGTTGTGGAGTGACTTGAGTGCATGCGTTATGTGGTGGATCCTGGCACCCGACAGGCAGCTGACTGTAATTTTCTCCTTATTCAACCTGGTGAGAGGGACATCAGTGTGCCGGACTATAGAGTCACCTATGACTAAAGTGGTAGGTACATTGTCTTGCCTTAGGGGCTGTTGCTGGGTGGCACACTGGTGTTGTGAACTATGTGACACATTGGTTGTGATTGGTGTTTGTTTGCGTTTCAGCTTCAGAGGTCTTTGTTGCTTGGGCAGGTTACAGTTAAGGGCCTCTGCATATGTGGATTTAGTGTTGCTATATGTGGGTGTTGGTGGTGCGGGTTTAGAAGGGCTATGTGTTGCTTGAGGTGTAGTGTGGGTGTTAACCTTCTCCTCTTGACTGTTTAGCACAATCTTGGGTGGAGAGAGCTTTGCTTCCATTTTGGCTATGTAAGTGCATCTCTCACAGGTTGTAGTGTTGGGTGGTAGGAGGAGAGGGTTGTCTGTGTACATGAGGCAATTGCTGCATTGCCCCAGTATGCCCAGATTCACCAGGTGGACAGGAGAAATCACCGGAAGCTGACCCTTGGACATGCCTGGTTTGGGGCTTTTTTTTTTTGTAAAGTATAGGAGCTGTTTCCTTAGCAAGGTACTTTGCAATTATAGGCTGTTTAGTGCCTACTATTAATGTATCCATGTTAACAAGGAGAGTTCAGTGTTTGTATGAGTTTAAGGCTTCCTAGAGCTTTCCAGCAGATATTAGAGAAAGTGCTAGGCACAGGGATGCTTAAAGGTAAGATTGAAAAGAATGCACTCTGCAGTGTGCACTAGAGAAGTTAGATGTGAAAGTAGGTAACTTGAGTTTTACCTGTTTAAAAAGTTAAGGTTTAGTGGAGAGTTACTATTTTTAAAACAGCAAGATGGATTGAAAGGGGTGGTCACTTTTGTATTTTGGTACTATGAAATACTGTAGGATGGCCCATAAATTTAAATAATTGAAGGGGTGGGATTTGAAAAATGATGATTTTGTGATTACTCACATAAGCCAGTGAAAGTAGAGAGAAATGAGATATATGGTCAGATTAACATAAGAGACGGGCAACTAGAAAGACAGTGGTATTTAACAAGACAACTTAAATAGGTGGGAGGGCGGGAAAAATTCTGCCTGACTCAGAACAGAGAGAGCTGTGGTCTCTTTTGAAGTTTTAATATGCTGTTAAAACAGAATGCAAGCAAAACACAAGGTAAAGAAAACAAACTACAGATAACAGGCATCTGTGGCGAGCCAAGATCTTATTGGGTAAGTTCCAAGGGTGTAGAGTATAGGAGGAATTGCAGACATCTTCTTCCAGTACTAGAATCATCACCATTGCAATCATAACATTGTATCTGTGATGTGGACTCTAAGTTAAAGTCTGAGTCAGCCATTGTTTGTAGACCAGTTTGTATTTAAAAGTCTGATTCTGTTCCAGAAAGTAATTTGAACATTCCACAGGTCAACCATTTTCAGAGACTGTTCCAGTTGCTAAAACTGATTCTCAATTTTATGTCACACAATATGAATGGGATTCTAAGCCTAGTGTGGAATACACAGCAATGTGGACTTGATTGTATATAGATGTGTACTTAATATTGTATAATGCATGTCTCTACACTATTTGAGATTTCTCCATGCTACATATCTCATGACAAATTGCATGATATATTTCTCAAAGATGGAAGATGTAGATCAGAATGTAGCGTGTGTGTGCTATGTCTTTAAGAAGCATATGAGGCTGTGCGTGCATGTATGAATTCCAGACACATGCAATCCCTAGTGCCATTTTGTAGAAGCAGCCAGAAAGTGAGCATGCGTGATCGCAATTGTTAGCTTATATATATGTCACTTAAGTTATAATCAGTAAGCCTCTATAGTGATGTGTTTGTATAAAATAGTGGTGCTTGAACAGAACCCATGAAAACTCTTTTATTCGTGTACTAACATGAAAGTGACAGGTAGCAACTCAGTATTACCCACTGGAGAAACATAAAACAGTCTAGAGATATGAAATATAAACAACAGGCAGGATGAAAAACAAGGAGACTAACAACAGCAGTGTATTCTTGTTTGCGCCATAATAGTAATTCACCTTTGCTCCCCCCAAAAGAAGAATACACCCTTGTTTGTGCCATAACAGCAACTCGGCTTTGCCCCCTCCCACAAAACAAAAGTCCATCCTTGTTTGTGCTATAATAGTAACTCACCTTTGCTCCCTCCTGCACATTCCTGCCTGCTTTTCCTCTGTTCTTCCCCTGCTTTCTTCCAATTTTACAACTGTCCTATCTTTCCCATTTCTTTACTTTAATGCATTATTTATGTGATGGTTCGCACTGTGCACCAACGAGCAGCAATGGTAATGTGAAAGTAGTTAAAAGTATTACATACAGCTGTATTCAAACCCAGTACCATCAGGCCTTAAAAAGGAATATCATTGCATTAACTGCATTAGCACATGCTTCCTCAGAGTCAGTTAAGTAGGCTTAGTACTAACTGTCAGAGTTTGTTCTTTCCCCTACTTGCTACCTATTTCAGCACTTTCCTATCTACCCCATTTTAACACCTTTAATCTAGTCAAAAAATAGAATCACACACAACACACATAAGTAGCAGAAAAAAATGGATTTCTTTGCTTTTTGTGCTCCATATTTGTGAGGAGGTACGCATCGCACATCAGTGTTCAGTGATGGTGAGTGGCTGCAAAATGCAGCAGCACATCTCATATAAACAATTCATGCCATTGCATTATTACTTTGTAATTAAAAGTATATTAAAGTATTAGATACACCTGTATTCAAACCCAATACCATCTGGCCCAAAAAAGAATGTATCAATGCATTAAGATGTGCTGTCACAGACTCAGTTAAGCAACAGGTGTATTTCATAGGCTCAATATTAACAGTCAGGCTTTAGCAATGTGGCTCAGATTTGCACACTGCTTACCTATGTGCAAACATGTGTAACACACATGCATATGCATTTTGCTAACCATTACGCAAACCCACTGCTCACTACGCTATGGAAATGTACCTATTATGCTGTATTACTGCTATTTACTGTCCATTTTCTGTGTATGACATGAAATTACATGTGGAAACATTACAGACTGAGGGACATTTCTAACACTATGTCACATACTTACAATACATCCATGTGTTTGCACACCCCAAGCATTGCAACCCTGGATTCTCAGTACCTTTTCCACACATGTATCAACTACACTACAAAATGTAACATCAAATGTTGTGTGCTATCAATGCCTATCAGTCTAGTAACATGCAGAACTACAACTATTAGCCCATACAACTAAAAAGCCTTATCTGCAAGTCTAGTCCAGGAATCAGCATAGACCATATCTATAGGGATATAGTTGACCTTCGACACATTTGACCCTATGCATTTTGGTTTTGTCAAGGGTAGAGCTTGCTTATTGACCTTTGTGGACTTCTTATTTACTAACCCCAGAGACCTGGCTGAGGGATAACATAAAATAACGCCTATGTTGAGTTATCCAAGGCCTTTGACACTATTCCCCATTCATGTCATAGTGAAGATTTCCTATCTGGGAATTAGTCCATACAGTACTAGATGGATAACCAGCTGGCTCACTGATAGAACATGCTCTCAAAGCTGGGGATTGCACGTCCACCACTAGCCCAATCTCAAGTGGAATACCACAAAGATCTTCTGCTAAGCCTTCAACTGTTTGGAAAAATACTTTCCTGAAGCACAGGCAACACTAGATGGCCTGTGGTTTACCAAGTTTGCAGATGACTGTTAACTGGACACACTCATACAGAGTGCCCCAGTGATGGTAACATATTACAGAAGGGGTTGACACAGACTAATGATTGGTGCCAAACCCACGGACTGAACCTTAAAGCATACAATGTCTCATCATTCCCTTTGGCAATGAAGTGCCCCTGGTAATTATGATATACATAGCACCCCTCTAAGCTCAAACACAGTGTTGTGAGACTTGGAAGCATATGTTGATAGGAATCTATACTTTCATCACTGTCCATAGTGGTGACAAACACATTCTCCATTGTGCACATTATACATACTGACATCACATTGAAGACCAGGGTAGTCATACCTCTGCTGTACTGTACCCTTATCAGACCACTAACTGAGTACAATGCTCCCTTCTATCTGTACTTCACCAGACACCTGCAGCATCTGGAGAAAACACAGAGACTCCAAACATGACATACAAGGAAAGCCTGAAAGACATGTCAGTGTACTTAGTGTCATACAGACTGCTGAGAAATGTGCTATGCCAGCCCTACAGAACAGTCTCAGACCCTGCTCTTCTGGAAATGTTACACATCTGTAAATCAAATGGGACAAGAATAACTTGGCCACAGTTCTCAACCTAGCCTGTGACATAAACAGAATATGCTGGGGAGACAGATATATCCCCCAATGAATCAGTGTTCCTCAATTACCCTGTTCAAGCACAACCTTGACTACTGGTTGGATGATAGTACATTTACCTCTGGGGTGGCACCTATGTCCCTCATGGACAAGGCTAGTTGGTACTGCTTACAAAATCACTAAGCTAACAACAATCCAACTATCCTCAATAAGAGTACATATGTTTTTACACAGCTAGGCTTCTAAACCAACATACAGCCATTAGACTAGTAGCCTTCTGTGTAGATATGAAGCTAACAGCCTGTGCAGGTCTCCCAACATTTTGTCTCCCACATGGCCTGCTGATGTTATCCACTAGAAGTTCAGCTGCAGTCTTGCAAAAGTCAGGCTTGCGCTGTGGTGCTTGTGTAATGTACTGTGTTCTGTAGTATGTCTGCATAGATAGGTAGGATCTTAGGATCATAGGAACTTACTAGGCTAATGGCCCTGAGATCCTTACAAGCCTAGCCAAGAATTTAGCCCATGTTCTGGCAGCAGGGACACAGTTAGAATCCCAGTGGTGTATTTTCTGTTCTCATTGCAGTCAACTGTGTGTGTGTGTGTGTGTGTGTGTGTGTGTGTGTGTGTGTGTGTGTGTGTGTGTGTGTGTGTGTGTGTGCATCTTTATCTAGCCAGAAAAGCAGAAGTGTGTATCCTATAGTTACCACTCCAATCTCATAGTGATCATAATGTCAAGTGTGCCCTCATACCTCCTGCATATGTTAGTGTCAGGAGAGTGTGCTAGATAACATTCACAGATTGCTAGCATGTTCTAATAGTTGTAGAAGTATGTTTGCGCAGAACCATCTATGCTCACTCGGAAACACATACATTGTGTGAGAGAGATGGATATTACTGGTGGTATTATTCTGATATTGGCCATGACTGTGAGTGATGGTTTTACTATTGGCCATGAGCCTGTATTTATGTGCTACTTATTGGAATCCTCTGCTGATAATACAGTCATACTCAGCCAAATCAGTTTGAATAGCTTCACAGTGTGCACCCAAACCCAATTGTATTTAACACTAATGATACATATTCTTTCATCATTTATGTCTGGATGCTTATATCACACAGACATCCTCCACTGTTATGTCACCTTGTGTGACAATCACATCATATACATTTGTCACTGTGCAGTCCATACTGTGCCATGTGGAGATGTGATTAGTGTTCCTGCTGCAACTGTATTCCTTTTACATTTTCTCATGTGTGGTACATTACAATGTTTCACCTGTCCTAATTCCCTGTGTTCATCCCAAAATTTCATCTGTGTGTCCTTATTCAATATGTACACTTCTCATGACTGTCTCTTATAAAAGGGACTGCTTCTTTTAAATTACAGCACATGTGCCCTTACAGATCATTGACACAACTTGTACAGATTGCCTGGAATGGGACTCTGCAATACTCAGCACTATATACACTGTTCTGTACTGTGCATGCAACATAATACATTAATATATGAAAAATCATGATGGCACTTGTGGCATTCCAAGAACTCCCGATAGCCCAGTATGCTGGAAGTGTACATATATCTCTCCTGATACACTATCCTGTCCTGTCCCTGCAACATAATATAGTAATGTATGAAAAACCCTGATGGTCCATGTGGCATTCTGCCCAATTGCACTAGCCCAGAATGCTGGAGGTACACATACACTGCCCTGTCCTGATACACTGTCCTGTCCTGTCCCCACAACATAATACACTATTGTATGAAAAACTCTGGTAGTCCTTGTGGCAAGCCACATGATCCTGCTAGCCTGGTATGCTGGGGTGTACACATACACTGTCCTGTCCCTGCAATATAATACATTAATATGTGAAAGACCCTGGTGATCCTTGTGGCATTCCGCACAATCCCACTAACCAAGTTTGCTATGCTGTAACTAAGTTCACTATCCTTGTTGCTTTACATGGTTTCCTGGCCACCACAATACCCTTACTGCTTATGTTTGAAGGCGAACTGCAGCATGAATATTCATTAACCGACGCTGCTCACCTCGCAAAAACTTAACTCATTCCCTCCACTACAGCTCTTTTGAGTGTGTACCTTTAAGTTCTAGTGGCTGTGGCTTGAGCCTTTAAAAAATAAAGTTATCAGCTTACAGTTCTAACAAATACTCATTGACAGAGGTCAAATGTCAATACAATTGTGTTTGCCATCATGTATGCTTCAAGATAAAATATTCTGATACCTTGTATGTAACATGGTTTTGGAATTATTTATGCAAATATAAACATTTAATATTTGACACCTAGAGGAGCAATAGGAGGTAACTGCAGAAACGCCTGGAGGAGCACTTGGCTGTAATGAGTAGGCTTCGCACAAAGCCTACATGGAGTTTATTGAACACCAGGAAGTATTTATGTTTTTAATGGCAATAGCAAACCTCAGATTTAAAACTTTTAATGTTATTTATTTGAATAAGCCGGTATCATAACTGTGCAGGAATCAAAACAAAGAAACAAGAGTGGAATTCCAGTACTGGAAAAAACAAAGACTAAGAACAAGAAAACAACCAGTAAGTCAGCCACGAACCTCACTACACACAACAGAATGCATTTAATGTCAAAAATAAAGTCAAAAACCTCCACAGTTTAGCACTTTCATCCTTACTCCAGAGACATCATCAGAACTGTGAATGCAACACACACACGGCCATTTAAGAGCATGCAACAAGGCAGACATGCCTCTTGGAATCCATCAACTTCTACAGACATCAGTGCAAAGCAGAAAATCAAAACAAACACCATAAAAGTCAGATTAATGCATATTATACACCTGAACCAGCAAGTAATATAAAATAAAATAAAAAGTTAATCAAAGTACATTGTAATCTACTGGCTCTTCCTTTCATTTCACTACTAATACAAATATTGTCATTCTAACCAGGAAAGGTGGTAACATCCAGATTTAGTTGCCAGAGTATTTCCCCGTGAAGCAGATTATCCTGCCAGCAACCTGCATATTAAAGAATCTGCATTTGTTCAAAAACTAAAAAGTTAAACTTAATTAAACCAGCACACCCAATGGAATGTCTGGTAGGTGCTCTTTTCTGATCTTTGTGTTGAATACTGTATACATGCTGATAAATATGCTTATTCAAAGTGTTCTTAGTTTTTCCTACATAGAAAACTTGGCAAGATGAGCATGTAGCCAGATATACCACTCTTTTTGAGAAAACAGTTTAAAAAGCCACACTGCCCAGAAGTGTCCAAGTTACTTAAAAGGATGCCATTATAGCAAATGTTTATGTAAGGACATTTATGGCAGTGCCCACATTTCGTAGTAGGCAGTATTCTCTTAGGATGATCACTGGCCCCCTCCAACAGAGATTTAATGTTGGATTTGTTTTTGTAGGTGAAGATGGCAATGATAGAAAGTTGTCTAATATCCTCATCACATTGTAGGATACACCAATTCTTCTGCATGATCTTTTCAATGTTTTTACCATCTAAGGTGCAATGCAGAACCATATTAAGTTGCCCATCAAAACTTATAGAATTGTCTTTCTTATCTATTTTATTCAACCTGCTTTTAATGGTAGGAGTGTATTTGTTGTTTCTCTCAATCCATATCTCATGCCTAATGGAATCTAGGAGTGCTGCTGGATATCCATGATCCAGAAACATCGATCTTAAAAAGTCGAATTGTTCATGACAAGTCTACTCAATTGACTTTTTACCACCCTCCTCTTTTTAATTAAAATTGGTACTTTCTTGCAACTGTGAAATAAAAACTTCAAGTTCATCAACAATTCCTTCCCAAATAATTAGATATGGATTGAGAGAGACAACAAATTCTGTTACCTTTAACAATATACTCTCTCTCTCTCTCTAGTAAATTGCTCCAAACTCTGACAACTCCCCTTCAATGAAGCAGTTTTAGAATTTAATCACACTTTACTCAGTATTCTTAACTCTCTATCAGCACTGAGAGAAACTACAATAAAAACTAACCAAGCCCCCCCCCCCCCCCCCGGCTCACAAAAGACTCTCACTCCCTTATGAAAAAATAGAGACAGCATCTGGAAAAAATGGCTAAAAACAAATCCACTATGCTGCTCCAAAAATATAAAGAACTTAGAAATCTCATCAAAAAGCAAGTTAAGAAAGATAAGGCAAAGTTTACCATGATGCACAATCCACTCACCAACATAACCAAAAAAATTATGTCACACCATTAATAAAATCTTATACCCTGGAAAACCTATCACCCCTAGCCCTTTTGCTAATAATACTCCTCTAGAAACAGCCACACTATTAGTACTCACTTCATAGAATCTATCCATAAAGTAACCCACACTGACCAAGTTAAACACCCTCCTCCTGCCTCTTCCACTACCGCTAATACCACCCCATCTCCTTTAAACCAGTCCCTCCTGCTTATATAAAATCACTTCTGTTTAAACTAAACCATCTTCCCCCTTTACTGATAATATACCTCCACTCTTTCTTACACTAGTAGTTGAGTCTATAGCCTACCCTATCTCTATACCTGTTAATAGATTATTTCAAGAATCTACTGTCCCTTTCTACACCATACATTTACACAAAGGAGGTAACTCTACAGATCCTACCAATTTCAGGTCCATAGCCATTCTCTCCCCACTCTCTAAAATCCTTGAAAAATGTATTCACACCCAACTGCTCAAATACCTAACTCATGAAAACCTTCTAAATCCCACTCAACATGGCTTTAGGCCAAGTCACAGTACCTCCACTGCCCTTCTATCCATCACCCATACTACTGCTGAAGCTAGAGACAAAAATCGACTTGTTTCCTGTTTATTCCTTGACCTCTCTAAAGCTTTTGATACTGTTTCTCACACTAAACTACTAACTAAACTCTCTGATCTCAACCTCTCCACCTCTGCTATTCTCTGGTTCTCCAGCTATCTCACTAATAGGCTGAAGTCCATCAGATGGCAATCCACCTGTTCTCCTCTCTTACCTATTCAAACTGGAGGCTTCCTTCTAGGTCCTCTTCTTTTCAACATTTTTACTAACAACCTCCACTCATCCTGTAGTGACTTTTCCCATAGACAATATGCTGACAAATCTACTCTCATCATCCTCTCTGATGGCATCTCTCACCTTCATTCTAAAACTCAAAGCTCATTTCTCTCTGTTGAACAATGGCTAACAGATAACTAACTCTTCCTCAACCCTAAAAAAAATAAACTCCTCATCTTTCTTCCTAAATTTCTCTCCCATTACAGATCCATCTTCACCATCTCATCTCTTGATGCCACTGTCATTAAAGCTGATTAACATACTAAGCTCCTTGGCATCATATTGGACAGCCAATTAAAATTTGATATCCACATTCACCAGTGTATTAAAAAGACACATCAAAATTTGGGACTACTCTATAGAAACAGAAAAATTCTTGTCTTCTAATTCCAAAGCATCTCTGTCACAGACATTCGTCCTTCCGTGCCTACTGTATGCCTCTTCAAAACTAACACATCTACAAACATCCTTAATAACTAAATTAGAACAAGCATACAACAAAATAGCTAGATTTGCCTACAACCTACCTCAAAGAACCCACCACTGTCTTGTTCTTAAACAACTCAAATGGCTTGAATTCCCTCAACAACTTCTCCTATCCCAGCTACAGATCACTCACTCCCTACTAAATAATCCCTCTGTCTGTCTAATCTCCCTATACACTCCTAAATATACTCTCTGTAGCTCAAATCAGTTCCATCCAGACATATACAAACCTAATAAAAACATCTGCAAACTACTCTACAAAAGTACAATGTCCTAAGCCTGGAACAAACTCCCCACACACATCCAAAATATGAAAAGCTACAACAGCTTTAAAAAAGAATTGAAAAATTACCTTGTTAACTCTAGTCCATGTCCTTGCCAAGGCCCTACCTAAGCCCATCCCAGCCTTCTATTCTTTACCTAAAAACTGTACCCACCCCCACCCAGGGTTATCAATGGTATAAGTTAGTGACTACACCACAATAATGGTCTCTGCAGCTCCAAGGGTTATCAATAGTAAAACTCTATGACTAGACCACAGTAATGCTCTATTCTGTTCTATTGTATATATTCTTTTTTCTTTGGTAACACTATCTACGCTGCCCATCTAGGGAGCTTTCAGTAAAACAATGTAATGCCAATATGATAATGTAACTGAGTGCATTGACCTACATAACCTTTTCTCTTATCTTCTGTACTTCATTGTAATTTAGTTGTGTTTGCCTACACCTACAATTTATATTATCTAATATATACTTTAAATCACTTTTAATTTTGCTATCTATAGTGTCTTGAATTTATGTCAGCTGTCAATATGTACACCATTGATTCAATGTATACTATTGAATTTAAGCAAATTGTTTATTCTGTACACTCTTGCCTTTATGTAATTGTTTATACACTTTCTGGAGCTTTTCTCCTCAGGTCTACATTGAAAATGGGCCATTGGCTCAGTTGGACTAACCTGGTTAACAAATGACAAATAAATAAATAAAGAAAAAAATACACTCCTATCATTAAAAGTGGGTAGAATCAGATAGTTAAGATAGACAATTCTACAAGTTTTTATGGGCAACATAATATGGCTTTGCATTACACCTTTGATGTTAAAAACATTGAAAAGATTATGCAGAAAACTTTTTGTATGCTATAGTGTCATGAGAATATTAGACAACTTTTTGTGTCATTGACATCTTTCACCTACAAAAACACACCTAACATTAAATCTCTGTTGGTGAGGGCCAGTGATCACCCTAAGAGAATGCTACCTGCTAAGAAATGTGCGCAATGCCATCAGTGTCCTAAAATAAACATTTGCTATAATGCCACCCTTTTAAGTAACTTGGACACTTCTTGACAGTGTGACTTTTTTAATTAATTGTTTTTCAAAAAGAGTGGTATACCTTGGTTAACTTTTGGTTTTAGTTTAATTGTTGGTTCAGGTTTTAAAATGTGCATTAATGTGACATGTATGGCATTTATGTTGATTTTTTGCTTTGCAGTGATGTCTGCAGAGGTTAGTTGATTCCAAGAGGTGTGTCTACCTTGTTGCATGTTCTTAAATGGCTTTGTGTGTGTGTGTTGCCTTCACAGTTCTGATTCATACCTCTCTACTGTACAGAATTCCTTGGCATTTGTCAGTTTTGAGGTCCAAATAATGGGGTGCCAGTTCCAAAGAGGCCTCCTTTATTCCCTGAACAAGTGCATTTATTTGGTGCATGTGTCTGTGTAAAATGCCCCAGTTACATGTAAGTGGTTGTTAGGGTTACCCAGCCTCAAACCCTGTACCTTGGGTACAAGAGGCAAGAGCCTGAATTCTCTACCCATACCACCACTTGTGATTCAGGGAGTTAAGTCCATAGCTCTTAACTGTCCAAAGTTTCACAGAGTATCTGAAAGTTTGGCTCATACTTTTGGTCTGTGTTTCTCTTAAAATGTATGGTTTTCTGGCAAATCAGTGAGAACTGAATTCACTAAATAATTATAGCTGTTTAAGTTTCAGTCTTTCTGTCTTTCAGGAAATGCATGGTGACATCAAAACATTTTATTCTAACAGCTTTCAAAGATTATACAGGTGATATTTAAAATGTGTCCCACTCCCTGGTTTTGGGCCTTTGCCCTCCCCCCAATAAATGTTGTTTTTTTCCAGATTTCTTGTGCTGTAAAGTTCTTCAGGGGAAGAGAAGTTTAGTGCTGCTTATGTCAAGTCTGCATTGTTAGTAGCACAACAAGTCATATACTTGCCTTTGATGCAGAAGGAAGTGGGTTATACTCCTGCAGTATGTAGATGGATTGCTGACACTGTACTTTGTTGTACTTTTAAAGGGGGTGGATGCTGCAGTCCTAAGAATGAACCCCTTTGGCAGAAATAACTAGTAACTATGAATCTGTTATCAGTTTACCATCCATTCCTTATTGCAATATTACTAGCTTATCATTTTGTAATGTAACATAGGCAATTTATTCCTCAAGGGCAACATGCACTTTATTTGTAGATGAAACAATGAAATGTAAAGTTGTTTGCTAGCAGCAACCTCTTCATTAGTTACAAATCTCTTTCATGTGGAATTATTTAGATGACTTTTGCTTCTGCAGAGATTGTGCATATTTATTGATACTGGTGGATTGTAGAAGTTTGAGTACATTTTTATAATGGAAATGTTCTGAATTGGGCAGTTTTGTTATTATTGGTTCATGCATTTTCTTCATTGCTTACTAGCAAAATGTTCAAAACAACAAATTTAAAACAGGCTCTAACAAGTGTACTGTATTATACAAGTAATGTAATTTAATGCAATCAGGAAGGTGTATCAAAGAACACATGTATGTTTTGTGTGCAAGGGGCCTATGATTTGAAAACAGCCCAAAGGTAATCTTTATTCACCACTGGCCAGATGCATTTTCTTTTAATGTGGATTTCAATGCTTTTTTCAAAGAATGTGAGTTTTAAGGGCAGAAAAGTCTTAATACTAAGTCTATTTTCATTACGAGACTGTATTGCTTTGATTAGCAGATGTCTATTAGTGTATGTGTTATAAAATATAAAATACAAGCTTTAAATGAACTCCAAACGATTACTGTAGAATAAAGCAATATGTACATTACAGTGTTTATGGTAAATGGGATGAAATAGCCTGGTAATGGGACATTGGAATGGCTGCACGGAGGAGGGCTGTGTATGGGGGGATCCCATTCGACCATGATGTTGTGAGAGGGGAAGGGCAGCAAACTCAAAGACAGCCCTGTACAGCATAAACTCTAGCTACATCACTGATCAGTAGGCCATGGAGAATAACTTTTGGAGAGCCTGGCAAACTATACTATTCTTTTGCTAACATTAGAATATTGCCTATCATTAAATGCCCTACTTTTGTCACAAAACCTACCTACTGCAAGTCACCAAAAACAAAATCCTAAGGTTCATCATCTTCTCCCTTTCCAGTGAATATCATTGCTGAACATTTAAAAAGAAATGGTTACCATTTACTACAGGGTCTGGAACCATATTTTGTTTGTCTGTTTTTCAGTTTGCATTTGAAAGTTGGCATCCCACAATTCCACTGGAGTGGGTGTGGTTACATAACTATGCATGCAAATTTTATGTTAATCAGCACACATATTTGTACCTATTTTTCATGGGCCTTTGCCCAGATTTTTGATGTTTTCAGGTTGAAAGGTATACTGATGATGTCCCTGTAGTAAAGACAAAAGTGCTAAACTGTGGATGTTTTTAACTTTATTTTTGACATTAAATGCATTATGCAATGTATATTGAGGCTTGTGGCTAACTTACCAGTTAATATGCTGTTCTTCAACTGTACATGAGTGTGTATATCAGATTTTTATTATAAGTTACTATGCATATATAACTACTTCTCGTAAGTAATATAGTGGACATATGGAATGACAAATCTGGCTCTTATGTGTGAACTTACTGTGATGCTGGAAATAACTCTAAAAATCTATGACAACAAGGAATGATATCTTTATGGTAACTAAACAATTTTAAGTTAATTATATTAATCAGATGTCATTTCCATTTATTCACAGATCTCACATAAAAGCACAACATACATATACACATGCATGCATTGAATGAGATGTATGATGAATTGGGTGTCTAAGGGGTCTGTGTCATTGTTTGTGGTTGGAGATGGGATGGGAGATTAACTGGGATATAGTACAGGTTTTGTGGCTGTCCAGAATTACTTGGGATCATGGTGATGTTTGCCATAAAGTGAGTAAAAGAATGCAATTGTGTGTAGTTTGACCTTTTGTTTACATTGATTTCTTAGTTGTTTAAAAATGTAGCACTTTTGTGGTGTTCTATCTTTAATCCTTGACTTCCAGGCTTTGTCTCTATTTAGCATGAGCTGTTTATTTTATTTGTTGAGAAATGGACTGAGGTTACTTTTGGTTCTTTTTCTTCTTATGGAAACTAAGTAATTTAGCAAGTTAAGGAGACTTATCGAAATGGTTAACAGAATATTCTAGTGGCCTTTATTTAGACTATTCCAGTTGTATTGGGAGAGGTAGTTATAAATGTGTCTTTGTTGAAAGATGAGAGTCTACGTACTTGTTTTAATACTGTATGTTTGGGGGTCTAATTAGTTTGTCTTGTGATAAATGTGTGGAGATGGTCAATGATTTTGCCTGGGAGACAGCCAAAGGTGTTTGTGTTTGAGGGTGAAGTGGTAGGGATCCAGTCTAGTGGTGAGTGCCTATCACTGTATTTGTCAATTCTAGTGGATGAGATGATTACTTGAGTGAAATTGAGTAGGTTAGTAGTCAGTGTTTACAAGTAAATAGTATATGTATATATTTACACACACACACACTGAGACACACACACACGCACACACACACACACACACACACACACACACACACACACACACACGCACACACACACACACACATATATATATATATATATATATGTATATATATATATATATATATATATATATATATATATATATATATATATATACAGTTTCTTTATTTACATTAGTTGAAAGCCACTGAAGTAGGTCTTCAAGAATGGTAATGGTGTTGCCTGGGGGATATACATGGCAGCAATGCAAATAGTTTTGTGATTGTTCAGGCATAGAAGGGTAACAGATATTTCTGTGTTGGGATAGTTGGGGTGACTCATTGGGTATCTGGTGATGTTTAGTGTGTTTTTAAAAAATGTTGCAACCCCTCCAGCTTTTTTGTGTACTCTATCATTTCCTATTATGCTGTATCCTGGGACAATGCTTTCTTCATCTTGAGTGTTTGTTTTTTGCCAAGTTTCAGTGATAATTAGAATGTCTGGGTTGTGTGCTGCACTGCGTGTGTAGAGATCTAGAATTTTGTTGCAGATGGTTCTGAGGTTTATGTGCATTAAAAGTAAGTTGTAGTTAGGATTAGTGGGTTGTGTGTTATTAATGGTTGATGGGTTAGATGAAGTTTGGTTAGTTTGAAGGGATGGTCCAGGACTTGTGTAGATGTCTTCACAGAGTGAGAGAGTGGAAGTGTGATGAGAGAAGTTGTACCATTTTTTACATTTACCTCTTCTGTCTGGTATTGATATATAGATGCGGTAGTCCTCTTTGCTGTAGCTGTAATTGAAGAGGCCTGTATACAAGCATCCACTTATGTGCTTGGACACACACACATGCACACACACACACACACACACACACACACACACACACACACACACACACACACACACACACACACACACACACACACACACACACACACACACACACACAAAATACCACATGTGCACAGAATGCATGTGCACACAAACACATGCACACACACGCATTTAGACATAAATACAAACGTATCAACAAGCATGCATAAACAAATCATATGCAAGTACACATCTACAAGCATACACACACACTGACACATATACACATTGTGCATCCATGTGGTCACACAGACATGGATGCAAGCACACATATGCATGCATACACATGCATACATACATACACAAATGCACAAATGCACATATGATTTCATGTCTTCATGCCTACAGGAAATTTATTTGATTGCAGATTCACTTATCTGCCTGTACTTGGGATATAAAAACTATTCCCAGGTAAAAACAATGTAAGCAAAGAGTGGACATGCAGATACCACAGAGAAACAGCAATAGTCAGGAACTGAACATGAGAACAAACCATTGTGATCTAGCAAAATTAAACATTACATATTATAAGTTATCACAGCTGATGCTCATATAAAATATTTAATTATTTATATAAACTCATAACACCTACTTGCAATGTCTTTAATGACAACACTACAAACAAGGATATGTTTAGTTTAAAATATTTCAAATTCTTGTTCAGCACAGATTTTTATTGAAATTACATATCTAAATGAACAAACATACTAACAATATAAAACAAGTAACATATTTACACAATTGTCTTGATCCATGTTTACTTGTATAAAACATCAAGATTCATTAAACACCCAAACAGTATAACATTAGTTATAGAAGATAGATTCATATTTCTGTGTTAATAAATGTATCAAGCACATATATATTGTGGTTATTTTATTTGTTTTCATCTTTGTTGTTTTGATAGACAGCAGTAGCAGTAATTATAAATTCAATAAATGAAGGAGTACTATCATTTTCCACTACTTTATAATAATTTTCCTGGATTTTTTCCATTTGTTAGCATGTTAACTATCCTTTTAACTTGCAACACTCTTTAGTATATCCAAAGGTGTAGCCTTTTGGCTGGACCATGTAGGCAGAGATGTGTTATCAGGGGACTCATGGTATACCTTATCAGCCTACTGCAGTACATCACTTGCTTTCAGTGCCACTCAACTTGGAATGAATTGCTCCCTTCTGGTTTCACAAACATTAGGCAAAATATAGTATGTTAGAGCACCAGATGGCATTACCTTTTTAACAAAATCATTTCTACTTCAGCAGACAGTACAATTCATCCCTGCTTTCTTTCTGAGACCCAAACAGAAACAATTCATACTTTGGTTAGATGACAGCCAAATTGAGTTTTGACAGGGTTGTTGTCATAGCATGGGAAAGGATTCATTTACAATGAAAAGAAGAAAAGCAAGGTCATAAACAACCATATGCATTTTATCAGAACAGAAACAGCAAGAAAAATAGAATTAATGTCAATTTCCTTTTTCTGTCAACTGTTAGGTATTTTATCAGATAATTTTATGCATATGAATTCCCAGCTTGATTGATACAGAAAACAAATTAAGGAAATGAGAGTTGCATATGTTGGCTCAGTAGATCAGAGTATTTTGGAAACTTGCACCATTCTGTGGAATACATACTTGTCACATAAGGCCTTATTAAAATAGTTCTGTAAATTCAGTAGAATTTTGGGGCAGGGGTGGGAGGATTCCTGCCCTGGTTATTAGCAATTGATTAACACTGAATGTTTAACTATTAGTGTTATATTTTTAGTGGGCCCTACTTAGACAAGATAATGCATACAAGGGAATACTTTATGTTTTGTATAAAATGGCCTAAGTCTGTCTTTCAATTATAAAAGTAACTCATAGAATAATGATTTTGCAACCACAGAGATTTAATGCATGTCCAGGTGACCTTGTTCAATTGCAAAATGCTATAGTCTGTAGTCTACGCTGTACAATGTCAGTGTGCAGTTTACATGACAGATTATTCTTAAATGCCCCCCAATGTAATGTCCCATCATCATCTTCATCATCCTCATCATCATCATCAACTCCCTTCTTCCCATTTTCTACATGGGGTCAGAGTGTCATGTTAACTGTCACCATCTGTAATAGCCCATCTCGAATGTAATATCCAATAGCAATCTAAAAATTAAGCTCTAAATTCAGGAAGAAAATGACTTTACTAGGCACCATTCTAATTTAAGAAATATGCAATGGTATGTTCTATTCTTATGGTAAAGCATAAAGAGTTGCCAATAAAGAACAGTGGAAGAAGAAACTGAAACAGTTTTAAAAATTGTATCATCACAACATTCTTTTTTGCATGCAGCAGCACAAAGGGCACTGCAGATTTTAATGTTGTTGAAGCATCAGATACACTTTGATTGTGGCTGCTGTCTCAGTCTCTAAGAATAACGCAGCTTTTAAAGCTGTAAAAATCCTACATCTTTTTTCTTCTGTTTTCTCTCTGTGTTCTAATTCATTGCAGCTGCTAAAACTTCATGTACAACAAAATTGTATGTGGCAGCGCCAAGCACAGCTTCCAACCTTTGAACTCAGGAATCCGGGACAAAGCCAACAAATAATGAGGGAGAAAGGCAAAAATCAGGAGAACAGATTTTAAATATTGCTCTTACACACTTATAAGTTTGGCAGAATGGTAGGTTTTGCATTATCCTGCATCTTCTGAAGGAAATGAAGTTTGAAATTGAAATGAGTCTTGTTATTTACTATATGTAAACCTGAATAACCTTCCATAAAATGACAATTTTATGTGAAGCAGACCAACAAATATTAGTCAAACTCAAGGACATCCTACAAATCAGAGTTGCAAAACACTTGGCTTTCACCCACATTCTCTGTTTCTCTCTTTCTGTCTCTCTCCAAGTAGTAGTACATGCATCAAGTAAAGATCAGTATACTAATGATGATCCGGGTAATGGGGTTATGGCACATGAGGCTGCCATGGGGCTTAGCACATTGTAGTGGCACAGTGCCAACCTGACAGAGTTATAGTTCTTTAGGGTCATTAACACTCAAGCTATGAGTTGGTAATGCAAAACATCAGTTTCAGTGTGCACAAACGTCTCTGCTGCTGTGTTTTATTAGTTCCTCCAATGTCTATTTCTCCTTATCTTGTTGGTGCTTGATTTTACTTGGTCATTTTGGATATGTGATGATATCTAATGGCAATGGTCACTGTCTATTAATGTTCTATAGATAGTCTGCCTTGCAAGTTTATGAATCTTCAGACATTAGTTCAAAAGCATAGCTAATGCCTTTTGTACAATTTTCAAATTCTGTGACACTAAATAAACAGTTCCATTTTTAAAGAACTCAGATTGCAGATGCTAGATTCATTTGTGCTTCATTGTATTTCACCCATTATAAATTGTCCTGGGACCAGTGTACGCCTCCTTACAAAGATAGTACTCCATCAATAACTGCAATATGTATTGATTTATGAGTCTAACCAAACAGAAAAACCATCACAAAATTATGACTCCTTGTCTAATAAACTAGGAGGAATTTGATTCTTGCATGGTGTTGTTGATCCGACGATGATATTAGATCAAATGACTAGAGTATTGATGTAGACATTAGTTCTACAATGAGCTTCTACGATTCTGTCTGCTGAACAACAGCATCAAGATTATATACAGCAACTGACTGACCAATCTAAGTGAAGTAAGCCTTCATATTTTTCTGAGATTTTGAACTCAGGAAATTCAGGTATGCAAGGCTTTGCTTCTGACACGATGGAAGCCTTCTGCCATAAAATGCTGTTGTGTTGGCATGAGATGTAAATAATAAGTTCCTTTCCGATGTTTCCAAGAGCACTCAAGAACTGTATTATAACCCTTATTGTAGAACACTTGTCATACCTGGAACTATCACTTTCCCATCACAGGCATTTCTGATGAAGACTAGAACAGGGAAACATTCACCACCATTTGGATTTATTGACTTTATCAACGAATGAGCATGAGGAATATTAATGGATTTTGCTATGGTCTGAGCCCTACAACTCAGGTATAAATGGGTACTAATTGTCCAACCAGTCTGAAAAAGCACTTCAATGTTAAGAGTGCTTTGTGACTAAGAGTGCTGAAGTGTTTCTATACTGCTCCAGTGACCATATTGTTATATCCAGATCACTTACTTGGTGATTTTCTGTCTCTGATTATTTTTTGAACATGGTTTGTGCTACTATTTTAAGTGCAGTACATGATAAATGAATCAAATAACTAACATTTTGTCTGACTAGAATATTTATAAGTCTCTAAGTAGATTTGCTACAGCTCTTTTGCTCTGACAAAGTATCATTTAATTTTAGAGAGGAAATTGCTCAACTTTTTCTACAGTAAACATTCTGTTTCATTACATATCTTAATCATTTTTATATATTTAGCTTTGTTCAGCACTTGCTGTTCAATGGCATATGCTGGATTTTTGGTTTGTATCAACAAATATGTTTACTCCTGATCCAGTGTAACTATATAAAATAAAACAACAGTTTAGTTTTGATAGATAAAGTCCCTTTGTGCCCAAACTCATTTCAAAGTATACTAAATTTGTGATGACATGACAGTATAGTAAACAGAAAACTTCACTAGTCTATGATTATACTATCAAGGACCTCCACTGTTACAAACTGAAGTTTTGCACCTCCAATCTACTGAAGTAACCACATTCCACAACAGAACAATCAAAATGGACAACAAAAAATGGAACAAAAAGTGCAGCCAGAACAAACTCCAATAACAGTGAATAAAATACAGCATTACTACATAAAAACACATATCATGGGAAAAATGGAAACTGACTAAAGGATACAACCAAATCGTATCCAACAGTAAAGCACTCATAAAATAGGTGATACTATTTACATATATAGATATAATATAAACACATAGACGCATAAAGGCATGTCTTGTTCTATCTCTCTCTCTCTTTAATGTACACGCATACTCATAACACAGGCATATGTTTATTTCACTTCCAAAAAAGAAACTTTAGCCAGAGCTAACATCACAAATATCTATACACTGACAACAAATTTCATTCATTTCTAATAAAAGCTAAGAAAGTAAATATTTTTGAAAGAGGCTTACCATTTGCACCCCCCATGGGGATTATTCACCTTACAATCCACAACTTAATATTTACTGATACTGAGATAACACAGCAGAAGGGAAACTGAGCCCTGTTGACTGCTGATCTAGTAATTAGTCTCACAAATGTGCACCGGCACGCACGCACGCACACACACACACACACACACACACACACACACACACACACACACACACACACACACACACACACACGACATATCCAATGTGAATCAATGATCTTGATGTCTTTCCCACACACACACACACACACACACACACACACACACACACACACACGCACACAAACACACACACACAAACACACCACATGCACACACACACACACACACACACACACACACACACACACACACACACACACACACACACACATGCTGTCTTACACACACACACACACACACACACACACACACACACACACACACACACACACACACACACACACACACACACACACACAGACACACACATCTCCCATAGCCTTCCACTCAGACATACACACATATATCCATCAAGCAGTCCCACATGGTTGGTTGGTTGGTTTTGGACTCTTACATAAGACTATGTAAATGAATTACTGCTGTAAAATATTGTACCAATGATAACTGACCACAAAAGATAGAAACTACAAACACTGCCAACAAAATATCAATGCTGCAGGACATAAACCTGGGGCATGAAAGCTAAGAAATTGTTTACTTACAGTGAGACATGCTTCCCTGCACCTCACATCAGCTAGTAAGTCCCTCTGCTACTTAAATATACCATCTCCGAGACCACACAGTACTGACTAAAGGGCGTATTCCATTTCCAATTTAGCACCACCATTATTGATCAGCTAACCTCTTAACCAAACAGTTATGCAGGAAAGCTGTCAACTATAACAACATTCGCTTAATGCTACCCATAAATATACATACATGTAGATAAAAGGACCACTTTCAATTGCAATTATGTAAAGGGTATACAATAAATTATTTGAGTGTTTTAGTTGAATAATGACTTACAGCAGAGATGTGTAAGCACTTATTCATCTAATTATGCTCAGTTGTTGATTAAGAGTAATAATGGAATATACTTTCAGGCCAGCACACCTTGCCTACGTTTATCTAAATTTGTACTGGGTGTTGTCATTTGATCATTGACTGACTTACAATTGCTCTGACATGGGTTAGACCAAGTTAACAATTGGTAAAAGGATGATAGTTTTGAATTAAATATGAAAAAATATAATATACTTAATTTCAGTAAATAAAACAATTCTGCTTACCATATATGACACGACCCTCCAAACAGATGAGGCTGAAATGGATCTAGGCATTCTTGCTGATAATTCTGTGTTGATTGACCATTATGTCTCTGTAGTATTTCAGAAACTTGTGTATCTGTTTCAACTGCTTTCTATTAATTTCCCTTTACTCATATCTCACCTAACTCATTATTGCACATAATGCCCCTTGTGGTATGTAGTTATCTAAATGTATAACTCAGTTTGATTGATCTCTGAGATTTATAACTAAAAGGGTTGGCTCAATTACTTAGCAGAACAGACTGGCAGCTCTCTCTCTCCATCTCTCTCTCTGACTTTCTCACTCTTTCTTTGTATTCGGTCTCTTATAGACTCCTCCATAGGAACCCATGAACAGCCTTTCAAGCCACAAGAGGGGTCCAGTCCATTTTTTCTCAAAACAAGTATCTTCTGAAATATGTGATTAAAGGAAACAAACTTTCACCAGACGATAGACAAGACACACAATTTTTGGTGGTCACCCAGTACAGGAGAGCAAATGTGCTCACATCTGATGGAGGAGGCTTAATGCTCAGCAGACAGAGAAGTAAAAAGCACATTGAAATAAAAAAATCAATTCTACCCTATAAAATCCCCAGTTAAGGAATAAAATGGAATATGCATGTAAAACATCATCACCAGCTAACCCATCAAAATATCAAAACACAAATGTTGTGTCCTAAACCAAAAAATGATAGACTGTTTAAATTACCTTTCAACAAAAGTTTAGTTTTATTCACACACGTTAACATTCACCTAAGAAAAGCACACCATGATATTAAGACTCATATCCTGACCCGGCCTCTTATACTCATCCAGCTGACATGCAAATGCCTGAACACTTCTCTACAGATGGGCAAATCCCTCTTATTAAAAAAAAAAAAAAAAAAAAAAATTTCTTAAAAGCCATTTAGAATCTTTTACTCTTTGATATTAATAACATTTGGCATTATGATGACCCAGAATGCCACAAACTAGAAATGATAAAAGATGGCAAAGGTTAAAAAAATGCAGACATTTTAAGTAACAGAGAAAATGTATTTCAGAGTTAAGAAAGCATTTAACAACCATTTTATAACCATCATGCTGACAGCTAACCTAACAAGAGCCAACTCATCCCTAATGTACTAGTAAACCACCCAACAGAGCTAAACAGCAATGAATGACCGATTAAACAGTGCAGGGGTAGCTTTAACATAGGCTATAAACAGTAGTTTAGGCAAGGCATCAATTTATTTATTTAATTATTGGTTATTTATTGACATTTGATTACCGGGAATGTCCAGCTGGATAGAAGCCCATTTTCAGCAGAGTCCCGGGAGAAAAGCTCCAAATTATTACAAAACATTTAAGAACAATAATTTTATAATTTTCAGAAATAAAACAAAATCATCTGCAGTTTAAATGGTTATAACAATTTAGACATAATATAAAAACATTGATTAAGAATCTATACAAGATACTATATATGACAATCATCTAATATTTAGAGAAATTTTAGACAGTCTGTAGAGAAATTAAAGGTAAGTTAGTCTAATGCAAATAGGAATTGTAATATGAACTGAGGGAAAAACAGCCTTATGGTATATCTAGAGAGAAAGTCAGAGAAGTGAATTAGATAGCAGTAGGAAAAGTGGATCTATATTATAAGATCGAAACTCCAAAAGAGTGAACACTCTTTAACCAACCGCTAATACCCAAAACCAAACAACATTGAACACATGGAACGGCTATTGCTACTCAAAAAAAAAAAAAATAGAGACAAAATAAAGTGGGGGGGCTTTGCCTCCCAAACCCACCCTACTTATATATACCAAATCTAAGATCGCACCAGAGTGGAGGAAATGGCAAAGTCTCAACAACAGCCCAGTGATTTTTTTCCCTGAGGAAAAAAAAAACACTGTTCCATATGTTCGATATTCTGTAGTTTCTGGTATTAGCTGTCGATTAAAGAGCGTTTGTTCTTTTTGAGTTTTTATCTTCTAATATAGACCCGGAAAAGTAAGTGAAAAAGAGAGAGTAAGGAGATATAAGGAATGAAAAGGAACTTATTGACATTTAGGGATACAGGTTATCCTTGTTTTGAGCAAGAACATAGCTGGATTTTTGCTACAAAACCTTTCAGAGTGGCTTTGAAAGATGGGAAGGTGGGTATCGACCTGATGGATACAGGTAATGAGTTCCAGGCCTTAGCAACCTTGTACAAGTGCAGACAATGCCCAGCAGATCTGCTAGGTTTGTAGACAGACAGGAGTCTTTGGTCACTGGAATGCAATGACTGACTGGGAACATAGTTGTGTAGAATGTTTTTTTAGTGCTGGACAGCCAGATGGATGCTGGATAATTTTGTAGGTGGCAGGAAATTGTGTATTTTGTGTATATGTTAGTTAATGTGGCAGTTCTAACCAGTTTAGGGTTTTCAGTGCTATACAGTGGTGGGTTATGAAAAGGGTATGTGCTGCAAATGTAGCAGCTTTATTATACCATTGTTCAATTTCAATTTTTGTGAAGCCTGGAGGTTAGTAAGGATGGCAGTGCATTAAAGAAGAGTGAGGAGGAGATAAGTAGCGGCAAGTCTAGTTTTAGTTATATCGGTGATAAAGCTTTTGGCTCTGTAAAGCATCCCTACTTTTTGATGAGGTTTTCTTATGCAATTTTGTATATGTAGGCTAAATGTAAGATTATCGTCCACTATCACCCCTAACAGTTTGCTATGAGAAGTGAAGTGACTTCAATGTTTGTATTATCAAGAGAGAAGACTTTAAATTTTCTTTTTTTTAATGAGAGAGGGATTTAGGGGGTAAAAAGTAGTAGTTTGGTCTTTTTCTGTCGAGTATGAGCTGTGAGTTACGAAGTCATATTTCAGTGGCTGTTAATGCTTCCTGAGTAATTTTTTGGAGGTGTACCATGTTATCAGATATGCAAATGAGAGTGGAGGCATCTGCATACTGTATTCGGGTGGCCTGTTGTATGGAAGTATAGAGGGTGTTGGTGAAGATGTTACAGAGGAGGGGACCAAGGATAGACCCTTGTGGTACACCGGCTCTGTGACTTTTTCCAGATAAAGGCAATGTGGAATTCCTGGACTTGATCTATTTATAAAGATTGAGACAGGACAAGCAATGCTATTGGCTGCTATTTTTAGCTACTCACTTGGCAAGTCATTGGCTGAAGAAGAGCATGTTTGAAGTTTCTTTAGGAGTAGTTTTATGTAGGATATGGGCACAGGTTTGAAGGTGAAAGTGTATATGGTGATATGTGGATGTCGTTAAGGGTTGGGATTAGATGTTGAGAAATCCTTGGTTAGAAATCGCATACTATCTATAAAATAAAATTTGAACTGTTTAGTAGTTTTGAGTGGTGAATTATTGGGAGAGGAGTTTGGGTTGAAGTTTTTGCCAGGATGTAAGATTCCTTTAATGGATTTCCAAAATAGTTTAGGGTTGTATTTAGTATTATTTTGAAAGTTATTATAGTGCTGTTTACTGTCTTTATCTGTTTGCTTTTTTAGTACAATTGTGAAGCATTCTGAAGTTTTCAAGATATTCAGGTGTTTTATATTTTTGCCACTCTTTCCATGCTTTTTCCCTATCCTGCATTAGCATGCCACTCTTTTTAGATAGCCAAATTGCATTATTTATTTTCAGTCTCTTTACTTTTAGGAGGTGCAAGGCTATTTAGGATATTCAGAAAAGTAGCACTGAATTCAATTACAGCATCATCTAAGGAGAGGATTTTAAGAAGTTCCATTTAATAGATGATAGTGTAGTAGTGAACATTTCTGGGTTAAGCTTGGAGAAGTTACGTGTTGTTTTATAAATATGCTGTTTAACTGGATGTGCGAGATGTCTAGTCATATAGATTTGGAGATAATCACTGAGACAGTTTTACATTGTACCTGTGGTGGAGTATTTGCTAGGGTATGATACTAGTTTTGGTGTTTTGCTATTATGTTTGGGGCTATTAATTAGTTGTGTGAAACCATATAAGTTCATGCTAGCTAGGGGAGTTAGAGTTTATGTCCATCCAGCTGACATTCACATCATCTGATAATATTTTTTCTTGTGGAAATGTTACGGATATCCAATGTAGGATATCTTCCAGTATAGCTGTATTGCCACCAGGAGGGGTATAAAGGACGGTAATACATATTTGTTTATAAATGTTTATTTTGAGGAAAGCAATAAGAAGCCCTGCTGAACTGAATGTTGTTGTTGGTTTACTGTAAGGAGAAATGTGGTAGGTACTGGAAAATATTAAAGCAATACAACCACCTTTCCCCTTTATACAGTCATTACGGGTAATATTATAGCCAGGAGGTATAACTCTGGAGTCATTTATGCTGGGTTTAAGCCAAGTATCAGTTACAACAAGAATATCTGGCCTATGTTGAGTAATCCAGGCACGTAGTTCAGCAGTTTTATTTCTTATACTTCTAACATTTATTGCAGCAAAAATGAGATCACCAGGGCTGGGGTTTGGCTGTTGCTGGGTTACAGAAGTACTGTATGTGGGATAGATTGACAGACTGAAAAATTGATGTAACTTTGAAATGAAGACCTTGCATATCAGATATTCATACATTCTTCTGTCAGCTCTTGTAGAAACCCTTTCTACCCTACTCTCCACAAAGATATATAATTATTGCTCCATAACAAGATCTAGCAGTCTATATGAGTCATACCATTACAATTTGGAAAAAAAAGATAACATATTTTTCCATCCTGCATCATATTCACAATAGTAGCTCTAGCATAACAACACACATTGTTGCACCATGTATAAAATTAAACATTTATCAGATTCAGTCTTATAAATTAGTACATGAAAAAAGCACATATTTATTTATTATAGTTATAATATAAACACCTCAAATTCCAGATCCATCAACATTCCTTTATGAGTACACATACAGCCTTTTGCCATTGCACCATGTTTTTTTTTAAACAGGAAGTTCCTTCTGATTCACATACTGTCACAAAGTCTTAAAATAAGGGCAGTTTCTTTGGTTGAACCTTTACTAGGAATTAAATACCAAGGCCAGTTCCAGTTCAGAATTCACATGTAGATATGAGTTTCAGTGCTTCCTAAGAGTCCTTGGGTGACTTCATCTGGCAAAAAAAAAAACTTGAATGCTACCAAACAGAAGTTGCTGAAATGCTAACTCCCTAACTGACATTCCCTAAAAAGGTCCAGAAAGGTGGGCTCATAGGATGACAGTTGGTGCAGGGGATTGAGGCATGAGATGTTAGCAAGCTACTTCCTGTGGTACAGTGTTTGCTTCCCTCAATCTTCATCTACCTGCTGTGTGACTATGAGCAAGTCTGTTAACCATACAATGCTTTGAGGCAAATGGAAATTTAGGCTGCGCTCAGTAATGGTCTTTTGAACTGTATGCATAGCAACTATAATACACTATGCCAAACTATAACAGAATGTAAACAGCTGCATAGATGTAGCTGTACCCCATAGGAACAAGTGTGGGGCAAATGCCTGAAACAAACTGAAATGATGAAGACATAGTATTTTCAAGCTTTATAATAAGAGGAAAATAATTTTAACCAAAAGTACGAAGACTAATTCCCAGAATGTTTCAGCCCTTGTCACAGAAATAAACAAAAAACTCAGGAGTTTAATAAATTCCACCAAAACCAAGTCTGAGGCTAAAATAGCTGCCCAAGACTAAGACAATCACAAGGCATTTTTTAGTTATGTTCGTAATCTCCAAATCATAAAGCAACAATGTGCTCAGCTGATTGTGAACGATGCTATTAACACTGAGGCTGATGACATAGTGAACCTAATGGCTGATAACTTTAGCAGTAACTTTAATCCCTTTCTCCCCTCCCTGATATACCTGAAACTGGCTTGCCTCCAGCTATCACACAAGACCAGTTTTTAAAAGTGCCGTCAAAAGCTAAAAATACTGCATTGATGGGTCTTGACAATATCCCTGGATGCATCTTCAATAGCATGAAGCACAATTTAGCCACATGCCTAACAACAGTGTTCAGCCTCAGCCTCCATATAGGTTTTATAACAAGTAAATGGAGAACATCTGCAGTTGCTCCCATGCATAAGAGAGGAACTTCCACAGATCCGGGCAATTACACATCCATAAGTCTGACCAGCCCCATATGCAAAGCCATGAATGACTTAGCATGGAATTAATCAGTCAGGACATAGGGAGACTTAGCATGGAACTAATCAGTCAGGACATAGGGAGACTTTGCATGTAACTAATTAGTCAGGACATAAGGAGGCACAGCATGGAACTAATCAGTCAGGACATAGGGAACTTCCAAACACTGCACCTGTCTCAGTTTGGATTCATTAGGGGAAGGTCATGCTTACTCAAATTGGTGGATTTTTTTGAAAAGGTTACCAAAGCAATGGATGAAGGAAAAATGATACACACCGCATACCTTACCATGGCCAAAACTTTTGACATAGTTCCCCATTCTGGCATAGTAGAAAAGCTAAATAAACTGGAAATAAACACCTGTGTCACTGACTGACCTGCCAGCTGAGTCATAGGATGCAGGAAATCATAATAGGGGATGTTACCTCTAGAAAAACACCACTCACTAGTACAGTGCCCCAGGGTTCTGAGCTGGGACTCTCCTGTTTGGCATCTACTTTTATAAATAAAAGCCAGTACCAAAAGTCTCTGACTGACTAAGTTTGCAGATGGCTGCAAGCTAGGAGCAATCATTGAATCCCCAAATAACCTAGCCATCCTGCAGAAAGGTTTCTCTCAAATAAATAATTGTGAAAGACTCTGCCACACAGATACCTTACTAAAAAGATACAAAGCCTAAATGGTTTGGAGGGGCTGTTATATCTTGCAGAGGATACCTCTGCTCTGGAACAGACTCCTCATAAGTCCATTACTGTCCATATTCAAGTGCAACTTAGATCTATGGATAGGAGACAAAAAAATTACCCCAGGACTGCCCTGTATTAGTAATGGACAGAGGCAGTTTCTAAATCCTTTATTCCATGCATGGGTCCCCTCAAATTATCTTGGGTATGATCCCAGTTATTCTCATTAGGGGTAAAAGGATAGGTTAATTCAAGCACAAAAAGCACAGCTGGTTAGGCTTAAAATAGCTTACACGGGCAAATATCCTAATACTTACCTATGACCATATGAACAATTTATATATGAGTATTAATTATCAAAATACACTCTTCTCTCACTAATATAGAAAATTTTACAAAGTGACATAAATAAGTAACTTGCTCTTTAAATGTCTCAAAAGCATGCTAATATATGATTTGGCTGATGACCTGTAATCACTGGTCCAGGAATAAAATGTATTTCAGTCTTTATTAGGCTTAAATGCAAACCAACAATACAGTTCCATTGCTAGTCTTAAATGAAAACAATAACAACAGTTTGTTCTTTCTCCTGTACCCCAATCAGTCAAAGATTTTTCAGACACCGCTTTCCGGATCAACTTATTACACCTCCTACTGTTGTATTTCAGCCAAAAATGGGCACATTACTCCTGCACATGCTTCTTTTCCTGCTGTAAGTCTTCAGTGACATCTGAATGATTAATTCCTTCCCAGTGTCACCATATCTTTCCTTCATTTTGACAATATAACCTTTCTCAGTTGCTAGATTAATTTGCCGTAAGATACCTTCCCTAAAGCTTCAGAAAATAGTCATCAAGTTTGTCACTGAAAGCAGTCACATTAGATTCTGAAAGATGTATATTTTCAGCTGGACTGTAGCAGTATGTCAGTTTGCAAAGGAGTATCAGCCCCCTTCTGCAATTGATGACCAGCTTTATTAAACATAAAACAGTTAACATGTCAGAAGCAGCATATATAAATATCCAAATACATCCAGTATAATTGCAATTTACAGGCAGAGTGATCTGCTCGACAGCCTTTTTTTAAAAATACAGGCAGCAATAATCCCCTCCACTCACTGTAAACAGGTCACTCAGTGAAGGAGTGTGCCTTCTCTCACCTCATCACTGCCAGAGACAAACCATCACACATACAGAAAAGGGGGAACAAAGCAGGGGTTCAAACTAAGCCACCTCTTACTCTGCCTAGCTAAGACTACTGCACTCAACTCACTGACATAAAGGGATGGGTAGGCTGGTTTATCACAACAACCATGCCAGATAGACTAAATCACCCCCTGATACTCCTAATAAAACTAGAATCTCCTCCCTCCTTGAACACTTAACCCTTCCTACCCCTAAATTGACCTAAACCTAAACCCAACAGCACTCACTTCCACCTGTTCAGCCATACAAGTCCTGCTTCACTATAATGTATGCCTGCAAGCAATCTGTATTAGTCACTTAAAGATAAATTGGAAGAAACCAGAGGAAATATCTACTCTTTACATTCCAAAAAAAGTGAAGATGGAATCATTGTAATAGTGCATTTCCAATAATCACAACATGCAATATTTATTTCAATAGAAAACAATTAACATTGGTAAAGTTAGATGACCATAGTATTTATAGTATTTCTTTCTTTTCTTTTTTAACAGCATTGTCAATGTCAAAAAGTAGGTGGCTGGAGTTTTTTTTTTTTTGGAAGATAGAATGAATGCTCAAGGCTGATTATTTGAAAAATGGGAAGAATATTTTAGGCAGGTTACAACATTCTCCTTCATGGAGCAGGGGTACTATGTGTAGAATTACATTTCAAAGCCAAGGGTATTACGTGTCAAAGCCAAGGATACACATAGCTTACTATGTGTATAACTTATTGAGACCATAACTGCATACCTACAGATGGTGTAGTACATTCAAATGTGCTAATAGAGCTAAGCAGCAACATGTAAAACAAAACAAACAAACAAAAAAAACCCGTACTAGCAACAGAGCTTCCGGTGGTGCAGGCAAACCTGTCTCTATACCGTGACTCTGCCAACCTTCCAACAGGAGCATAAACATCACTACATCCTGTTATTAGCATATTATATGTGAGTTCTGTTTTACTAATGTGATGCCCCAAGTTATCTGCTACTAATGGGTTTAGCCATCAAGCCATTGTTAAACAGAGCCCTTTAAACAGAACTCAATGTTTCTTGTTTCACACATACTATAAATCCAGTCTAGGGCTGAATGTTTTCCCTATCTGATGCTAAAAATAAATGTCATCCCTGTATCTAAAAAGCTGATTCTCAGCCTTGACAGAGCTCTTGTTGTCTGACATCGAAAACACATAGCAGCTATACTGTATTACATCTATGGCTCAGACATATAAAGTTATTCATGAGGTACTTTCTTGTGTGGCATAAATAAGTCAGTTCTAAATCTTATCCAGGTCCTTCAGAAAAACAATAGATTCAGAACAGCAATCACAATGTCTAGGGATACAGATGATATTTAGCAACACAGTGACTTTTAAACTTTATTCTCATATGCCTCTATCCTGTCTGCTACAGAAATGTCATTTCAACTCCCCAGTGATTAGTGGAAACAGATTGGTAATGTTTTGTTGTACCTTAGTTTCTGTGATCAGGGATTTACTTAAATGCATTAACTAAGTTTCCTCCAGGAATGCTCAGCATAGCATTGACTTAAAGTAAATAGTGTGGGAAGAAATAGCCAGGGAATTGTTATGGCTAGGCTTGTATAGGCCCTAGGGCTGATAGCCTAGTACCAACCTATGAACCTATGAACCTATGACTTTTGTAATTCATGAGACACAAAATGTAGTATTAATGATACTAACAACAGATGGCATTGATTACCGCATAGCATTACCACTATGTCTGAAAGATGTGATTTTTACACATGCCAATATAACATGTGATTTTCAAGCAAATAGATGAGACCACAACTATAAATCACACTTCAGCAGATATCTTAAAAAGTTAGCCAATTACTCTTATGGACCATTGTAGGGTGGTATACTTCTGCCCAGGCTCAGTCCATGAACAATGACCAACACCTCCCTCCCATTAAAAATAAAATAAAAATGTGATTACAACCCTTATCCCACACCCCTGATATTTAACCACTTCCACTCAAAGGTCAACTGACTCAAGATATTTGTGCAAAACAAAAATCTGTTAATCAGTCTCATTTTGTAGACTCTCATATTTTGTGCATCATCAGTGTAAGAATTACAACATATTACTTCTACATTGGCTCAGTTGCTTTGAAGTACAGGATCCGAAACTAAATGTTTATGGTGTTTTGAGTTTGTGATGTAAAGAGAATTTTTCAGGTCTTGGCATTTTTAATTTAATTTCTATAATACATAATGAGGTGGAGCAACTCCATATAAAATAGTTATGATTGACAACAGTAAACACGAGATTTAGGTTTCAGCTGTAAAACCTAATTTTTGGTTTTGCACACACACACACACACACACACACACACACACACACACACACACACACACACACACACACACACACACACAAATTTGTTATTGAGTGTATGTTTGAACAGACATTTTGCTTTGTATTAGTGATGCTAGAAATGTCATATGAACTTCATTGTCAATTTCTTGAATCCTGTCAGAAGATGCCCACGCTATCAGATCCTGTTTAACACTAATAATGCATAGAGAAGGTGACATTTTTCTTTTTCTATGTCACATTTAGCATTAAATACTTATGAATCCTAACTACAGGTTTGTGAAAGACCCTGAAGGTTAATCTAAGGAAGATCAGCCTGTTTTTTGTATGTTTGTATTTTTATTTAATAAGAAATTGTTCTGCTTCTCTAACAATGAAATGTAATGAAATTAAAATCCTGATCCTTTATAAACTTTATGTCTTACCATTTATAAGACTTTAGCCCTAGATAGTTTTACTATGTTATTTTATGCACTAGGTCTGTCAACATTTAAAGTTAAAATATGGAAGTTGTTTGAATTTAAATATAAATTGATAATTGAAACTATAGTGTTGTACATTTTTTAAAATATTCAGTCAGACTAATAGGAAAACCCCACTCTTTGCAATATAAGAAGGAAAAAACTGCCCAGAATCAGGCAATGGATTTCATATGAAGTAGGTTGTAACAAATTCACATTTTTGAATTAATTGGTACTGCATTTAATAATCTTAAGTTTCTGTCTATGGAAGCTTAACTTTCTAAGTTGTGAACAAAATGTAAATGTTTCAGCAAAGGTAATGTCACATACACCAAACATACCCACCAGATCATTTAACGCTACAACTTTCCTTTAGTTAAATGAACACTTAACTTGCACCATGAGTCCTTTTTCTCAGTGTATAAATGTTCTTCTATTTAATATTAGTGTTACTGAATTATATAGTTTTCAGTAACATTGTTTGAGCCATTTGTATCCTGTCTGCATTACAATTTATAAATACTTTTGCATCTTTTGTATGTGTACATTTTTGCATCTGTAAATTAATACCCAGGCCAAACTTAAAAATAGTCCATATTGATCAGCGCTCTACTCCAATTAAAAAATTCATAAAAGAATAATAATAAACATGCCTAAAAGTCCAAAACAGGGTAGTGCAAAACTATGTCAGAGCCAGATTAATTAAAATGATTTATTGTATAAAACACATGTAAGCACATTCACAGTTGTTACACTGTTTCCTCAGACGTTGATGAATGAAAATCAAGTCCTTCTTTAAATAGTAAAATAACATTGCTCCTAAGAAGAATCAATTATCCAGTTAAAAGAACATATACTTGATAGCGATGATCATCATCTTCTTTCGGTTGTTCCTGTTAGGGGTCGCCACAGCGGATCATCTGTTTCCATTTCTTCCTGTCCTCTGGATCTTGCTCTGCCACACCAACCACCTGCATGTCCTCTCTCACCACATCCATAAACCTTATCTTAGGCCTTCCTTTTTTCCTGTTACCTGGTAGCTTCATCCTTAGCATATTTTTCCCAATATACTCAGCATCTCTCCTCAGCACATGTCCAAACCAATGTAATTTTGCCTCTCTGGCTTTGTCTCCAAACCTTCCAACCTGGGCTGACCCTCTAATATACTTATTCCTAATCCTGTCCACCCTTGTCACACCCAGTGCAAATCTTAACATCTTTAACTCTGCCACATCCAGCTCCAACTCCCTGCCTTTTTGTCAATGCCACTGTCTCCAACCCATATAACATAGCTGGTCTCACTACCCTCTTGTAGACCTTCCCTTTCACTCTTGCTGGTACTCGTCTGTCACAAATCACTCCTGGCACTCTTCTCCACCCATTCCACCCTGCCTGTACTCTCTTCTTCACCTCGCTTCCACATTCACCATTACTCTGAACTGTTGATCCAAAGTATTTAAACTCATCCACCTTGGCCACCTCTACTCCCTGCATCCTCACCATTCCTCTATCCTCCCTCTCAATAATGAAAAGCTAAAAAAGTGCAAATCATACATAAAATCATAAAATCATCACAGCATTCTAAAGCATCTAAAAAGTTTTCTTAAAAAATGTTATGATATTCAAAACTATAAAAAAAGAGTACAAAGTATAGGAAGAAGAATCATAACAACCCAAGACTTAATACAGATGTATGGGTCTATATATAATAACTTCCTTATAAATACACATATAACAACTAAGCAGAGGTCCATCTGAATAGGGGCCTAGCCTTCAAAATATGTTTCAAAGGAACTTTATCGTTCAGACCATTACCACTGTCTGCTCTCATCCTCACTATCCATCTGGCCTCATTGACTTCTGTCCTATTCCTAACATCTCACATTCTTTCATCTATTACTGTTTTTCCAATGGCCAAAAATGTAATCTGGTATGTAGTGTGTCATCATCCATCACGTGTTTCGCTAAAGCACTACTTATTGCTTCACTACTAATACAATGCACATGTTCTCTTATTCTTTTAATTTCCTATTGATTTTACCTATATAAAATGACCTGCATACCACACAATGGGCCAAATAAACTATATGCTTTATGTCACAATTGGCCTCAGTCTTAATAACAAAGTTTTTATTCAAATCTGAATGAAAAAATTCTCCAGAAGTGTCAATGAACCTACTAAAATTAGTTATAACAAGGCAGTGTGACTTTTACTCTGTCTATACTTCTATCAACACGTATTCCCTTGGGATAGCATAAAAACCTCTTTAGGGACTTCATATTCTTAAAAATAAAACTGGGGTTGCGTCCTACAATCCTACTAATTCCCTCATCTGCAGTAAAAATTAGCCAACATTTTTATATATCTTTAAAACTGGTTTCACATTGCTCAAATACAGAACTGGCATCCTGGTTGCCCTTCCACTCCTCATAACCTTTCTTTCACAATTACCCTTCCCTCTTGTGTCCGAAAAATCAGATTTAGCCTCAGTATGCCTCATGCCCTTCAGTTGTGTCAGAATATCATTAACCCTCCTTGAACTGCAATCTCTGTTAATGAACCGAGTCCCTAACACCTTCAGTTCCTATCTAAAAACTTCATCTTCTTCACTTAACCTAGAGACTCTCATACCTTGCCCCTTCACAACATTGTCATAAATATGTGAGGGGTGCATCTTCTTCCTATGTAATAAGTTATTGGTGCTACACTTCTTCCTATGTACCATCATGTTAATCTCACCTCTTCTATTCTTCATCACTATAATGTCTAAAAAATCAGTTTCATTATAAGAGAAACTCATGGTAAACGTCAGAAAATTGGTGGTACTTTTAACATACTCATGAAATAATTTGAATTCATCCAAGGTTCCATCCCATACCAAAAATAAATCATCGACAAAATGTCAATACAAACCTATAAATTCCTTGAATGGACCCTTTAATATGACTTCTTCTTCCATTGCTCATTTTGAACCACCCTGTTTTGGACTATTGGATTTATTCTTGTTCAGGGTAAAGCATTTGTCTGGTGCTGCTTGTTGTTTTCACTTAATAATAAACTTGTAAAGGCAAGAAGTTAGCAGTATAAAAACTAGATAATAATACTCAAAAAGAACAAACATTCACACTAATATGATATATACATGCACAGTTAATAACTGGCAGATCACTTTGTCATGTCTAACTATATATATTTATATAGACACACATACACACACACACACACACACACACACACACACACACATATGTGTGTGTGTGTGTGTGTGTGTGTGTGTGTGTGTGTGTGTGTGTGTGTGTGTGTGTGTGTACATATACACACATATATATATATATATATATATATATATATATATATAATGTATGTATATTTATATGTATATATATATATATATATATATATATATATATATATATATATATATATAATGTCTCTTTATCTCTTTCTGTATTTATATATATATATATATATATATATATATATATATATATATATATATATATATATGTATATATATATATATATATATATATATATATATCTGTATGGGTCTACCTGACATTGCTGACACTCCAGAATGCTGACAACCATATGGCTGATACCATTTGCTCATTAAAGTATTTAAGAAGAGACCAGGATCCAAGGTTTGCTGTATTTTTGGCTTATTGGTGTGTTCTACTTTTGGATGACACCATATGATTGACATTCAGAATGCTGACAATGCGGAACCGGCATCTCACTATAGTGCAGAATGGAAAGATTTCCATTCCTGCAGTGTAGTGCGATCTCAGAGTTGGTATGTTAACGTTACGGGGGAGTGTGGGGTGTGGAGCAGTTGAAAGGACATTTTATTTTTCTTTTACAGAGGGATTGAGCTAGGAAAGATGTGCAGCATGTAAAGGTGATAAAGGATAATGAGGGAAACATACTCACAAGCGAGGAGAGTGTGTTGAGCAGATGGAAAGAGTACTTTGAGGGGTTGATGAATGAAGAGAATGAGAGGGAGAGAAGGTTGGATGATGTGGGGATAGTGAATCAAGAAGTGCAATGGATTAGCAAGGAGGAAGTAAGGATAGCTATGAAGAGGATGAAGAATGGAAAGGCTGTTGGCCCAGATGACATACCTGTGGAAGCATTGAGGTGTTTAGGTGAAATGGCAGTGAAGTTTTTAACTAGATTGTTTAATGAAATCTTGGAAAGTGAGAGGATGCCTGAGGAATGGAGAAAAAGTGTTTTGGTAGCAATTTTTAAGAATAAGGGTGATGTGCAGAGCTGTATTAACTACAGAGGGTTTAAATTGATCATTCACAGCATAAAGTTATGGGAAAGAGTAGTGGAAGCTAGGTTAAGAAGGGACATGATGATTAGTGATCAGCAGTATGGTTTCATGCTGGGAAAGAGCACTACAGATGCGATGTTTGCTCTGAGAGTGTTGATGGAGAAGTAAAGAGAAGGTCAGAAGGAGTTGCAACGTGTTTTTGTAGACTTAGAGAAAGCATATGACAGGGTGCCTAGAGAGGAGTTGTGGTATTGCATGAGGAAGTCAGGAATGTCAGAGAAGTATGTAAGAGTAGTACAGGATATGTACGAGGGTAGTGTGACAGCGGTGAGGTCTGCAGTGGGAGTGACCGATGCTTTTAAGGTGGAGGTGGAATTACATCAAGGATCAGCTCTGAGCCCTTTCTTATTTGCAATGGTGATTAACAGGTTGACAGATGAGATCAGACAGGAGTCCCCATGGACTATGATGTTTGCAGATGACATTGTGATCTGTAGTGAAAGTAGGGAACAGTTGGAGGACCCTGGAGAGATGGAGATATGCTCTAGAGAGAAGAGGAATGAAGGTCAGCAGGACTAAGACAGAATATATGTGTGTGTGAATGAGAGGGAGGACAGAGGAATGATAAGGATGCAGGGAGTAGAGATGGCGAAGGTGGATGAGTTTAAATACTTGGGATCAATAGTTCAGAGTAATGGTGAGTGTGGAAGAGAGGTGAAGAAGAGAGTACAGGCAGGATGGAGTGGGTGGAGAAGAGTGTCAGGAGTGATTTGTGACAGACGAGTACCAGTAAGAGTGAAAGGGAAGGTCTACAAGAGGGTAGTGAGACCAGCTATGTTATATGGGTTGGAGACAGTGGCATTGACAAAATAGGCAGGAGTTGGAGCTGGATTTAAAGATGTTAAGATTTGCACTGGTTGTGACGAGGGTGGACAGGATTAGGAATAAGTATATTAGAGGGTCAGCCCAGGTTTGAAGGTTTGGAGACAAAGCCAGAGAGGCAAGATTACGTTGGTTTGGACATGTGCTGAGGAGGAATGCTGAGCATATTGGGAAAATATGCTAAGGATGAAGCTGCCAGGTATCAGGAAAAGAGGAAGGCCTAAGATAAGGTTTATGGATGTGGTAAGAGAGGACATGCAGGTGGTTGCTGTGACAGAGCAAGATGCAGAGGACAGGAAGAAATGGAAACATATGATCCACTGTGGTGACCCCTAATGGGAACAGCCGAAAGATGATGATGATGGTCTACTTACAATGTCGAGATTTCGGATGTCGGTCATATGGTGTCGGCCATATGGTTGTTGGCATTGTGAAATTTCGTCATTGTGAAGTAAATCCATAAAAAAAAAATATATATATATATATATATATATATATATATATATGTGTGTGTGTGTGTGTGTGTGTGTGTATATGACTCTCTGTCTCTCTCTCTCTGTACACACACACACACACACACACACACATATATATATATATATATATATATATATATATATATATATATATATATATATATATATCTATAGTTAAATGACTGTATCAGCAAACTGTGAATGCTCATAAGAGCGAACACAAAGAGATTATTTTACATCAAACTGTAAAATGACCAAACATCAAAAAAATAAAAGCTGTGCCCCCATACCTCCTGCTAATTATATGTCCTAACTCTGAGATCGCACACAGTTGGGTAAAGATGAATTCTCTTTCCCCACTGCAACATGATCCAATCCAAACAGTTGCTTACAAAAACTCCATTTAAGAGAATGTTTGCTCACATGAGCATTCACATTTTTAGTGTACAAAAAAGCATACAGTTTATCTATCTATCTATATATATATATATATATATATATATATATATATATATTTATATATTTCCTAATCAACGTATATCTGAATCCCATGTTCACCAGAAGACAAGGTGAGCTATATTGAATACTCCAAATGATTGTTTCCTGTGTTTCTAAATACAAATTTAAACACATTTTCATGTTCTTTTTTTCTTTTTTTTGTGAAAAGTTAAAACATTTAGCAGATGGTCAAGGCACATGCACTCAAGGCTAGCACATAGTTTGCTCTTAAGTATAGTAGCCATTTTTATTTTTCCTTACTAAATTATTAAAATGCAGTGCAAGAACTAAAATGAAAAACAATGCCAGATAAATCAGACACAGGAAACACTTGCCAAATTTGTTTTTTCTGGAAAATGTGCCTGAAATTGATATTATAGTTTAGTTTAATGTTAACCATTAAGAACAGTTTTGGTCTGTGGCACAACTGATAGATCAGCCAATTCTTTTGTAATATTTTTGGTCAGTTGCGATAAAAATAGTTATTTTACAAAGAACTCCGTGAAAAATTATTTTAATATATTCTATACAATTTACATATTCCTGCTGTTTACTTCAGATGTGTAATCAACAGAGCTTAACTACCATCAACAGAGACTTTGAATTGGAAGAATAATGCTGATAATTTATTTTAAAAAGTATTTACCTTCTCTACCATCTACTTTGTGTGGTAAGCATTGTCTGAATGTAGGTAATCTTTATTATGTTGCTAAACACTTTCCTATTGAATGGGCTCTCTATATCAGCTTTCTGAAAGACTTAAATTTGCATAACACTTTAATGTTAATTATTGTTTTATATTCAAATTCCATCAGCCTACGTATTTTTTCAGATAGATGCAGCAGCTACATTTTTAAAAGAAAACATTAAGCTTTCACCAAGTTAAATGCATGCATTTATTCATAAATAACATACTCATATAATCAAAGATAGAAATGCTAAAATAAAAAAAAAACTCAAGTTCAAATAGATATTGTGGTTCTCACGTATAATGAAAGTTTGCATTTAAAAGTTTGCAATGATTAGGCAATGTTTGGGAGTATTAAAAACGTCTTTAGTAAGGATTCAGGAATATTGCACATTATATAAAAGAGATAAGAATGCAGGGGTAGATTTCACCCTTTTGGAATTTTACTCCAGTGATATGGTTACAGTGATGTACTATATATACATTGATTTACATGAAAATTAAAGTTAATGAAATTCACAATGAAAACAAATTTTGAGACAAACCAAATAAATGTAGCACAAAATGGAAAATGAATGCACTGACCATCAGGATCAGAAAGACACACACACACACGCACACACACATGTAGGCACGCACACACACACACACACACACACACACACACACACACACACACACACACACACACACACACACACACAAAATGCACATATGTTAAGTATAAAGTCCTAAGCAGAGAAGAGCAATGTACCACAATCAGTAGTAATATGGCTGATTAATGCACCATATGGTTGGTACAGCCTTTGATACGGCTTTAAACCATTGGAAGAAAGTAAAACCTGTATTACTCAACTATTTTAAGTGTAAGAGTAGCATGCAGTGTTCACATATTCATAACTGGCAGAGCAGGTCATGTTGTAAACGTTTCACATGGACCATAGATATTCCTGCTGTTAAATAAGGATATGGTTTAAGTAACAACAACAGCAAAACGAAAAGACCATGGATATCACATATCACTGTAGGGCATGCTTGGTACAGCAATAGCTCTATTTGTCATGGAAGTTTCTAGCAACCACTTAAAGTCTGAATAGCCATATTTTACATCTTAGTTTCTCATATACATATTACTGTCATTACTTTTCTATATCTTGAAGTAGTTTCTGACCTTTGATATTTTGGAAAGCTAAACATGTTCACAGAATCTCAAAAATATCATATGTGGGCCATCTGTAGCTTTTGCAGAACTCTAAAAGCTCCAGGGATTTCACCATTGAGGACATGATGGGTGCACAGATAACATTACTCCATGGCAGTATATTTTTCTTAGTAATGTATTACAACTGACCAGATGTCCTCTGTTAGAGACATGGGAGAGAAGAAGCTGGAGATGAGGAAAGTGTCCAGCTGGGCATTCCTAGACTTGGAGAATGATGGAGAATGAATGTGATAAGAGCATGTGAAAGCTGATGTGGGCAGTCCTGCAATAGTTCAAAGTCTCTGAAACACTGGTACAATTAGTGCACAATATGTACATGTAGCTAATGACACATATGTGAACAGTGTGTATTCACTCAGGGATTCCCAATTGGACTGCGGTGCTACAGTGTTCAGCTCAAAGTCCACTGCCCTTCATACTGGGGATGGAACAGGTAAACAAAGCTCCAATCAGCTGGCAATCTGACAGGATAAGCATATTCTGAACATGAACTTTAGCACATTATAGGGGAATGAATGGCAAAACTGAAGGCAGAAGGGGTTGAACTGAATACAGGTAAGACAGTTTTGACTACAAATGGGGAAAATCAGAAGAAGCTGAAAACTGAGATAGAAGGGAAAATAATGGAGCAGGTTAGCAGCTTTAAGTACCTGGGAGGGGTAGTTGAGGAGAACGGAAGTCTGAATGAAGAAGTCAAACCTAGAGTCAGAGGGGCTGCAGCCAAGTGACACAAAGTGTCAGGTGTACTGTATGACAGAAGAATACCAAAGAAGCTGAAAATGTATTTTTATTTATTTATTTTATTTTACATTTGTTGACCAGGAAAGTCCTGTTGGACATGTGTCCATGTTCAGCGGAGGCCCGGGGAGAAAAGCTCTATTTTTGTGCATGGCAGATTTATATATTCTGAGCGTGCATCTATTTAGCATTTATAGATACAATATTTTGCAGTTATGCTTTCAAAAGGTCACATTAGAATTAGAAACTTGGTGGGAAAAGTTGTTGCTTGTATCTTTGTCTTTACCCAGGGGTGGTACAGGAGCATAGCCAGTTGTTTGAAAGGTAGGTATTAAGGAGTTTTTTTAAATTGTGCAGTGGAGGCATTGGATGTGAGGGTGGCTGGTACAGAGTTCCGGAGTTTGGAGATGTAGTAGCTAAAGAGAGATTTCCCTGCTTCATTTTTATATTTGGTGACTTCTAGAAGATTAAGGGTGCTAGATCTCAAAGTTCTAGTCCTGGTGTGAGGTTGTATAAGATGCTAGAGGACTGGGATGTTGTCTGCTAGTAGTATAGCTTATGTGCTAGTGACAGTTGACTGAGTTGAAGTAGTAGAGGGAGTTCTTACCAGTTCAGTTTTTTGAGGGTGGTGCAGTGATGTGTTATATATGTAGATTCTGTAGTAAATCTATCTATCTTATCATAGCAGGACTCTAGCTTGTTTAGGTCAGGTTTATGATGGTTGGTTAGTACTGGGGATGCGCAGAGGAGGGTGGGTAACAGATGTGTCCTAGCTATAGTGGTTCTAGCTTGGTTTGAGATAAATTGTTTGTTACGATAGAGCACGCCTAGTTTTTTGTGGACTTTCTTGATAGTTTAGGCAGTGTGCAGGTTAAATCTTAGGTTGTTGTCTATTTCAATGCCTAAAAGTTTGTTGTGGGTAGTTGGTGTGATTACAGTTTTGTTATCAGAGGTGATTGTGAAGTTGTCTGCTGGTGGGGGGGGGGGGGCATGAGAAGAAAAGAGTAGTAGCTTTGTTTTATTTGGGTTAAGAATAAGCTGCTGGTTAGTGAACCAGGTTTCAGCTAGTGAGAAAGCCTTTTGTGTTTGTGAGTGTAGGAGGTCTAGAGTGGGGGCTGCACATATGATTGTGGTATCATCTGCGTATTGAATAACTGAGGCCCTGGGTGGTGGAGGATGGGAGTTGATTGGTGAATAGAGTGAAGAGCAATGGGCCTAGGATGGACCCTTGGGGGACTGCTAAGGATGCTGGTAGTATGGGGGAGAGTTGGTTTTGCCATTTTACTGCCTGATGCCAACCTAGTAGATAGTTCTTAAACCATGAGATGGAGGAGGTACTGAGGTTTAGAGTAGAGAGTGAGTTGAGGAGTCTATTGTGGTTTACCATATTGAAAGTTTTAGATAAGTCTAAAAATATGGCTGAGACAAGTTGTCCATGATTTCTATGGTAATTAATCGTATTAGTGAATGATATAAATGCGGTGGATGTAGTGTGGAAGGGTCTAAAGCCATGCTTGTTTTTAGATATCAGTTTGTTTTCTAGGAGGTAGTTCATTAGTTGAGTGTGTATGACCCTTTCTAGGATTTTAGATATGGGTGGTAAGATAGCAATGGGACGATAGTTATTGAGTTCCAAGGAGTTGCCTCCTTTGTTTGGTTTCCACAATTGTAATATTGTTTCCAGGGGGAATGTAGCCTCCTATGATATTGATATGTTTTTTGAGGTTCAATTTAAACTTGAAAAGAATGAGTTAGGCATTATTGCTGTCTGGGATGATAGTATCAATTTGTTCAAGGATAATGTGGTTCTTGTACATTATAGCTACCCACCCCTTTTTCTTACCCAGCAGCTGTAATTTCATTATCGTGAATCTCGGGCTTTACCCAGGTCTTTGTCAATAGGACAATGTCTGGCTTGTATAGAGCTAGTAGGGCATGTAGGTCATGAACCTTAATGAAGATCCTTCTCATATTTAGGTTGGGAATGAGTAGAGAAGTTTTTGCCTATGGAGTAGGGAATAGCTTAGATTGGGGTTTGGGGTGCTTGTTGTGGCTGGACCTAGGTTGGGGTGTATCTCCCCATAACTTGTGAGTTTTTTTAAGTATGGATTGGTAGAGCTTGTTGAGTTTTATGATGATTTTAGCGAGTATTAGATAGGAGTGGGACTTACTACTTGTTGGAAGCAGTTTATGTTGGCGATAATTGGTTTGGGAGGGTTGGAAGAGGTGTGGAGTACATAGAACATTTAGTGGAGCTAAAATGCTGTTTGGGGATGAGGTCTGTTTGTGGGGGATAATGTGGTGAAGATGAAGATGGACATGATAGCTGCTAAAGGTTGAGAGGAAGAGGAGGATAGATATGGAGATTGCATAGGGAAGAAGTCTTAGAATGGATTTGACTGGTAATGGGTACAGGGTTAATTGAACAAGGGAGAGTTGATAGATTAATTAGATACTGTGGAGAGGTTTATAAATTAAGGTGGACAAAGAAGTGGTGTGATCAGTGTTATTGTATGGTACAGAAAACTGGGCTGCAAAGGCAGTGCAGTTGATTAAGCTAGAGGTGATAGAGATGAAGTGCCTGAGGATTTAGACAAGGAAATAAGGACATCAGAGCAAAATCCCAAGTAGCTTTAGTTGCAGAGAAAATATGCACACTGCAGTGTTTAGGATAAACCATTTTTTCATCTTACCTTTAAACATCTATTGCAAGACCACCAGTTATTGGGGAGCCCAAATTCTGCCTCACAATAGTCATCTTGGGATTAGTGCTTCTGTTTTCTCCTGGTGAGAGAAGAGTAGAGGGACATTATTTCCTAGAGAGTGCTGATCACCAGAAAGCCTAACTGCTTTATAGATGTCAGCTTGGAATCTGTGCTTATATTCTGGTTCTGGTGAGAGAGGGAGCAGAGTGCATTGATTCTTGGCTGTTTCTGGTTGGAGAGTGAGTATCTGTGCTTAGAGTTCCTGACTGGTCTGGTTGCTATTCAAAGCATATACCAGAAAAAGGCTACAAGCCTACAGACCCTTGCATCATCTGGGTCAAGACTGTGGATCACCAAACAGGCTGTGGCCTGCTTCTCTTCTTGGGATTGGTGATAACATTTTGCTTCTTGTGAGAGAAAAAGTAAAGGAGTATTGTATCCCAACAGAGTGAAGCTGTGATGAGATCAGCATTAGTAGTAGTCAGGCAGTAGCCATTCATGTGACTCCCCTCTTTTCATCATTCTTGACAAGCTAATTCTTTGTTTTCATTAAGTACTGCCAGATTTGTTTCTAACTTCAGAATATCTGCCTAAATACTTCATTCTTAAATTTTCAGGGTCTATGTAGTAGTTTCCCCTCAAGTGTTTGGCAGTGCTCTGTACAGACTCAGACACCTTGGGTGACATTTTTCATGTAAAAGTACTATTGAAATTTCTCAAATACCTAGTTGTGCACAGGACAACTAGTTTGCAGTGACAAGCGCTGTCCACATAGTTGCAACCTGGATACTCCTGACAGTGATTGATATTCTCATTCCACCTGTCTAATGAATAAAAAAGGGTCTGTTGCCATGGATATGAATTTTCTTACCATGTCCGTTACTGGCTGGGCATCCTGAAGCAATGTAGAAATTGCCTCACGTTTACGATTGACCAGTTAATTCTCAAACAAGCTGATATGGTATGTGGGAGATGTATTTACACAATGTCACTGGAGGCAAAGCTCTCCCATAAAAGTACTCCTAATGTCAATAAGGTTGTCAGTAGTACACATGCTGCACCCATCACGCACAAGTCAAAGCAGACATATCAACCCACATATGCTGAGGTACTTACATGCAACCTTCCTAAACCCCAAAGACCTCCTAGATGAAGTACACATAACAAATACCCTCAGCAGCTCCAAATGCACTCTTTCAAAACAACACCAATATCAACACATAGAGTTACATCTCATGGAGTCTCTACCTCTAAGCTCATAAGACAAGCCACCACACAATCCAACATTCTAATAATTGGAAACTCCACCATGAGACACACTGATGTCCCTCTCACCAGGCTGAGTAGGGAGAAAGTTATGATCATTTGCTTATCAGGGGCTAGGATCCACCACATTACGCATGCACGCAGGTCATTGAACCACATTTACCAATATAACTCAGTCATAGTCCAGGTGGGGGCAAAGGACCTGAGACATACAGTACCCCCCTAGATTATAAGAAGAGAGACATCATGGAGCTCTCGGAATATGTGTCTCAGGCTGGTATGAACCTAGCATTGAACAGCATTTTGCCTTCTCCAAGGATGATGCCACAATATGAACAAAAGATGATTGACTTTAATAATTAGCTTAGTTACTGGTGTCATTCTAAGGGGGTGCAATATTTGTCAGCATGGAAGGAGATGGTCAACAGAGCATGCTGTTTGTCAGGGATGGTCAGCACTTTTTCCCTCTAGGCTTTCAGACATTAGCTAAAACAATGTCTCCCCCATAGTGCCTTTTTAGGCAATGCCAAACTGAAAGTACTTCTGACATAACAAATCAAAAGCAAGAAAATCTAAAAGTATTACTGCTCAATGCTAGGAGTCTAAACAAAAACACTTCACTCCATAGAAGCTCTCTTTACCCTAGAGAATGCTGATGTCCATGCGGTCACTTAGACATGGTTTAAAGCTGCAGAGAGCACAACAACAGTGCAAGGTTATAATGTCTTCCACACATTTAGGCCAGCTACTTCACAGGCAGGGACTAAAGGTGGAGGTGTCTGTATTTACATCAAAAATAAAAATGCTTCAAAGATGGTCGAACAGGACAATGCACTTGAGCTGCCCCATGTTCAAATCACCATAGGTAAAATTCAATACCACTTCCTTGCAAGCTATAGGTCCCCCTCTATGACCCAGGAAACCCATACCATGTGTTTAAATTTATTAGAAACACTAACCATCCAACCCAATACCATATTCATGGGTGACTTTAATTACCCTGCTATTAACTCGGAATCCTATACAGCACCAAATGTACATGGACAGAGATTCCTGGATTTTGTAAACACAAATTCCCTGGGCCAGATAGTCAATACACCAACCAGGGGTGTAACCATACTGGATCTGGTCCTCACTAATATGGAAGACTGCTGCACATCCCCTACTGTAACACCTTTCCTGGTAAGGTCAGGCAACAAAATGGTCTCCTTTGAAGTAAAAATATAACCTGGACCCCCAGCTAAACCTGGAATATTCAGAAACTATTCTGAGGCTAACCTCCTGCTATTAAGTGAGAACCTGGCAAAATTACAAGCCCCCATAAACCCTGAGAGCACTGCTGCCTATGCAGAACTGTGCACAGAAACCCTATATAAGCTTGTTAATAGCTCCATAGAGACAGATGTACCCACCAGGAAGAAGTACAGAACTAACTCAAAAAATAAGCCACCCTGGTAGAATCACAAAATCAATAAGCTGTATAACAGGAGGAAGAAAATCATGGAAAAAATTAGCAGGTGCAGCACCCAGCAGGGTAAAAGCACTCTCATCAAACTAAACAAATACCTCAGAGGACAAATAAAGTCTACCAAAGCCAAATTTGAGGTAAGTTTGTCTTCCCAAGCCAAGGACAACCACAAAACATTCTTTAGCTATATCCGCAACCTCAAAGGCAGTAGACAATTGGGTGCAGAGCTCATTGTGAATGGAGCCACCTATACTGAGCCAAAAGATATAGCAAACCTCCTGGCTGATAAATTCAGCTCCAACCTGACCCCTCTCTCCCCTCAGCCTTCCCTCAGGAAATAGCATCAAATATAACTCCCCCTACTATCACAGGAAACAGGTCCTTAATGCTCTGTATAAAGACCAAGAATACTGCATCAATGGGACCAGACAGTATCCCAGGATGCCTTTTAAATAGCATGAAACATGACAATTCAGGGCCTCTAGAATTACTATTTAACTGTAGTCTCCAAACAGGCTTCAAGACTCATGAATAAAGAAAGGTAACAGTCATCTCTCTGCACAAAGGTGGGCCATCTACAGACCCTCAAAACTAAAGACCCATAAGTCTCACTAGACATATGTAAAGCCATGGAAAGAATAATCATGGAGATGATTAACAGAGATATAGTAAACCTCCAGAAACTGGAACCAACCCAGTTTGATTTCATCAAGGGCAGATAATGCCTATTCAACCCGGTGGACTTCTTTGAGAAGGTCACCAAAGCAATGGATGAAAGCAAAATTGTTCACACTGCCTACCTTGACCTGGCCAAGGCATTTGACACAATACCCCACTTGGGCATTGTTGACTAACTCAGGAGGTTAGGCACAAACCTGTATGGCACCCAATGTATAGCCAAGTGGCACACAGACATGACCCAGGAAGCTAGATTTGGGGAGTCCATCTCTATAAAGAGGCCAGTCACAAGTGGAGTCCCACAGGGATCAGTCCTTGGACTGCTCCTTTTTGGCATTTACTTCTCAGAAGTCAAGGCCAATGTTAGTGGTTTCTAACTGACTAAATTTGCAGATGATTGCAAATTAGGAGCTGTCATTGAATCTCACACTAACACAAATGTTCTCTGGGGGGGGGGCTGACACAGACAAACACTGGTGTCAGATGCCATGGACTAAAAATAAATGCCAAGAAATGCATAATAGTATCCTTTGGGAGTCATCCATCCCTGATAACTATCATATTGACAACACACCCCTTAGAGTTAAGCCAGTAGTCAGAGACTTAGGGATACACATAGATAGTAATCTAGCCTTTGACCATCATGTGTCTACAGTGGTGACAAAATCATTCTATGTTGCACAACTTATAAACAAAGGTATGGCATCTAAGTCCAAGGAAATCATTGTTCCACTGTATTCAGCATTCATCAGACCTATCATTGAGTACAATGCCCCGTTTGGTATTTACCTAACCAGGCATATCCAACAACTGGAACATCCACACAGGTTCCTCACTAAAAGAATGCAGGGAGTAAGTAAAATGTCCTGTGCAGACCACCTCAAGGCCCTATCCCTGTATTCTGTCTCATACAGGCTTTTGAGGGGAGATCTATACCTGGCATACAGGACATTGTCAGACCCCACTCTAATGGACCTTCTGCATATTCACAAAACAAACAGCATCGGAATTACCCATTTTAAAGACTTAAATCTTGCCTGTGATATAAATAGGACCTGCTGGAGATATAGGTATGTATCCCTGAGACTACCCCATCTCTGGAACAGGCTCCCCATCCATGTGAAGCAGAATTCCTCCCTAACCCAATTAAATTGCAACTTGGACAATTGGATGGGAAACCGGAAATTCATCCCTGGCTTATGTCTCTAATGGACATAGGTAACCTGTAAATGGTTCATTTTCCAGGCCTATGCTTACACTTATCAAGGGTATCGGAACTTGTCAGAGATTTGGGATGCATGGCTAGCCTTAAAGAGGCCCTTGTGGTCCTTAGCCTAATAAACACCTATGAACCTATAACCTTATGAATATGTCTTCCCAAATTATAGAAGATAACTAGTGAAACTTGAGATGGAATGAAAGATGCATTATAGGCATTCAGACTCCCTTGAGGATCAAATGAAAAGAAAATGAAAGAGGTCAAATGTTTGAAGAGAATGACTAAAGAGACAGACAGACAAATCACACTACTCTGTATAAACAAAACTGCGAAGCTCTGAGTGCCAAAATGAAAAGATATGAGAGCAGGGGAAGACTTGTTACAAGTGAACCCAGTCTTAAAAGGTAGTCCAAGAACTGTGTGGTATTGATGAGCATATTATGCAGCTGTGTATTTGTATTATTTGATTTTCTTATTGCTTTTAATAGTCAGGCTGACAGAAGATAGTTATACAATGCCAGGCATCCTTCAGTCTGTACTGAATACACAACACAGATCCTGATGCATCAAGAAAAGTGAGAGTAAACACTTCATGCTGACCTGAGGCAAAGACATCCTTCTTAAGTATGTGCAAACATATAATTGCCTGAAATGGAACATTCTGCATAGCTGATATATCATACAGTTTCATGTGCCTGGTTGTGAAAAGAGCGCATGACAAGAAGTCTTGCAATACTCCTATGTGATAAGGAATAATAACACCTTTTGGCCTGTTAGAATCAGTATCTTTGTTGCATTACATTTTCAGCACAGCCTTTCTTCAGCCCTCATATTATTAAATGTGCATTAGTTCTTGTACAATTCTGTGTGAAAATGTTCCATAATCAGTTTGCAAAAGTCTATTTTGAATTTCACAGTAACAGTTGTGTAGTCCATGAAAATTCATACATCATATAATAAAACTCTGACGCAAAAAAGTATGGAGTGAAAAAATTAAGACTGGCTAATTTATGGGTGTACTCATCCAGCCATAATATAAGAAAGAATATCTAGCAGGTAGAGGTAGAGAAAAAAAAAATCAAAAGAGAAAAGTGCCTCAGTTCTGTAGGAAGTAAAATTTGCAGGTCACATTTAGAGCAATAATTCAGCTATGCTAAATGTCCTATTTAATTTCTTAATTGATCAGAGATAAAATTAATCTAGTATGTATAAAGAGACTAGGAGGAAAGAAAGATAGAAAGGATAAAACAAGGAAAGGCAAAAAAAAAAAATAAAGAAAAAAATGTATCATGACCAACAAAATATTTTAAAGACATGTCCATGAAATTCACAATAATAACAAAATGGATAATCACATTGTCCGCATTCATATGAAGTACGCGAGACTTGAATTTCTAGAAAATAGTTTGAAAAATCACTACAGCAATCAAAAAACAAAGTGACAAAAATGGTGGGTTAAATATGAGCATATTATCACACAGGCAGTGTAAAATCTGTAGACTTTAATGAAATTGTAAAATTCTACCACACATGGTCATTTATTTTTGCTTGTTAAAAATGGGAGATTTAAGATCAAGGTGACCATTTTGTTGCAGGACCTGAACTGGGACACTTGAGGGCCACCCTGAGAAGCCAGGTCTGCTATCCTATTCTCCCGGCCCCCATGGGAGTGGAGATAGGGCTGCCATTTCATCTCGCACCAGGGCCGGCAAGTTGGCTTCCCATCCTTCACTCGGCACTGTTGGGATGCCACTCTGTGAACGGCACCACCCAAGAGACAAGAGACCACATGCCAAGAGGCACAAAGTGATGCAAATTCATCGGCACCTGGCACCACGGGGGAGAGAGACTGAGGTGTGCTGCAAAATGTGCAGACATGGTGGGACCCAGGAATATCTCCCCTGTGAGATTGAAAGCCCTAGGTGCAAGGCAAAGGGGAGAACCATTGTCACAGAAGTCTGGATGAGGGACTGTCTGAGGCTTTGCAGCCCAGCAGAGTTCCATGAGGCTGGGAAGATCCCCTGAGAGGCTCCAAGGGCTTGGTGACACTGCATGATTTGGCAGAAGTCTGGAGATATGTAACCCTGGAAAAGAGCTCTCTCTCCCGGATAGAAGTTTAAGCCTGGAGGGGGTCCATCCTGATGGAAGTCTGGAAGGGAGATAGAGGTGGAAAGTGACTGGGACAGGACAGCTTCCGCCTGGGTGAGGGGTTATGGGCCATGCCCCCTCTGGAAAGGAAGTCAGGAAGGGGTAGAGAGGCAGATAGTGGCAGGGCTGGTGAGGGGGGGGGGTAGGCAGAGCTCCCCACAAAGGATGTCCTTAAGGGAGTGACTGGTGGACAGGAGCAGGGCCTGGAGAGCTCCTTCCTGGATGAAAGGGATCAGGCAGAGCTCCCCATGATGGAAGTCTTTGAAGAAGCACCAGGGCAGATGGCAGAGGGGCCTGGAGAGCTCCTGCTGGGGTGAAGGCATCCAACTTCACCACATAACCGACGGCATCCTTGAAAGATCTCAAAGTCCCCAGAGCTGCTCTGGATGGGAAAGTAGGGTGACTCTGAAGCCTTCATGAGATCAGATCTGCCCCTCAGTGGCCAAGAGGAGTTCTGGAGGGGTGGATGGGATCAGAGGGAAGCTCCCTTGAGAATATCCAAGGGCATGAGTGAACCAGCATGATTTGGCAGCATGCAGGAGACATGGAGGCAGTGGAATCCTCTGACATAGGAGGGCACAGCTTTGAAAGTTCTCTTGGCCAGGTCAAAGGGGAGGCCTTTAGGGGGCCCTGACAGAAGTCAGTAAGGGTGTGCTGGGCAGATGGGTGTGGGGCCTGGAAAGCTCCTGCCTGAGTGAGTGGGGTCAGGCAGAGCACCCCACAACAGAAGTCCTGGAGGGAGTGACTGACAAATGGTAGCAGAGCATGGAAGGATCCTGCCAGGATGAAGGCATCCGACCTTACCCCATACCCAATGACATTCTCAAAAAATCTCAAAGTCCCCAGAGCTCCTAAGGATGGGAAAGCAGTGGGACTGGCTGCCCCAGGAAGCCAGGTCACCATTCAGACTGAGCAGTCTAAACTGGGACATTTCTGTGTCCCAAAGACAATGTTCAGGATTCCAGGACAAAGACTTCCAAACTGGGACTGTCCTGGAAAAACTGGGATTGTTGGTCACCTTGTATAAGATGTGTGTCCTCTTTCTTGAAATTTTTGGTGTCACTTATGTATTAGTCATGTAGTATGACTTGCTGTGTACTAGACAGCTTCAAAAATCAGGTGGGATGGGGTAGGATTCAGAAAATTGTATGAAGGGGTAAATCAAGCTTGAAAATAAGAATATGCCTCCAATCTTACAAGGACATGCATCTGGAGCATTTCTCCCCGGACCTCCATTGAAAATTGTCTCGTTCCAAGTTGGACATTCCCAGTTAACAAATGTAAAATAAATAAATAATAAAATAAATCTTTGTCTTCAGGCAGAACAAAAATTATAATATTATTCCATCTCAGCTGCCAACTATGAATTCAGATTTAGCCCTTGAGTTTAGTAACTCTGCATCGGAGTCTATTTTGTCTTCTTCATATTTATCAGCTTACTTTCCCCACAAGGGATATAGTGTTATTTATGTCTTAAATCTGTTTCTTGAGATGTGTGAGTACTGCACCCTACTGCACATCTCTGGGATGAAGTATATAGCAATAGTTTTCAGTACCTTGATGAAATAGTCTTTTGTGAAAGGACTGACTGAAATCATTATTATATTTTTTCTTAGAAACCCCTGCATGCACTCTAGGAAATCTGGCATGGCAAGATGAAGTTGCTGGGCTGTAACTGCTTCTATAGACTGCTCTGGGGTGGAACCAGATCAGCACAGCACTAAGGGGGAGCACGTTTCATCTTAGAAATTTCAGTAGCCATCCAAACAATACCAAGGGAAAATTATTTACCTCAATGAATCTGATAAGAATGGATACTGGACTGATAACAAAAGACAGCAAAACCTATCACTTCATGGAAGGTACAGGCTGACTAAGGTGAAGTTGTTCTGGCCAGGAAAACAACATAATCTTGAAAGGTGTTAAAGAGCTTTACAAGTTTTCATTCCTAAAAATGCCACACAGTGTGCTTTTTGTTTTAAACAATGTTGGATCAGTTCACTTAAATAACTGTCTTACAGCAGGGGCTCACAAGTTAGTGAAACAAGTGCCAATTGCAGTTTAGCAGTATTTTGCTTCTTTAACAAAGATATTTCATGCTAGAGGCATTGTCCACCCACAGGAGACTAGATTTGCTTTTGTAAGGTCAAGGTCTTCTATAACTAGAGGGATTTTGTTAGAGGACGAGCAGAGGCTTCACAGAAGCATTCTGGTACCCTTTGAAATGTGGCTTCTCTTTACATTTTAATGATCAGATATGTAAAAGGCAGGGAACAAAGCAAAATCATTTGCACAGTTGAGTGTTACAGTATAATGTTAAATAATAATAGAGAAAAAATCTTTACAGAGACTGCTTGTTCAGCTTGCAAGTATATATCTAGGAAGAGTCAAGCCATAGCAGGAATATTGAATCCAAAGCCACTTTTGGCCAGAACTCATGTAATTGTCTGTCCGGTTAAAAACTAGTGTGTCATAGCTGCTACACCAAGTATAATAAGGAACATTTAAAGCATAATGTACTTCAGAATGGTGTGAATAGCAAAATATAAACATTCTTCACACTCAATAAAATAATAAACCGAATTCTCAATAGGAAGCAGACCCTGAGCACATTTTATTTAGTGCCTTTGTCCAATAACAACTTTAGATAGGAAGCTTTTTATTTAAGTATACAATTTTTTAGTAGGTTAGGAATACAAATGTGTACATTTTTAAGCGATGTTGTATCACATTGCATAACGGTGATCACGTGATTGTCTTTGTGGGGATTTAAATTAAACATTCCACAGTATGTATATTATTTTGAATAATTTCTATACCTTCAGTTGTTATTGGGTAGAGACACTAAATAAAGTATGTTCTTAAGTAGTTTTTTTTTGTTAATAGCTTCTTGGAAGTCTAGACATTATTATATTATTTAGTTGATAGCTACAGTATATAACTGCAATGCTATTCTGACCATTTAGTTTATTCTAAGGATGCATCTTCAAGGAAGAAAGATGGTTACAAAAAACATGTACCAATGAAAGTCTCATAACGGTGGACAATAGGATCTAGTAGAGAAGGAAATAACCACCCTTGTTGCATTCAATAATCAGGGCATATAAATAAAGACAGAATGAGACTGGTAGTAAAAAAGTGTGTGATGATGTGAAATGAAATGCTATTGAGGAGACAGCCAGCAAAATATTAGCACAGCAGAATCCTTTATACGATTGGATGCTTGATGTGACTGTCCTAATAAAAGCTACCAGCCAGGAAGTCAGATTATCAGGAATGTAGAACTGAATGAATAATGTTATTCTCATGGTGACAGTATTCATAGTGATGGGGTAGTTTCCTTCTCTGCACCAGTAGCTAAATTACTGTTGAGAATGTACCAGGTGAGGAGGGGTGATAAGTAGCTGGGCAGGTGAGTCATCATACAGGAAAATAGGAAGAGGATCGGTCAACGAACTGATCATTCAAAAATCTTTAACATGCATCATCACTGACTCCCACAATTAGCTATTAATGCAACAAGAAGCCTTAAATTTGTTAAAGACTATAGAAACTTCTCAATGACTGACAATGCAAAACAAGACACACAAATTCAGTCCTCTCAAATGTACTCCTTAGCAGCTTACAACCAATAGTTTAAGAAACTCACTGTTTAAGAAGTCAAAACAGCTCTTCTCAACATAAATAAAAAAGACTGCTCTAAAATCTCAAAACTATAACCCATCTTCATGAAAATGCCAGCTTCCTTCTTAGCAGCATGCTCACTCATATGTTCAACCTATTCTTAACCACGTCTCTTTTACCTGCAGCCTTTATGCACTTACACATCATTTTACTTCCCCAACCCCCCCCCCAAGTTATACAGAGATTACAGACCTATATCAAGCCTGTGCCTTATAACAATAATCATTGAAAAACTCAGATACACAACAGCTCTCGGATGACATAAAAAAATATGGACATCTTTGTGATTAGCAGCACAGATTCAGAAATGCTTTCATAACTATCACAGCACTGTACACAGCCACAAGCAACATTTCTAAAATATGAATGATATAAAACTAATAAGGGGTCTGTTCAATAATATGATAAGAACATTCTAATCAATAATTCATAACCTGCTCCTCTACAAACTTAGCAAATTAATTTTTGGCTCAAATACAATAAGATGGTTTCAAAGCTATCTTCAAAGCAGACCATTCTAAGTATACCGGCCTTTTGACTCTAAGCATTATTAATGTAGGAATCCCACAGAGATCCATACTTGGACCACTGTTACTTTCCCTCTTCATTAACAATTTATCCACTAACCTGCCCCACCTCAGTGCTGTCCTTTGTAAAGATGATATTTCTCTACTTGAATCATGTAAGGACACGACCCGCTAGCCCACCAAGAAGGTGAAAATATAAGCTAAGAATTACTCATTATAACTTTGATAATTAAGAAATCCTTGATAGGTTTAGAGTGGTTCGGGACATTGTAAGAATCTTAGTGGACATGTTTGCCCCTCCCCCCCACACACACACACAGGGGCATGGGAGGAATGCATTGTTTTCCTATTCCTGTGGATATCAAAGTATGTTTATCTCTTACCATACCTGCTATGGTGACCTACCAGAGACAGTCTGGGGACACATTGGGGATCTCACAGGTGTTTGCCTCAATGATAATGAAGGAGTTCCTGGATGTAATCCTAGCACATGCAGATCAGTACATCTATTTCCTAGTGTCACATCAGGCTCATGTTAGGGCTATGTGTGTCTTTTAAGGGATGGCACATTTCCTTGAGCTACATGGTGCAATAAATTGCAAACATGTCTCAGTTAGGGCCTCTTCATTTCACAGGGTGATTGTTACTACAATTGGAAGAACTACCATTCCATCAATTGCCAGGTAGTGTGTGATGCATGTGATGCATGCGGGTGTATCACCATTGTCTCTGCCCAGTATCCTGGCAGTGCACATGATCCCCATATCTGGGACACTAGCTCAATCTACTTCCTTTTCCTGCATGGTAGGATCCTCTGTGGTCATCTTGTTGGTAAGATGAAAATTGTTTTTTTCTTTTTTAGTAAGCAGTTATTTGTGTTAAATGTAATTGGCATATATTGGCACCTCTCTCTTTCTCTCTTTTTAAATGGATGACAGATATCCACTGGAGCCATGGCTTGTGACTCTGATGAGAAATTCATCTGGAGCTGCGGTAGAGAAATATAGCACATCCCTGTCTCAGACCCTTATTGTGATTTAGAGGGTCTTTGGCCTTTTTAAAAGCCATTTCAGGTGCCTGTATGAGTCTTGGAGTGCCCTTCAGAATGACCCAGCAGTTGGGTGTAGGATGCTTACTGTCTGTTGCAGTCTGCATAATATGATCATGCTTTGGTCTGGTGGTAAAATCACTCATGCTGTCATTGAAGCTCCCAGTTCTAGTCCCACTATGTCTAATGTTGATTAACTGACAGCAGTAGTAAAGGACCACATTTGGCAAGCTCCTGCACGGCATGTTGCTGCAAGGTTAAGAGGCGGCATCTAGTCCAGAATTATGGACAATGGCATTCAGGTTGGTGTTTCTTTTCTTTTCCATTTTTTTTAAACACATACAGCATAACTGATGTATGCAGTGATACCTGTGGGCTATGTTGTGTGGTGCATGGTCTGCTGTCACTGTTCATCTGACATTCTCTCATGTAAAAATAATTTTTATTACTAACTTTTTGCCTGAGTGCTCAGTGATTCCTGTGCAGTGCTGCTGAAAGGTGGAAAATCAATAAATAAGTCAACAATTGCACATGCTGTATTTAATAACTGTTTTGTTTACTTATTTATTTATTATGCAATAGAAAGTGGTACCGTAAGTACTGAAAAATGTGTTTCATTTTCAGTTTCTGTGTAAAGAATTATGTTGCACTGCACATCAGATTTCTTTCTTATTGTCATTAAAAATAATTATGAGCTCAGAAATTTTCTTCATTTGTGCAGTGATGAGGTTGTACTGGCAGCAAAGTGTATGTGGCAGGCTGACTATTTCAATGTGCCATGTCTGTATGATGTAGTGGAACCAGTAAAGGATTGCTCATTGCTATTGTGATTTCCTATGTAACTGTAACCATGTGGAATGGTAATGTATGTATCATTTCCTTTTGGCCCAATGTTAAGTTATGTACTTAACAGATGTATATATTCTTCCATCCTCCCCACTATGTAATGGTATGTAAACCAAATTTTATAAGATTGCAATTCCAGAATATGGTAAAAGTAATAGATGTAAAGTGAATAACTTCACATATATGGCACTCCAACCTCCCACCCCAACTGATCCTTAGTTTCAGTACACAGACATATTTATCAATGAAAAGTCATAGAAGCTCCAGATCAAATCATACACATCTCCTATTGATAGGCCTGGTGAAGATGCAACAGATCTGGATGATGGGCTTCCATGAGAACAGTAAGGTGAGTTGGTGTGATGGTGTGATCTAGAGGAGGAAAGTGACCCTCCTCTAAGTGACCTGACAGTGCTTTGTGACCTTGACCTGGAATGTGAGGTTCTCCTAGGTGTAGATGACTGTTGACATGGCCTATGAGAAATGTGTAGTTGTTGCTCTATATGAGTGCTGACATTACTGTCGTGAGAGCCAGTGTTAGTATTATGTGATCTCCCTCATTTGTCCGGACATTACCCCATCCCATTTCCCTAGTAAAACAGAATCCAGCTTGACTCTGGTATGTCCAAACCAGTATACAAATGGAGGTTCCAACTGATGCCTGGTGTACCACCATGCTATGCATGAGTGAAACCATGGCATTATCCCTTCTCTCTGCCAATTCAAAGCATTGTTTGAAACCTTTGCACATATCCTGTATGACCTTTAGCATTTTAGCTGACTCTCTGTTGCACTGGTTTGTGCCCTAACTATGTCATATCACATTTCCTGATGTGCAGCCAGTGCTTTATGTGTTTCCTGAGGTAGTTCAAAATACTTTCTGTACTTGGAACCTCTTTGTAATGGTGTTACTGTGGGAAATGTGGCCTCACACTGCCTGCCTCCATCCTCAAGCTGTTCTTCTGCATGCGAAGGCACTGATGTAGATGGGCAGGTTTGCTTCTGGTGTACAAGTGTGACTGGAATGTGAGCCCGTGTTTGACTTTGTGATGCAGTGTCACTTTCTGTGGAGTTACTAACATGTTGTGTGGTGAGACAGCCTGTCATTACACTGGGACACGGCCTGCCACTTCCCTCAGGGTGCCTCATAAATATAACTACATCATCAGCAGCAACATCTTCATCATCATCATTATCATCAGCAAAACACAATCTACTGATGACTTTATTCATATTTTTGGTACAGTTGAACTGTTTGTTTCTGATGCTGAGTCTGTAAAATAAATCATTGCAACACATTAATAGCAGTACAACAGCATATGGTGTATCATGTTTACAAGGGGTGCAGTGGGACACTTACCATAAAGTCTGTTAAATTTTCATTCTCTGCTGATGTACAAGGCTGACCAAATAATGACTTGTGACAAGGTTAATTACAGCACTGTTTGTCACCATTCAGTTTTAAACATTGAAAAGGTGCATACTTCAAATCAGCCTTCAGGAGCTGATAAATGCAAATGCTGCTGTAGACTTTGGCTTGATAGAACAGTGTACAAACAACCTCTAATTATTCGATTTGCACCATCTTCTGTATCATACTCATCCCCACAAATGGGCAGAAATGATACTAATGGAGGGATGAAAAGGGTGTCCTAATGGGGAGATGAAAGGGGTCCTAATGGAGAGATGAAAAAGGGGTACTAATGGAGAGATGAAAAGTCGGCATGCAATAGAGAGTAGTAGTGCTGAAGTTGAATTCATCCTCAAGTCTTGGTGAGTACCTTTGTGAAGTGGACCCTATTTTTCACAAAAATATCACCAAGGGGACATTGATATATAGACTGTATTTATATAGCATATATCATGGACAGAAGGAAGTCAAAAACAAAAAAGATAACTGGGTGCATAAGTCCCAGCATAAAAAAGTGCCCAATCCTGGTAGGCACACTGGTGCCAGGACTGGAAAAAATGACAGTGTAGAATCCTAAATATCCAGAAACATTCCTGCAATGGGGCCAGGCCAGGCCCAAGGTGAAGATGCCCCCCCCCCCATTGTAGAAGGAAGTAGCAGTCCACAAAAATCACAAAAACTGATAGGCCAAAGATGAGCCATAAAGATGATAGAGTGGACTGTTAAGGATAAGAAAGAAATGATGTATTGTTGCTATTATGCCAAAGCACAGAATTTCCAGACAGAAGATATACAAAGAGATTAATGGATAAATTATAGGAAAGAAAAATACTTTTGCAGGAAAAACTGTCAGAAGCTTCAAATAAAAAATTGTATTCATTAATACAACAGGTTTTTAAAAAGCAGTAGATAGATCAAGAAACTTTGACCTGTTTGGAAAAAGCACCATCTGAGGAAGTACAAAAATGTAAACAAAAAAACTCAGACATTTTTGAAAAGTATAAAAAAGAAATATGGAGATGGGAAAGAAAGAGAGATTTGATATTGTGCAATATTTATGCAAAGGAGAAAGCCATGTTAATTAATATAGAGAACGAAGCCACAAAGATATTCAAAGAGAAATTCAGGTAAAGGCATCCAAATATGGAAAATTTCACAATAAAAAATGAATATCACAAAGATGGGATGTGAAAAAAAGATTAGTAAAGCAGAAGCTAAAGAAATAGAACTTGAAGAGTATCTGCGAAGTGAAGGATTTAATGGAGAAAGTCTGACACAGATGACATCACAGCATTATGGAGTGAGTCCACAAAGTAAGGAGAAGCAGGAAGATCAGGAGAAATTTGAAGAAGAAATGTGGGCATAGGAAAGAAAAAGAGAGTTAATATGGTGTAATATTTATATAAAGGAGAAAGCAAAACTAACCAATACAAAAAGAGCAACACAAAGATATTTGAAGAGAAATACAGGCAAAGGAATCCGGATATGGACATTTTTACAATACAAAAAAATAAGAAGACAAAGAGGAAAAGTAGAAAGGGAGATTAGTAATAGAGAAGTTAAAGAAATAGAAACTGAGGTTATGGAGTACATGCAAAGTGAAGGATTCAGTGTAGAAAATCTAATGCAGAAAATATCACAACAGGATAGAGCAATGGATATCCAATTTAAAGGGAAACCAGTGGAACAGGAAGCAATTAGTCAGGTGCAATATCAAGATATTTTGGAGCTTCCACAGGAAACCAGAATAACATGTTCACTTAAATCTAGACAGTAAGGAAAGGAACAGGAAACTGTGGAAACTTTGATGCAGTCAATGTTGAGGAGTGATAGGTCAGTGAGTTCCCATATGACAGACCAATGGATGGCACATGATGAAACTGAAGTGAAGGTGCCACAGGACGATGCTATAGAACTTTCAACAGAATGCCCACAGGAAGTGGAAAACAAAGGATGTGCCCTCAGTCTGGAAGAAAATGAACTAAGGGAAGAATTGCTTGATTTAATGGTCATAGATAGATATAGTAAAATCAATGAAAAAAATAGACTCCAGAAGGTCAATAAAACCCCAAAAGTCAGAAGTCTAATAAAACAAATGAACACAGTAATTAGCACTGTCCATAGAGATTCATGCGATATAACAGAAGTAAACAGGATATGTTACTGTGCAGCTAAATTAATAACTGATAAAGTTCTACCACAAGAGCACAGGGTAGTGAGGCAAAGGAATGGGAGAAATCGAATACCATCATGGAAGTATCGAATAGAGAAAAATATAAAGCAATTAAGACAAGAAGTGTCACTGTTAGAAGAATATAGAAGCGGGAGTAAAACAACAAAAATATTAAGAGAGATAGATGTGATAAAAACAGTGTACAGTATTAGAACAGACTAGGATCTATCATGCACTATTGCAAATAACAAATTAAAAATTTCATCACAAGAGGAAAAACTTACAAGATACACAGATAAATATAAAGGAGAAATACAAAATAAGCAATTTAGTGATGACCCAAAAAGGTTTTACAGAGAATTGGGAAACAAGGTAAAACGAATTGAAAGACTGCCAAAAAAAGAAGAAATAGATACATTTTGGAGAAGTATCTCTGAAGATCCTGTGGAACACAACAAAGATGCTAAATGGATAAGAGAAGTAAAAGAAAGAATAAGAAATTTAAAGGTACAGGATATGAAATGGGATGAAGTAACAGCCAGAAAGACTGAAACAAAGTTAAGAAAAGCCTCTAATTGGAAAACCCCAGGCCCAGATGCAGTACATAACTTTTGGTTAAAAGTATTAACATCTTTGCATGAAGACCTAGCCATGAGTAAGAACTATTTATATTCGCACCCCATACAGAAACCAGTCTGGCTAAAAACAGGTAAAACAATGCTCCTACTTAAGAGTGAACCTGCAAGCTATGCCCAAAATTATAGACCAATAACTTGCCTTCCGACGATGTATAAACTATACACAGGAATTGATGCTGACAGAGTTTATAGTCATTTAAAAGAAAACTCAATTATGGTAGTAGAACAAAAGGGCAATAAAAGAAAGTCATATGGAACAAAGGATCATTTGTTGTTAAATAAAGTCATAGTGGAGAACTGTCAAAAGGGGAAGAATCTAAGTATGGCATAGATTGACTACAAAAATGCTTTTGATAGTATCCCACATTCATGGATAAAAGAGTGCTTAAAAATATTTAAGATACACTCTACACTGATCGACTACGTTACAGTGACCATGAAACAATGGCAGACCACTTGCAAATTAAATCATGATAAAGGACAAATTACTATCCTAGGGATACAAGTTCAAAGGGGGATATTCCAGGGTTACTCTCTGTCACCGTTGCTGTTCTGCCTTGCATTAACCCATTAAGCTGCCTACTTAAGAGCTTAGGCCATGGTTACAATTTGGCTCCTAGAAAACAACAAAGTGTAAAGACTTCTAATCTTCTATTTGTCAATGATTTAAAACTGTATAGCTCATCAGATGAGGAACTGAAAGCACAGCTGCAGGTTGTTAAAACTTTTTCAGATGATATTAGAATGTCATTTGGTCTTGATAAATATGCAAAAGCAACCTTTAAAGCAGGAAAATTGCAGCATCAGTGAAAAGATCAGTTTGGGATGAGAACGTGATATAAAAGAACTTGAGCAAGAGGGAGTGTATAAATACTTGGGAAATGATGAAGGATCAGCAATAAAACAGGAACAGATGCTAATAAAACTTAGTAAGGAATACTTCAGAAGACTTAAATTAATCCTGAAAACAGCATTGATGTCTAGGAACAAAATCCAAACTATTAACCAATTTTCTCTTCCTGTCCTAACTTACAGTTTTGGAGTGATTGATTGGCCCCAAAATGTGTTGGTTAAATTAGATATTAAAACAAGAAGGATGCTTCATGCTCACCAAATGATCTATAAAAAAATCAGTGCATACCAAGATTATATATTCCCCGTTCTGAAGGAGGGATGGGCCTCCTTGAAATTGATTACATGTACAGGTCTGCATTTGTGGGTCTCCACACATATCTGCTGACCTCACAAGACCCAAATTTAGTGAAAGTTTTGAAACATGAAGAGAATAAATCTAAGATGACTTCTCTGCTTAACCTAAGCATATCGCCGTCAAGCAGAAATGGAAATCAAACCAGAAGTAGATAAAAATCAGACAGCAACTGAATGTGCCAAAAAAAAGGAAAGAATATAAAGTGAAAGAGCTGCCACAGATTTTGGACAGTCAGAGGGTGGTGGCATCGGACATGAGAGTGTGGCGACTATGGCATCTGTGACTGTAGACAATAGCCATAGCAAGACAGTTGGTGAGGTCCCACACAGGCATATTGACAGGGTTGCTCGAAGGAGGACTGCTGCCCATTCAGCACCTGTCAGAGATGGCACAGCATGTGTCACCTGATGCATGTTTTGGTTCATCATGAAGGCACAGGCAAATTGGGAACAGTACACCAGATGGATGCTCAGGGTCATGGATGTCACACTGCCTGGCATGCATGACTCCACCCACGGCATTGGTGATGCCTTACATCATTTCACTGACGATAGGGTGAGACCATGTCTGTCCTTAACCGTGCAATGTCTGTGCTTGAAAGTGTGGTGGGAGTAGGGTGCCAGAGACATGGATGTAGGTCAGCCACAACATCAGCTGAAAGCCCATGTGGCTGTGCACAGTCACACTCCCAAAGTAGCAGTGCCAACAGCACTAACAAAGGGAGGGTGCTGTCCACACCACAATGTGGCAGACCATGGGTAAGTGGTCCTAGGCAGTCTGGTGATGGACACAGACCCAGCAGACACTGGTCACTGTCAGCAAGAATTACCACATTTGGCCCAGGGCATGGTGATGCTAGTGCCACTCCTGGTGGAGCCAGTTCCCATATTCATGGCCAGAGACAGTGAACTGTACATTCTGCTATGTACGGTCAACAGCTGTCCAACATACCCTCATGTAGGGCTGGCACATGGCTTAACTGTGTAGATGCACACACTCACACATCACTGTCACTTGTAGGACACCCCCACACACACACAGCTCCTCTCCATGGCCCAGCTGACTAGCACCCCTCCAGAAACACACACAATGTCAACCATATGGCACAGCCTAGGACTTTGGCAATCCCACACCACACCCCATGCATGTGATGATACCTACACCACATCCCTGTCATCTGTACAATTGATGCACAGAAATGCTACTATGTGTCTGATGCACAGAGTGAATATAGTACACTTAATGGCAGTTTATAGTGCAGTAGTGTTATGCCCTGTAAGGTGCGGTCTGCTGGCAATTGTCACGCATACACATCAAAGTTTATTTATCTTTGTGCCATGATGTTGTATTGTTGTTAGTATTGCTGACTGAATATTATCTCTCAGACCTTATTCTGTTTCTGTTCCAGGTGTTTGTGTGTCTACACCGTGGGGACCTGCCTCCAATACAGCAGCTCAGGACTGCATAGTGAGAATGCAGAATTGTGACATCACCAAGTTATGGCTGTATATGTGCATGGTTACTTAGGTGCATATGTGTAGAACAGTGTATGAGGGACAATGAGAGCAGACAGCGTAACCTCGCATGCATACCCCTTGACACAGCATGCTACTCCTGATACATGTCACCTGGGATTTACATAGGATCACCGGTTCATAGGATCATAGAAGGTTAATAGGGTAATGGCCCTGGGTCCCTTACAAGCCTAGCCATTACTTTATCCCCAACACAACCATCGATCAGCACCAGTTGCCCCTGTCACAGAGGGACACAAGAGCAACCCCTGGGATGGATTTGTGGTTCCCCATCCACTCATCATGTCTGCACTTGATGAGAGTCTGCATGGTACTCTGTTTGATATGTCTGGGAAGTGCATTCCTGAGACAGAGCAGCCTCTGGGAGACAAACCTGTCTCTCCATCAGGTTTTGCTGATGTTGCATATCAGATTCAGGCCTGTCATGCTAGTAATGTGTGAAGAGTTAGACTCACATATATGGGTCATCTGTGGAAGGGCTGGGCACAACATTGTCATCTAGGTGTGCCATAGCCCACCTGTGGACAAGATTTCCAATACTGAGTGGGGCACTACTGATTCAAGGATGTCTTCATGGATCAGATGCTCGAGGCCATGGATTACCTTTGTGGGTATTGCTATGACTTTCCAGTCACTGCAGATGTCTGGATAGGTACATACAAAAGGGCCATGGCACTACATTATTGTTGTACTGACAGAGGATTATACAGAGGTAATGTCCAGCTTTTATCTGGATGCACTCCCTTAACCTATGTGGTGAACCATGTACAAGGCTTTTCTGACCACTGCCTCTCCTTGATGGCTGAATGCAACAGTGTTATCAACCTGAGTACCCAGGTCTGTCCACACAGGTTATTTGTTTATGGGGTTGCTGTTGATGTGGGAAATAATGGGGCCATATCCTTGCCATATGGTATGCTAGTACTGTTTTCTGCATTCAGCTTGAGGCCAGGACCTTGCCACCATTCCATAACTGAAGTAAGATCCCATTGCAGTGTGTCAACATCAATTGGTGGGACAGAACACAACTTACAGTCACCACAGTCTTAGGAAGTACCTCCAAATATGGGTGGTAGCAGCATTCATGCCTAGATACATGTGGGTCATTGGGGGAAGCAACAACTCACAGGGCCTCCACATGTCTACATTTTGCACAGGCATAGGCAACACTGTTTAGGGTTGCCACCTTATGAAATGTACAATGTGGGACACTGCTTGTAGTATCATGAGAGTCGGCATGGCAAACCATTTTGAAGATGAGCCAATAGTATGGCATCTGTATGTATTTAAACTGCAGCATTTGACTGTTTTGCTTTACACTGATGAAGGCTGTGTGTTCTTACCAGCCGAAACCGGTCTTGTCAACTGTCTTTATGATACTATAAAGAATAAACAGTGTTTTAGGTCACAGTTTGCTGGCTCCACTTGTTTTTCTGGATTTATCTTAATTTTGGTGCCGTGCAATTGTTCCCGTGCAGGAGGTTCGATTTGTGTGTTACACTTCTTGTAGTATCATGAGAGTTGGCATGGCAAACCATACCCATGGCAAGGTGGGACAGGTGGTGGCCATACCTCTCATCTGTACAGATTTCTGCAAAATGTCCTGATGTTTGCCACATATTTTGGTCCATTTTTCATAACATTGTGGTGTTCTAGCAAATTATTGGCAAATCATTAATTACTGAAATTAGACAATAGTGACAGATATTTTATTTTCAGACTTAATAGCCTTCCAAAAATTCATGCTAATGCACAACCTGTTATGCTATCAACGTTGTATGTTTGTAAGAGCAATATTTAAAAATTGCCCCTATTATTTGGCCTTTGTCCCACTTTTCTGTATTGCTTTATCCAGATTTATTGTTCTAAGGGGTTGAGAGTTATGATGGTGGACCTAAAACAGCCACACTGCTGTAAGAGGATATGCATTCACACATGCATAAACTCATAAAGTTTCTTGTTTTGGGAATATAACCCTTACCTATTTAGGTACATACACTATAATACTACATATATATCGCATGTACCATGGAGCTTATGTGCCTAGAGGCTGTCTAATGGTGCATCTTAGGTGAATGACTGCAGAAGGCCCTGTAAAGTAATCCAATGGGGGGTTGACAGGATGGAACAGGCCCTCAAAATGGTATAACTATCGCAAATCCAAGGCAGTCACACTACTACAGTGGATATGCTTCTCTCACACACTCACGCACACAGAGTTGTCATTTGCAAGGTTAGAACCCCTCCCTATCTAGCTGTATGTACTACAGTGCTACACACTTATCTGATGTGCCATGGAGCTTACATGTCTGGAGAGTGTCCAGCTGTGCATCTAAGGTGAACGACAGCAGCAGGCCCTCTAAAGTGACCCATTGGGGGGGTTGACAAGGTGAAACAGGCCCTCAAAATGGTATAACCATCACACACAAGGCAGGCACACTGCTATAGGGGATATGCCTCACTCACCCAAATACACACACACAGTTGCCAGTTGTGAGATTAAACCCCCCTACTTATCTAGTTGTATGTACTATAGTGCTAAATACTTATTGCATGCACCATGGAGCTTATGTGCCTAACGAGTGTCTAATGGTGCATCTTAGGTGAATGACAGCAGCAGGCCCTGTAAATTGATCCAATGGGGGGGTTGAAACTTGCCCTCAATATGGTATAACTATCACACAGACAAGGCAGCCACACTGCTACAGGGGACATGTCTCACTCACACACACTCCACGCTCACAGAGTTGTCAGTTGCAAGAATAGAACACCTCCCTATCTAGTTTTATGCACTATAGTGCTACGTACTTATCACATGCGCCATGGAGCTTTTGTAACTGGAGAATGTCTAACGGAGAATCTAAGGTGAATGACAGCAGCAGGCCCTGTAAAGTGATCTAATGGGGGAATTGACAGTGTGGAACAGGCCTTCAAAAATGGTATAGCCATCAGACACACAAGGCAGCCACACTGCTACAGGGGATATGCCTCACTAACACACATACAGTTGCCGGTTGTGAGATTAGAACTTCTACCACTCTAGTTGTATCTACTATAGCGCTACGTACCTATCACATGCACCACAGAGCTTATGTGTCTGGAGAGTGTCTAATGGTGCATCTAAGGTGACTGACAGCAGCAGGCCCTGTAAAGTAATCCAATGGGGGGGTTAACAGAGAGGAACAAGCCTTAAAATACATTGGCATTGCACACACATAGTCAAGACATACACACTGCTGCAGGGGGATATAGATGCCCACACACACTGAGTTGCCATTGTTGGGATTAGAACCCCTACCTATCAAGCTGTTACATTATAGTACTACATATTTATCACATGCGCCACAGACCTTTGATGTTTGGAGAGTGTCTAAAGGTGCATCTAAGTTTGATGACATTAGCAGGCCCTGTAAAGTAGGCCAATGGAGGGGAGTTCACAGGTAGAAAAAGGCTTTAAAATTTATTGGCATTGTACATATCTAGGAAGGAACTACACACAGCTGCAAAGGGATATATTTGCACACTCATTAAGTTGCTATTGCTGGGATTAGAACTACTACCTATCTAGCTGTTTACACTATAATACTATGCAGTTATCGCATGCGCCACAGAGCATATGCATTTAGATAGTGTTTGCCACTGCTGTTGGGGTGGATGACATTATTAGCTGTTAACAAGGAGGCAACTGTTGTGGAGGACAGCAGTTACAGGGCCATAAAATGAGTCACCATATAACAGACATAGGCCTGTTGGGTGTGTGTATTCTGCTGTATGTGGAATATATACACAGACACACACACACACAGTGGCCACTGTGAGATTATAACCCATACCTACCTACTATTACACACTACTCCTCACCATACTATTTGCATATGCCAGTGATTACAAGTGGGTTATGAGTGGCTGCAGCACTACATCACATTATGCTTTACTGAGTATCTTTTTCTCTCTCTGCCTGCTTCTTTCCAGTTCTGTCTGCTATTCTATGTATGTATGTATGATATAAATATATGTGACCTATATATATATGTGTGTGTGTGTGTGTCTGTATGTGTGTGTGTGGGCCTATATTACACCCAACATATCCAGCTATATCTTATATGTGCTAATGTAGATAAGGGTAATCATGCCTGATGGAGATAGGGAGAGACAGTTGAGCTATACATAGCTGTCTGTATGCACAGAGGTATATGGACATCACAGCTCTATAGTCAGATGTGGGTTCAGACATGGGCTGAAATTAGCTAAGTGTAGGAGCATGCCCAGTATGACCATCATTAATTACAATGGGACTCCAGGCCAGAACTACCTGCACTCCAGTCCAGGAGTTCTTTTGCTGCTGGACCTGGTGGAACAGTCCAGCTCCTCCATGATATACTGTCTGATGGATTTTGTGGCTGTGTGCTGTCTGCAATATCTGAACCATATGTAGGATGTGTACAGCATGTATTGGACTGAACAGAGTTTTGCATAATACATCTGGTACATTTTACATAGCACTGTGATTTCTTGGTACGTCAGTGGCAGATCATTATAGATTGATATGAAGAAATGCTGACAGACATTTGGGTTACCGACTCCATACACTGCAGGGGACCTATGCTACTACACAAACTGTAGTATTCTGCACTTTCTACATTAGTCTGGCCAGTAGTTCATCCTTCCCCTTATACATGTACCAACTCTTTTGCTCAACGTTTTCTGGAAATCATCAATTCCAATGCCTTGGATCAACTTATCCACACTCCCACCAGGGACAGCAATATCCTAGACCTGTTCATCCCCAACACGGGTGGCTGGTGTTCCACACCAGCAGCTCCTCGTTGGTCAGATGTGACCACAAGCTAATCATCCTAGACATCCACATCCCGCTCCCAGCCCCCATTAGGGAAACAACCGTAAAACATTTCTTCAAAGCCAACTTCACGCTTCTTAAGACAGAATTGGCAAACTTCATAACAGCCATGCAGATGGACAATACAGTTATGACTGCTGAATCCTACACAAATTCACTTTATAAGCACTTACACTAGTGCATGGATCATGCTGTCCCTAACAGAACCAAGATGCTATCCTCCAAAAAAAAGGAAGCCAATCTGGTGGTCTTCTGCCATAAACAAACTCTACAACAGAAGAAAGAAACTGTTGCAAAAAGAGTAAACTCCCATGATTGGAGGAACTCCCTGGTCAGCCTCAGTAAGAAGCTGAGATCCCTCATAAAATCCTCCAAAGCTAGTTATGAAAACAAAATTGCCACTGATTCCAAAGACAACCACAAAGCATTCTATAGTTATGTCAAGAATCTCAATGGTAACACTCAGATCTGCTCTGAGTTACAGTACAATGACACTAAATATACAGAACCAACTGATATTGCCAACATCCTGGAAGATAGGTTCAGTGCTAACTTTACCCCCCCTCCCACCCTCTAAAGGGCCCATCTTTATACCAGAAGAATGCAAAGTTCCTGTAATCATGGCTGCACAGGTAAAAACCTCACTCTCCAAAGTCAAGAACACAGCATTCATAGGACCTGACAACATTCCATGCTGCCTTCTACATGAACTACAGAATTAACTGGCACCCCACCTAAGTACCATGTTCAATCATAGCCTCACCTCAGGATTTGTGCCCATTGAATGGCGCACCGTGACAGTTATCCCACTCCACAAAGGAGGGGGGGCACAACAGACCCTGGGAACTACCACCCCATTAGCCTGATGAGCCTAGTCTGCAAGGCCATGGAATGTATCATCATGGAACTCATAAACCAAGACATTGGAGATCTCCAAACTCTGGACCCCACACAGTTTGGGTTTGTAAAAGGCAGATCATGTCTCCTAAACCTGATAGACTTCTTTGAAGTAGTCACGAAAGTCATAGATGAGGGTAAGGTGGTTCACACAGCCTATCTAGATCTCGCCAAGGCATTCAACACCATCCCCCCTCTGGAATTATAGATAAACTCACTAAACTAGGTATAAATCCCTATGTCACAAGATGGGTTGCCAACTGGCTTACTGACAGAACCCACACTGTGAAAGTAGCAGACTCCAAATCAGACTTCAGACCAGTGACAAGTGGAGTACCACAGGGTTCAGTCCTGGGTCCTCTCCTGTTTGGTATTTACTTCTCTGAAGTACAGGCTAACACAGAAGGTATTTGGCTAACTAAATTCACAGATGACTGCAAACTAGGAGCCATAATTGAAACTTCTAACGATGTGGACATCCTACAAAAGGACCTCACTGAGACAGACGCCTAGTGTCAAAGACATGGTCTCAAGCTCAATGCCAATAAGTACATTGTCATCCCCTTTGGTAAAAACTCTGTACCCATGAACTACCACATAGGCGGTAGTCTAGTTAACACCAAAAGTGTGATAAGAGACCTTGGGACACAAGTGGACAGTAGTCTCTCCTTTGATAATCACATTGCCACAGTGGTCGGGAAATCCCTCTACATGGCACACCTCATCACAAAAGGTTTCTCATCCAGAAAAAAAGAGGTCATTGTTCCCCTCTACTCATCACTCATTAGACCCATTATAGAGTACAATGGCCCTTTTGGTATGTACCTCACAAGACATCTACAACAACTGGAATGGCCGCAAAAAATACCTCACAAAAAGAATTACTGGCCTCAAACAGATGCCTTATGCAGACCTTCTCAAAAAACTCCAGCTTTTCTCCATCACATATCGCCTACTCAGAGGCGATCTCTGCCTAACATACAAAGCTATGTCAAACCCAGAGTTGTTGGACATGCTCCACTTAAAGAAATCCCAGTCCCTCTGAGCTACACGCTCCTGGGACCTAAACCTTGTCATCACAATAAACAGAACATGCTGGAGGGATAGATTCCTGTCCCAGAGACTTCCCATACTCTGGAACAGACTACCTATCTATGTTAAACAGAGCTCCTCATTAGCACTCTTCAAGAAAAATCTTTATGATTGGATGTGTAATAGGGAATTCACCCCGGGGATCACTTCTATGGTTCTGCTTGACAGGGGCACAGGAAAATCATTGTCTTGGGTGGCGAAAGCCAGGGTACCTTTTTGGCTAGCCTTGTACAGGCCCTAGGGCCAATAGCCTATTACCTGCCTATGAACCTATGAACCTGTATGTGGACCTTTGACCTGCTCTGCTCCAATTCCTGGCTTTGTCCAGAGTTGCTGCTCTATGTAGTTGTAGGTATGCTGTGACTGGTGTAAGAGATTTTAAACCACACAGAGGGTTATGGACCTCATACCTCTGACTGTACCTGTTTTGCAGGTTGTCAAGCATAGTGCCCCATACATCTGCTATGCTCCTCAGACATTTTGTCTTGTACTGTTATTATAAGGCTACATGTTGCCAAAACCTCTCATACTTACAGACCTTAATGTGGACATGGACATATATAACAGTGGGACATAGGCCCCAACATGGGGACAGTATTTTAATATTGGTCTTACAAACCTAGAAAGTTGGTTGCATGGTTTTGTATTGCCATACATTTTCCAATGGGTATGAAGTCTGCATCTTACCTGTCTGTTATTAGTTGCTCAAAACAACCTTTAGTCATTTGTCAATAGGTTGCCAGAAAACTGCAAATGTTGTGACAAACAGAACAGACATATGAGCCATAAATATGGGCATTTTGTTAAACTCTGTACATGTATGGTGTATGGATGGTGCCCATTGACTTGTTGCAAGCACTGACACAGTTATGTGACAGCCTTTATATCCTGCTGTTACATTGACTTGTTACAAACTGCTATTCTAGTCACTATCTAGGCTACTAAGGGTTGTGTCCTGTCCATATCCATGGCCCCCTGTCCCTCCATCATGTCTGTTTTTTTTCCACCTTTCTTGTAGTAAGAAATACTGACATATGGCAGTCTGTAAAACTCCTACCATAGCTGTAGCTCACATGCAAAACAGTAGGTACAGCCAGTCTTGAGCCATGTACCCCATCAACCATGGTAATCCACTTACCCACTAGGCCACAACAGCCAGAAGACAGTGCAGTTTACTTCCTGACACTATCAGCCACAGACAAATATATCACTTTGACCCCTGAATATTGGAGAAATGGTAAATGTGACCAGGTTGACTGGGACAGCCCAGGGATTGTGTGGTGTGTTGTGATTACCTTGCAAACATACTGTAACTGCAGTTGTATGGGGACATGAGTGTGTTGGGGTAGTGGACTCTAGCACTGACAGTCAAGCATCTGTCCTGTGACCCCACTGTATGTCAGTCCCTCATATAGTGTATTGGGTTTTTCTGGCTTGGGGCATACTGCATATTAAGGGTCGACCAGTAATGGATGGAGAGCTCCTGTTGTCCGACACAGCTGTCAGATGTTTGCAGCTATCCTGGCAGCCCAATCTATTCTCTTGCATACATGTGGCAGGTCCATACATATGCTACCATAGTCTACCACCCCATTCATTTCTTATAAAGAAGAGTGACTTTCCTTGTGCCATCAGCGGTTGAGATAACAGTGTTTCAGGGCTGTCTCTGATGCATGACATACACAGCCATTACATGGTAAGGTACAGGTTGTATGGTGTGGCTGGCATCCTTTTTACTATACATGTGAGTTGGAGTGAGGTGTCAGTCCCTAGATCCCTAGGTTGTCAGTGCATGCGCTATGTGTTGCCTCTTTGCCAAGGCCAGGGTATACTGGGCATGCCTACATCTGCTTACAGGGATAGGCTCAAGGGGTTTCTTCTCTGTGTCTCCCTGTGGCTGTGGGGACCTTGGCACTGGTGGGGGGCTGTGTCGCTTCCCTGTGATGTTCCTGCTGCAGCTATTTCCACAGGATCATATTGTGTAGCATGGCACGTACTGTGAATATGTGTGCACATGTGGATGGAGAGTACTGCAGGGCTCCACCAGATACATCATGGCAGTGAAACTGTGACTTGAGCAGCCCAAATACATGCTCTATGATGTCCCTAGTTTGTGTGTGTGCCTCATTATGGCATTCTTCAGTAGGTGTGTGTACATTTCTGATGGGTGTAATCATCCATGGCTCTAGTGGATAGCCAGCATCCCCCAGTAGATGGCCATATGGGATGTCCCCCCTAGCAAATGTCTGGTACAGTTGGGAGGCATGCCAGATGTGGGAGTCATGATAGCTGTCAGGGCTGCCAGCACACACATTCATGATAATGCCCAGGACATTGCATATGACCTGGCAGTTAATGGAGTGATACTACTTGCAGTTGATGTAGACTCTACACTCTTCACCGGGTGGTGCTTTGATATGAACACGAGTGCAGTCTATGGCACCCAGTAACTCAGGGTATTGTGCTACATGGGGAAAGACATGCATATTGCTGACCCTCTCCTCAAGGGTGTGGGGTAAATGAATGTGCTCACTGGCATGTGCTTGCATGGCATACAGGAACTGGTGGAGTACCGTGGATACAGATGCCTGTGAGATCCCCATTATATCCCCAGTTGGTCTTTGAAAAGTATATGTAGCTAATATTCTAAGGGCTACACATACATTTGTAACCACTGCTATGGGTTCCCTCTGTTGGTTCCGGTTCTGAGTTGAGGGAAGTAGAGCTCAGTGATGTCTTGTAGAATGTCCCTGTCCACCCTATAGCGCTCTACAATCTCCAGCTCATGTAGCCCCTGGAAGGACACCCAGGGCCTGAACACTCTTCTCCTTCTCAGTCTGAGCCTATTGTCAACATCTTCATCTTCATTGACCTCAACCTCAAGTACATACAGCTGTAGCAGAGCAGCAGCAGCTCCTAGTATTTTGTCAGATAAAATTCCCAAGTGTGTACTCCAATGGTGCATAGTATGTGGGAAAATCAGATTGTAGGGTATATGCATACTTTATAGTGGTGTGCTGCAATTGCAGCCTGTGTGATTGGCTCGTTATACTGCATTCCACCTGATAGGTATAGCATTGGGGGTTTGAATAGGCCAGTGTCTGTTGAACAGGGCTTATCAGCCATTTCTGTCTGATTGGCTTTCTCACACAAGTTTTGTTTACTTTCTTTTTTTCTTATTTTTTTCACTGGTAAGAAGTGTGGCCTGCCACGCAAAACCATGGTGCTAGTGTAAACAGTGCTCAGCAGTTTTGACCCTCCCACAACCATGGCAATGCTTAGCTTTCCTTAAACTAGCTAAAAGATGCTCAGCAGAATCAAACACCCCCATGCTTAGCTGTGCTCAGTTGAGCACAAACAGGCTCCGCTAAGCTCCAATCCGCTTTGATATAGAGTGACACATCCCTTTGTGATATCAGCTACCTGTTCTGCCTACACCAACACTGTTCTTGCCCTACCATGGTTTATACCTGCAGATACAGTGGCCCTTTTTGCTATTCAATAACACTGGATCATTTACATAAACCTAATGGTGTACACACTGGATACTGCACTACATCAGGGCCTGTCTCCTTAGAAACCACTGAAACCTGCCATTGTATGACTGGGCACTATAATGCAATACTTTTGCAAATGTCTAATTTTCCTTTTATAACGTTTTTATATAGATTTATTTTTTTTTTGCATAACAATGTTTGCACATTGCTGCATGCCACTTAAATCTGATATATATATATTAAAAAAAAAAAAAAAAAAAAAAAAAATATATATATATATATATATATATATATATAATTTTATTACATTGCATTGCGTTTTGGAATTACTGGTCATAGTTTTGGCCATTTGCATGCCTACTGTGCACTGTTCACCCTTTTTTGGGGGCTTTTTCAGCTTTTTCAACTTTTACAGTCTGGTACATGGTTTCTAACCATGTATATTTCCTACACTGACACGGCACCTACATGGCTGCCTTTCAGCTTGCTGAATCACAAATTCATCTAATTTGCATAGTTTTCACTAGGATATGAGGTGATTTGCATTCCAGTGACACGTTCGTGCATGCCCCAGCCCTGTTTCCTGGATCACTCGGCGGTCATGTTCCATTTTGGGATGCAACACTATTCCTACATGGAGAATCGCTCCATATAAGGTTTATTGAATTCTACCCATTGTATTTTATATCTTGAGTATTTCATTTTTCTCTTTATCCTCTAATGTCTTTTTTTTACTTCTTTTCGTGGCTTTCTGCCGACTTTGCATTTTGTGTGTCTGTGTGTGTGTGTGTGTGTGTGTGTGTGTGTGTGTGTGTGTGTGTGTGTGTGTGTGTGTGTGTGTGAGTCTGTGTGTGAGTTTATGATAACCTGGACATGCATACGTCTGTGCATGTTAGTAGCATGTATATGCACATATAGTTGCTAGTGTTTTTTAACCTATGGACTAACTCACAGCCCACCCTCCTGTAAAATACAAAATTAAAACATTGAAAAACAACTTTAGCTTGCCTTATATCAAGAAAAAGGACTTAAAAATAAAGAACTTTAGGAAGTTACTAAAAAGGCTCACCCGGACTCTGCTACACTTTGCTGTGAAGAAAAGGTTAGTTTGCTTTTTATTTGTTGTATTTTGTATTACTTTATTGCCTTTTTCTATTTTAAATAATGTGATTTGTTTTCCTTACCTTGTGCTTTACTTGTATTCTGCTTTTAACTGCATATTAAAACTTGAAAAGAGACCACAGCTCTGTCTCTTGTGAGTCAGGCAGAAAGTATTTTCCCTATGCTCTCACCTAGTTACTGTTGTATTCTTAAACACCACTGTCTCTATGGTTGCCTGACCCTTATGTTAATTTGACCATATATCTCATTTCCTCTCTGCTTTTACTGGCTTGTGTGAGTAAGCGCAAAATTATCATTTTGTGAAATCACTCCCCTTCAACTATTTAAATTTATTGGCCATCTTACTGTATTCCATAGTACCAGAATACAAAAGTGATCACCCCTTTCAATCTAGCCTGCTGTTTTAAAAATAGTGACTCTCCACTAAAACCTAATGTTTTAGACAGGCAAAACTTAAGTTACCTACTTTCACATTTAATTCCTCTAGTGCACACTGCAGTGTTTCGGATAAACCATTTCTTTTCATCTTATGTATAAGCATCCCTATGACTAACACTTGCTCTAAAACATGCTGGAAAGCACTAGGAAGCCTTAAACTGATACAAACACCCAACTCTCCTTGTTAATAAGGAGAAATTAATTGTAGGGACTAAACACCCTATAACTGCAAAGTACCTTGCTAAGGTAAGGGAAAACAGCTCTTGTACTTTACAAAAAAAGCACCAAACCAGGCATGTCCAAGGGTCAGCTTCCTGTCCACCTGATGAATCTGGACATACTGAGGCAATGCAGCAATTGCTTCATGTACACAGACAACCATCTCCTCCTACCACCCAACACTACAACCTGCGAGAGATGCACTTACATAGCCAAACTGGAAGCAAAGCTCTCTCCACCCAAGATTGTGCTAGACAGTCAAGAGGAGAAGGTTAACACCCGCACTACACCTCAGGCAACACACAGCTCTTGTAAACCCACACCACCAACACCCACACATAGCAACACTAAACCTCATATGCGGAGGCCCTTAACAGTAACCTGCACAAGCCACAAGGACCTCTGAAGCTGAAATGCAAACACCAGTCACAACCAAAGTGTCACATAGCTCTCAACACCACTGTGCCACCCAACAACAGCCCCTAAGGCAAGGCAACGTACCCAACACTGTAGTCATAGGTGACTCTATAGTCAGGTACACTGATGTCCCACTCACCAGGCTGAACAAGGAGAAAATTACAGTCAGTGATTGTCGTGTGCTTGGATCTGCCACATAATGCATGCACTCAAGTCACTCCGCAATAAGTACAAATATGACTCTGTCATTGTCCATGTTGCAGTGAATGACTTGAGATGTACCTCCCTGGACTACATGAAAAGAGACATGGAAGAGCTCTCAGATCATGTGGCTCAGGCAATTATGACCCTAGCCCTGAGTAGCATCCTGCCTTTGCCCAGAATGATACCATAGTATAATGACAAAATGATTGACTTAAGCAATTGGCTAAGCTTCTGGTGTCATTCAAAAGGGAATCCAGTATCTGTCTGACTGGGATAACATGATCGACAAACCACGATGCTTTGCCAGAGATGGTCTGCACCTGTCGCCCCTCGGATTCAGGTTACTGACTAAGGCTCCTGCCACCTCTATGATGCCCTTTTTAGGCAAAGTTCAAAGGACAAAAGCACCGCTGTAACAGGTACAAGCATGCAAAATCTAAAGCTACTCAATGCTAGACGTCTAAACCTCAAAATGCACTCTCTCTCGAGGCACTCCTAAAAATAGGGAACATTGATATCTGTGCAGTAACTGAGACCTGGTTAAAGGCTCCAGAGAGCAACCCTGCAATACCAGGCTACAACTCTTACCACAATTTTTGGCCAACAAACCAGGACCGAAACACTAAAGGTGGAGGAGTGTCCATATTCACCAAGGATATTCACACCACCAGGCTAGTTGCCCAACACAATGTGTCTGAAATTCTCCAGGTGCAACTAAATCTAACTGGACCAACTAATCCATAGTCCCACCAATGGCTCCAATATCCTAGATCTGGTCATTACCAACATGGGAAATCGAAGCTCCACACCTATGCTCACCCCCTTGTTGGTCAGGTCTGACCATAAGCTAATAACCCTTGACATCCACATCCCTCTCCCATGCCCCAGTAAGGAATCTTCCATAAAAAAATTTCTCCAAAGCCAACTTCATGCTACTCAAGTCAGAAGTGACAAACATGACACCCATGCAGACGGGAACTGAAAGTTCGACTGCTGAATCCTACACTAAGGGACTGTATGAGCACATCCACTCATGCATGAATCGTGACATCCCAAATAGAACCAAGATGGCCAATCTGGTGGTCCCCTGCCATAAACAAACTTTTCAACAAAAGGAAGAAACTGTTGCAGAAAAGAGGAAAATTCCAGGATGCAAAAACTCCCTTACCAGCCTCGGTAAGAAGCTGAGATCCTTCATAAAATCCTCCAAAGCTAGTTATAAAAATAAAATTGCCAAAGATTCCAAAGACAACCACAAGGCATTCTATAGCTATGTCAAGAATCTTAATGGCAATGCTCAGATATGCTCTGAGCTACAACAGAATGGCATTAAATATACTGATCCCAAGGATATTGCCAATATCCTGGCAGATTGATTCAGTGCCAACTTCACCCCCCTTTTACTCCCTAAAGGTCCCATCTCAATAAAAGATTGCCAAATTCCAGCAATAATGGCCACACAGGTAAAAAAAAAAAAAAAAAAAAAAACACACTCTCCAAAGCTAAGAATATAGTATGCATTGGACCAGACAACATCCCGGGCTGTGTACTACATGAACTACAAAATGAACTTGCACCTCACCTAAGTGTCATGTTTAATCATAGCCTCACCTCATGCTTCATGCCCACTGAGTGGCGCACAGCTACAGTTATCCCACTCCACAAGGGGGATCCACCTTGGATCTTGTGAGCTACTGCCCCATCAGTCTGATGAGCCTGATCTGCAAGGCCATGGAACGTATTATCATGGAATTTATAAACAAAGACATTGGCAATCTTCAAACACTGGAACCCACCCAGTTTGGGTTTGTGAAGGGCCGATCTTTTCTCCTGATCCTGACTGACTTCTTCTAATCAGTCTCCAGAGCTGTGGACGAGGGTAAGGTGGTCCACACAGCCTATCTGGACCTTGCCAAGGCCTTCGACACCATCCCCCACTCTGTAATCATAGATAAACTTACTAAGATGGGCATTAATCCCTACATCACTCGATGGGTTGCCAACTGGCTTACTGAGAGAACCCACACTGTAAAAGTAGCCAACTCCAAATCCAGCTCCAGACAAGTGACAAGTGAAGTACCTCAGGGTTCAGTCCTGAGACCGCTCTTGTTTAGCGTCTACTTCTCTGAAGTACAGGCCAACATTAAGGGACTCTGGCTAACAAAGTTTGCAGATGACTGCAAACTTGGGAGCCATTATTGAATCCCCAAATGATGTGGATATTCTACAAAAAGGCCTTACAGAAACAGATTCTTGGAGCCAGAGCCATGGGCTCAAGCTCAATGCCAAGAAATGTATAGTTATCCCCTTTGGGAAAAATATGTACCTGTGAATTAGCACATAGGTGGCAGTACACTAAAGACTGAAAGTGTAATAAGAGACTTAGGGACACAGGTGGACAGTGGTCTCACCTTCGATAACCACATCACCACAACAGTCAGGAAATCCTTCTATGTGGCACACCTCATCCCTAAGGGCTTTTCTTCCAGAAAAAGGAGGTCATTGTCCCACTGTACTCATCCCTCATTAGACCCATTATAGAATACAATGCCCCATTTGATATGTACCTCTCAAGACATCTGCAACAACTGGAAAGGCCGCAGAAATACCTCACTAAAAGAATCACAGGCTTAAAGCAGATGTCCTATGCTGACTGTCAAAATAAACTCCAGTTATGCTCTGTTGCATATCGTCTATTCAGAGGCAATCTCTGCTTAACACACAAGGCCATGTCAAACCCAGAGCTGCTGGCATGCTACACTTAAAGAAATCCCATTCCATCAGAGCCACACACTCCGGGGATCTGAACCTTGTCATTACAATGAACAAAACATGCTGGAGGGATAGGTTCCAGATCCAGAGACTCCCCAGACTCTGGAATAGACTACACATACATATCAAGCAGAGTGCCTCTTTGGCCCTCTTCAAAAGGAAACTTGATGATTTGATGGGAGATAGGACATTCACCCCATGGATCACATCAATCGCCTGCTAGACAGGTATCCAGGGAAGTAAATATTGTGGGAAGAAATAGCCAGGGAATTGTTATGGCTAAGCTTGTATAGGCCCTAGGGCCAATAGCCTAATACCAACCTATGAACCTCTGAACCTATAAATAAACTGTACACCTACTCTGTCCTGTGACCTCTGATTGCTGACAACTTGAGAATTGGTTAAACCCCGCTCCGCTTCCCCCTTGCTTTGCTCAGGCTTGCTTCTCTCCCTGCCCCCACATCCCACCTGCCCTAGTATTACTGAATTTAAGTCAACCTAACCACACCCCAGCTCCTCTACAAACCAATCAGCAACAACCAGTACTCCAATCTACTATGTGTCCCCCTCCCCCTACTATTTTACCTTATTATATTATCAAATCTCGGCCAAATAAATATGCCAATCCCCCAAAATGTTACTGTTAACCCTTCTATCATCCCTGTTGCTCATCCCATATCTTCTCTCTGCTTATGAGAACAAGGGCTACCTTGGCTTCCACTACACTAGATTCAGAACCTCAACTCCATCAATAATACGCACAAATGTTCACCTTCCCCCTTCCCAAATACCCAACTCGCCACTCCTACATAACTATGTCCCTATTAGACCCAGATACATTTGTCCTAAACCCAGGCATTATCACTGTACTTTATTCAGAATCTGGAAACTCATAACCAGGTAAAAAAATTACCTCACTGTGATTGACGACATCCACCCAAACTCAGGCCCAACCCCTGCTACTGACCCTAATCCCCCCTCTAACTCTTCTATCAACATAGACCCATCAAATAGACCCCCAGACTCCTTGTTGGCCTGCCATCTAAACATTAGGAGCATAAATAACAAAATCCAGCACCTACATTCCCTCTTGGCAGTGCATTTACCTGATATACTGTGCCTTACAGAAACATGACTAAAACCTGCTACCAAGGACAATGAAGTCCTGCCACTAGGATACAATATGCACAGACTGGATCGTACATCCAGAAAGGGCGGTGGTGTAGCAATACTTTGTAAGTCCACCTTATCTGTCACCTTGGACACCCAACAACCACCCCAATTCAATAACGCCAAAATTATTATCTGAAATCTACATATTAATAACCACTAAAGCATAAACATTGCGTGTTTCTACATTTCCCCAGGGAAGAACACAGACACCCTTGAATATTTCTTAAGTTGGCTCACTAATAACCACCCAAAAGAAACCACTGTTCTCGGGGATTTCAACATTGACTGGAATGCCTGTTCCTCTATATCTCCCAAAACCCATGTAAACTTCCATGTGTTTACCCAAACCATATCCTCACCCACTAGGTCAGGTAAATCACAAAATAAAGACAGTACCCTGGATTGGGTACTCGTCAACAACTCCCCACAACTCTATACATCAGGCACCCTACCTGAAGATCTAAGTGATCACTGCCTCACCTATATATTCAAGCTTAAGCTAAACTTCTGCTACCAAACCACCTATAGAACTATAAGAAGCAACAAAAACTTTGATCTCAATAAGTTTAATAATGAACTAAAGGCTTGTAACTGCTCAGCCCTAAAAAACCTACACCTATATGAAGCAGTCACATACTTTTAACGCCAAATTCCTCACTGTTCTCGACTGTCATGCCCCTAGTCATACTATTAGAACCAAGGGCAATGCGGGCTTACTAAAGAAACAAAATCCAAAATCACACTCAGGAATAAAGCGTGGGCCACCTACCGCACAACAAAAACCCTACCTGACCAACTTAAATTTAGGCAGCTAAGAAATGATGCCAAAAATCCATAACGTTAGAAAAAAAGAATTACTATTACCACCAACAGCAAGTGCACCACAATAAACCACAGAAATTCTGGGCAGGAATAAATACACTCCTCCACCCAGGCCAAACCACTCCCCACCCCACCTCTGCCTCCAAACAAAAATCCCCAGAAGATATTGATAACACCTTTAACACCTTTGTTACTGAAATTACCCAATCTTTGGCCATCCAGCTCACTCCCTCTGGTTCTAATTCAAATGTAGCCAATACCAATACCAATACATCCTTCAGTTTCCAACCAGTGTCTGCTCAACTCATTAATTCCTACTTAAGAAACTAAGACCCACCACCCTGGCTGCTGACCACCTCCCTGCAGACTACTTAGAAAAGGTTGCAGATGTAATTGCATACCCTATCTCAAGCCTAATCAACCATACCATATCAGAGGCTTCCATCCCTGCCATATGGAAAATCTCACATGTCATACCTCTTCATAAGGGGGGCAGTTCCACTGAACTGTCTAACTTCAGGCCCATAGCTATTTTGTCACCACTAGCTAAAATTATGGAAAAGTGTGTACATATTCAGCTCATGAAATTTCTCACACAGAACAATCTACTGTCTAACTCTCAACATGGCTTTAGGCAAAATCGCAGCACTACGTCAGCCCTCCTCTCTTTTATTAATGTTATAAACCAAAACCGTAACAATAACAAACTAACCTCCCCACTCTTTCTAGACCTTTCCAAGGCCTTTGACATAGTCAATCACAAAATGCTAATGAACACCTTGAAGGCCTTCACCTTAAACAATCAGCCGCTCCAATGGCTTGATTTCCTACCTACAAGGCAGGCAAGAGGTGGTCCTGTGGCAGGGTAAACTATCCTCATGCCTCCCCATCAGGCTAGGAGTCCCCCAGAGCTCAATACTAGGTCCCCTTCTCTTCTCCATCTTTATAAATGATCTTAGCGCAGTCATACCAGAGGCTACTTGCACTCAGTATATGCAAACAACTCCACACTGATTTGTTCTGCCACCTCCCCAGCAAATATTTCTACAGTACCCCAAAACACCTTTAACTTGGTGGAAAAATGGCTATTAAACCAACGTCTAATCCTAAACCCCAACAAAACTAAGCTACTTCTCTTCTCCCTTACGCATAGGACCACCCCACCACTCTTCAACATAACAGCTAGTTATGGGACCATCATCTCCCCAGAAACCCAAACTAAACTTTTGGGTGTCACAATAGATAACAACCTCAGGTTTGATGTGCACATCAATCAAACTATAAAAACTATCAATAAAATACTTGTCTCTCTCTATAGGATCAAATCATTCCTCACCCCACCAGATCGAATTGCAATCGCCCACTCCCATCTACTATCTACCCTTCTTTATGCCTCTCCTCTTTTCTCCAGCTTGAGCAAAACTGATCTTAATAAATTATCATTTTACAACCATATTGCCAGATTTGCTACTGGCTCACCCTACAGAACCCACCACTGCCACAACCTAAATCTCCTAGGCTGGCTGAAACTACCTCACCTTCTACAGCTCAACCAGCTCATAGTTACCCACAAAATACTCTACTGGCCAGAAAATACCCCTACTCTAAAAAACATGATCTGCCCCTACAGTAGCAATTGACCACTCTGCTCCTCTACCAAACTCCTAGTAGTAACAGTCAAATCCAACCATTCTACTGGTGACTCATTCTTTGCCAACTCTGTCGGAAAGACTTGGAACTCACTACCAGCCAACCTGACTCAAGAGCCTTCACCAACCTTATTCAAAAACAAGCTTAAGAATTAAAAAGATCTGTGACTCAATAAAACCATAGCTTTATTGTAAATGTAGAATCACTGACTTAGCACTTTCACCCATAACAATGGGCTTCTTCAGAGTCAGTTACACTCAAAAAAATCAGGACTTTTATAGTCCTAAAACAGGCAATCAGCTAATATAAAAAACATCCAATTAAAATTAATTGTCCAATTAGCCATTTAACCCAGCCCCTGCTGCAAAGAAAAAAGACAGCACAAAGAATAGTATGATAAAACCACATCTTAAAACAGAAAAAATGGGTGTTAATAAACTGGTTCATGTAAACCCCTTTGATGAGTACTTAGTCCAAGGAAAGTTAAACATGTAATCATTTGTTAAATAAACTGGGATTTATGCTTCAAAACACTTGCAATAGAAATGTTTTCATTAATGCCTGGTGTTTTTGTTGAATCCAGGCGCAACTGCCATAGACATTCTCTCATCTCTAGTAAGGTTTTAACATCACCTCCCATGTCTTTTTTGGGCATCCTGTCAATGACAATAAATATACACTTTTTGAGTTGCCACACGTCTTTCTGTGGTTAAATAAAGCACTTGTAGGCTTCTTGTTTTTTTATGTCTATGTTGTGTTCCAAAATATGTAGCCTTAATTTATGTGTGATCATTCCTACGTAAAATGCTGGACATGATAGACAGGTGGCTACACATACTACCATGTCAGTATTGCAATTACAGTACCCTGGGCAGTTTGGTGTTCCTTTGTAACTGTCTATGTGTACATAAGGTCCAACATTAATAAACTTGCAAATACTGCATGTGCCACACTTTCCCATCCATGAGATGTTGCTATTAGTTGTTCCTATACCTCTTTCCAACAGCTCTTTCAAGTTGGAACCCCTACTGTTAATGAATCTGGGACTTGGACCCAATAATTCTTTTAAGTCTGAAGGAAATACACTGCCCCATACTGTCTGGATAACGTTCTTAATTTTCATACCTGAATTATTATGATCCATAGAGTTGTTAGTGGTAAGTGTATTAATCTCAATGATATTAGATGGACCAACACTTCTACTTGAATCCAAGAGAATAGGTCTAAAATGACTGCTTCTTCGAATTTCTACAGCCTTACTTAACTTAGTCAGTAAATCCATTGGATACCCTCTATTTGTAAATATGTCAATAAGCTTCAGCAGTTCAAATTTAAAATACTCATCCTGACTAATAAGCCTTGACAATCAAATCATTTGACCCTTCACCACATTTTTCCTTTGAAACTCAGGGTGGCAACTCTCATAATGTAAAAAAGAGTTGCTGTATGTTTTTTTTACGGTAAATGTTCGAATGCATATGGCCATTCTCTTTGTACAAAAGAATATCTAATAATTCAATCCTATCTCCATGCATGTGACTTGTAAATTTTTAAAAAAGTGGTTGTGCTACTCAAATAACCAGTAAAATCTTTCAATTCTTGATTTGAGCCCTTCCACAAATTCAATATGTCATCCAGGTACCTTAAGTATGTCATGATCTTTGACATACAGACAGAATTAAACATGTGTTTGCTGTTCCCATTCCGCCAACACCAGGTTAGCATAGATGGGTGCGCATCTGGCACCCATCACAACCCCGTTCGTCTGCTTGTAGTATTCCCCATCAAACAAGATGAAATTATTGGATAATACCAATTCTAACAAAACCACAAGCAGGCCTCTTTTTAAATGGTGTAAATCACTGTACTTAGCCAGACTGTTGTTAAAGCTATCAATTCCAATATGGTGGGGGATCACCGAAAATTAGTTGACTACATCTACAGTCACAAACTAAAAGTCGGCACCACAATTTAAATTCCTGATATTATCAAGGCAATGCCAAGAGTCCCTTAAAATGTGTGGAACATTGTTCAACACATTTTTACAAGTGATGTCTATATATGATGCTAATAAGAATTACCTCAAATCACACTGGATATGTCCCTGTACCAACCCTGATTACTACCCTGTCCACCATCTCACATGCCTTTTCTCTACAAATGTCCTTTCTTTGGCCACCCCCTCCATATCATGAACGGTAAACCGTGTCGAATGCTACTCAATGTATTTTATTCCTGAAGGTTTTATGTTGTTATTACCTGTATATACATACTTGCAATGCTTTGTAAGTCACAGATGTCATGTGATTGCTTGAATTGCTCTGTCTGTAACCTGTGTGTAATTACTATTCACTAATAGTTCTAATAATTGTAATGTGTACATGTACCTTGGTGCTTTTCTCCCCGGGCCTTCACTAAAAATGGACATACATTCAGTCAGATCATCCAGGTTAACAAATGTAAAACAAAATAAATAAAAAATAAATATGCACGTTTGTGTGTATGTGTGTGTGTGTGTGTGTGTGTGTGTGTGTGTGTGTGTGTGTGTACTCAAGTGTTTTATACAAACATGACAAAGATTATATGTTTCCAGCTGATCAATTACATACATGGATCATACCTCTCATCATCTCAGCACAAGAAATCTGGACAAATCCAGAAATAATGGGGGGGGGGGCAAAGGACCAAAAATAGGGACAGATTTTAAATATTGTTCCTCTAAACTTATAAAGTTGTTAGTATAACAAATTTTGCATTACTGTGTATTTTCTGAATAATATGCAGTCTGAAACTCAAATATCTGTCATTATTTAGTATTTTAAGTGACTTCAATCCTAAATGATTAGCCAGAAAACCACACAGTTTACAAGGAACAGACCAAAAATATGAAACAAAAATCTGGACATTCTGTGAAAATCTGGACAGCTAAGAGGTATGTTGAATAATGCATGTTTTAAGGGCTAGGGATGATTTTTATACAGTTATTGCACTGTTGCTGTTACCATAAAGTTAATCAATGCATAAACCTGCCGGGGCTATGTTTATGCATCATTTCGCTCCATAAATTAGGAAATGACTTGGAAAAAAAATTGTTTGCTTCTAAATTTAAAGTTGAAAGATATGCTGACACCTGTGTCATTTCATTATGCATGATGTCTATTAAAACTTTTAAAACTGACTTCCATTCTATTATTCAAGAACAGAGTGACGTTAATTTATATGTTTAATTAAAGTCTGATGAAAAATAAAGCCATTATTAGATTCAGTTCAAAATGTAATAATTTAAGCCAACAACATATGAAATTTCTGTCTAGGCACATTTATCAGATTCCAGAGGGAGCAATCTTTTGGGCAAGATTATATAGGAGACATTACTCAGTAGCAATGGATGTTTTTTAGTTCTAAGATGATTTAACAAAAAGACTTTGGTTAATATTTATGGCTTGAAAAGTATATTATATTAATTGTGTCAGTTCCAATGGTAGGTTAGTAGAAGCATAAATATTTGCCTTTAAAACTTAATAACTTTATCTATGCAAAGCGTTTGACCTCTGCAACTAACATTTGAATTATTGCATGGAGATTATTGCTTTTATACTATACACTGTGTATTGTTCCAAAGATAACTTATTTCCACAAATAAAAAGACAAAATGTAACACATTTGTTTGCAGTGTTACCAGAATTATGCTGATATCTAGTTTAAATAATTATGGTCTTTAGACAATGCAAAGCCAAAATAAAACATTTGTCTTTTTGAGAAACTTTCTATTTGTGCTCTGTAAATAAACTGTCTGTGGTTGAATTTACCATGTGTAGTTGTACCCTGGGGGTTTCACTAGCGTTTACCTTCCATACCCGGAATGCCTACCACTGACTACCAGTAGTCATTTATTTGCATATATACAGATACATAGCTTGGTACTGTTCGTATGGGTATCAGCATTCCCTTATCATGCTTACTATTAATACATATGAAAACGCAGATATTTACCAGTGCTGTCACTTCTACTGCCTTAGCCAAATTTGTCTGCTTTCTTACCACGGACAGTTGTGCAGCATGTCTGACACTATAATATTTACCTGTTTGCTTCTTGTTGCCTCCAGGTACCAGGCCTACCTACCTACATTGCTCTGCTGTATCAAAATTCTCTTAACTATGTCTTTTTTTATTTCAGTGTTTCTCATTTTAATTATTTGTTAACTGTCTGGGTAACTGAAATGGTTGAATTACCCCTTTCAACCTCAATCTGGGACACTGGGACATTATTACAAATATGTCTCAAAACCTGACAGTAACAAAGCCAGATAGAACTCAGAAAATAGAATGATGAGGCACATTGGAATAAATATGATTATCCTATGGCTTACATAGTGACTGCAGTACCTGTACAATGCAACAAGACTTGAGGCATTCTGCAGACTACAAATTTGCATATGCTAGAGGTTAGGAAATTTTAAACCTGGGTCATGCCTAGCAGTAAGGCTTATTTTTTTTCTCTGCACTGCCAATATAACAGAGACATGCTCTTCTGTTCATATTGAGATAGTGGAAGGAGTAATACCCAGGCTACAGGTCCCAGTTTCAAGAAGGCTTGCTCCCAATTGATAGGTCATGAGCTCCATGCCATTTCTAATATAGCCAACCAGTTACTTTTTTGCAACGATGGGCAATGGATTTCTCTTGAAATTGAGAAAGATATAATCCTACAGATTTGGTTCAGTGTTGGGCAATACGTTTTCTGAGACATTGAGTAAGACACGACTTTAACAATTTTGATTAGCATAATATTATAAAAGAAGTATTGCATAAGAACTATGGGCAGTGAAGGATAAAGCAAACTATATTTGCAACATGCTTTGACATATTCAGCATCTTGATGAAAAGAAACCTGTCATCTTGTCTTGTAGGCTAATTTGAAATATCACTGTACTTTGTTGACTGCACTTATAGTGTGCCATGAAACGTATGGTAAGAGGATAAACAGGACCATTAAGACATGCTTACAAGTATGACTAATTGATAACTAGAGTAAGAGGACCTAATATAGATGTGGGACATTGCAAAGTTTCCACTGCATTCCAAAAACATAGCTAGTGGCTGAGCACATACCACTGTCATCATTAATGCTGATGGCTAGGGGTTCCTCCCCCTTTACCAGGTTCTAGAATCTGTGTTCCAACAATGCACTATAGTGCAGCACAATAAAGTACAGTACCCTTAAAGGGTCATCCTTCACGTGAGATTTTAAACCAAGATCTCATCCACTTGGGTATATGGTGGCTGATGCAATATAAATAATTCCCTAACACTTGTCAAAAAAGAGTAACATGACCTCCCTTTTGTCTTGCTATAATTATAGCTAGTCAGAATGCATATTGGTTTTGATCCCCGACCGAAAATAGATCATGCTTAGTAAATTAACCTACTAATAAATGTAATTAAATGACAGTAATGATCATTTAATTCTAAATCCCCTCTTAAAGTATAATGAATCAGAAGGTGGATTTCAGAAACATGATTTCTTTGGTTTAACTGAATCAAATCATCTGCATAAAAAGTTATAAGCAGGTGTTCACTCTGAAACCGAGCCCAGTGATAAAGAAAAGAAGCAATGGATAAGAAAATAACCCTGCTGAACATCTGTTAATCTTTAAACTAAACCTGAAATATCTTGACTTTGCATCACATGGAAAGGTCTATCCTTAAGGTAATTATGTAACCAGCATAAGGAAAAAGGTCCAAAAGCAATGTTCATCAATCTCTTATAGAACTCAATGATTGACTACATCAAATGCCCTTCTGCGATATGTAAATGGTGGGACCACTTAAAAGATCCATACTTATTTTTGCAAGTATAGCAATCCTTACAAAGGAGTGTGCTCACTTACCTTCCTAAGAAACGGAAAAGATGGTGCCAGGTTTAACTGAAGACACCATAACTAACCACATGGTTCAAGGCCTGATGTGTGGCTAATTAAGTGGAAGGAAGAGAAAGACAATATTCTTTTTTTGCTGGACAGAACTCCTCTTTCACTATATAGAGAAAAAGATTAGATAGACAAGGTGCCAAGGGATGACTATGAATGGGATAGAGGGAGGGGGGAAATTAACATTAGCAGACAAAACAATAATAAATGAATATATAAATAAATAAAATGCATGCATAGACACATAGGGAGGTAGACACACACAATGCTGGGGATGATAGCGGATGGATTTGGACTGACCAAGCATAAACAGCTGGTAATGAGAAGGGTTAGGCAATGAACAAGGTAAGGAAACAAACCAAAAAGAGAGGGCGACACTAGAACGGGTATAGGGCAGAGTCAGTGGAGGGATGTCTGACTGTTAAACACCCAGCCATCAGTTTGTTTGCTTACTTATTTATTTGCTACATTTGTTTACTGGGAGTGTCCCACTGGGCAGACAGCTACCCCTTTTCAGCAAAGGCGTCGGGAGAAAAGCTTAAGAAAAATTCGAACATTACATAAAGAACATAGTAAAGAAAGGTATACAAGTAATCAACAAGTATACAAAATGTAAACAGAGTTTCATTAATGAACAGCAGCAATGTCTAAAGAGGTATGAAACATATTTGCAAATGAACTTGGCAGAAGGAGAGAGACAACTCTATTAAGAGGTGAGAAAGAATGTTTAGGATAAGTAGAAGGAAGAATAGGGAGAGGCAGAGGACAAGGAGGAGATTTTGGACCAATAACTAAAGGTATAGTGCTTGGATGTAATTGAAGAAAGTAAGGGGTAGAACATTTATCATGCATGTGTTGCACAAGCACAGAGCCAGGTATCTTTTAAGTATGTGCTTGTTTGCACCTTAATAGCTGAAGTCATGGGCAAGGTGCTCCTCCAGTGACCTCTTGGCTAGAGCCTGATGGTTGCATGACTCTGCAAAATATGCCAGCAGGCATTTCATGGTACCAAGGTGGTGATCCAGTATTTAGCAGATATCAGTAGAAGCAGCCTCTGCAACTAATGCTGAGAGATCATAACAACTCCTGTGGACTGTTGTCAAAAGATAAGCCTATGTCCACTCCTAATAAGTGGTAACAGAGGTCACTAGTGATCCCACTAGGCCACCTTCCACAGTATGATCTCTAACATCATGCTGAGAAGCAAATCAGGTAACCACTGTCCACCAGCACTACAGGGAATTGGCTGGTATAGTCCAATATGACCACCATTTCTCTACCACCTATACCACAAATAGTGATAAAGAAGGATGAGAAAAAGGAACATACTAGTATACATAGTACACGTGCTTCTGCAGTTGGGTGATACTAGTGGCATTATTTGTCATTTTGGCAAGCTCATGACAGGTATCAGATTTGCACAAAGGTTCATTATGCTGCCTCAGCAGATACTCTTGTAAGTTCCTCTTCTGGCTAAAAAGAGACGATTATGCTCTTCCTTGTACACGACACTGAGTGCTGTAGTTCACTGTGCCAGGGAAGACATGTCTGCTCACGCTGGTTAACTATGTGAACAAAACGACAACCCAATGCGCATAGACACATATTCAGACATCGTATTTTGTGCAATGTACCACTGCAACACAGTGCCATCAAATGCAGTGTTATCAAATGTCTGTAGTACTGTTCTGTGGAGGGCCTGCATAAGCTATCTGCATGAACATTGTAGTCACATGCTTCCATAGCACCATATCAATCATGGATAACACAAGCCAGTGTGAGTAGTACATTACATCCAGCAGAGATTCAGTCAGTGGTATTAAATGGTCTCAGTACCACAACTGTCACATAAAGAGGTCCTTATTTGAATTACATAATATATGAGCAGCAGTTTGTCTGAGAAAGCTTACAAATGAAAAACAATGGGGCACAAGACTTTACAGAGTAACTTTGTGGATGTGGAGATACAATAAGTGAAGGAAGGAAGCCTGCCTGGTAATGTAGTCCAGAACCACCAGCAATACTGTGGTGGCTGGCAGTAACAGTGAAACAGATGCCATGGGTATGTATGAGTGGGAGCACAGTACAATAATATGGTAGTGTCATATCTAGCAGTGAAGACGGGCACACTTTGCACACACATGACATGTGCCTCCTGGACATTGGCGCTGCAGACAAGAAGTATTAAGATCAGGCATGGCAAGTAGTGGTTCAGGACATAAATTCTCTAGGCAGCCATACTGAGTCTCTGAAACAAGAGAAATGAAGGGTAACTGATATGGCACTCCATTTAAAAGGGGGATCCATGGACATTTGCAAGGACATGCCCACCACAGGAACCTGAGCACCAACACTGAGGCACCTCACAGAGGTGTAGGAATTCCTTCTTTTCGGAAGGGGAGTAGACTCTCATACCTGGCTGGCTTGGCTCTGTGAGCTGACCTGGCATCAACTACCCAAATGTCAGTAAGGAGTGAAACAGCTAAGTTACAACCAGTACATTGGTAAGGTACAGTGCAGTCCATGTTGTGGACTAACTTACCAATCAACTTTTGCATATCTGTCTTTCAGGTAACCCTGGGCTACAAGTGCAGAAACCCACACTTCAAGGTATCTATGTCTCCACATCTCATTATCTTACCATCACGCATATCAAGAACAAAGTATATATGTGTGACTGCTGCCAAAGATATCATCTGTGCATGCTTTTTTAAAGAGTGGCCAGCAGAATTGGACAGCACTTGCCTGATGTCATCAGGTTACCTCTGGTTAACAAAAATAGCAGGGTGCACATTGTACAATCTGGAGACACAGTGGGGATGCGTACAAAAAGAAAAGCTATGGGTGAGCTCACCCATCTCCCCTGTGGAGTTACAGGCTGATTCCAAAGTGAAGCAAACACAGACCGGAAGTAGTAAATCCACACAGTTTATTTAGAGGAATATGTGCTTTCGTCCCAGACAGTTAATTTAACAGGAACTTCATCAGAAACAGTATAAATTCATCCTACACCAAATTTATGTAAGTAAAAGATGACATCATATCCTGTCATGAAGCCCAAATGTGTAAACACACTCCCTAATTTAAATATATGAATATGCATATACTCACTATATTAGTATCAAGAAATTAAGAATGTATAAATAAAAACAATTATACACAAAAGGCATAAAAGTAATATAAAAGGCAATATAAAATATGAAAGAATTAGACAATTTTAAAAATACAAACATAATTACTATTTCTCAAATGTTCCCTAATCCTGTTTTTGAGTTTACGTTCTGTCTTCCCCACATAAAAACATAAACAGTTAGAACATAAAGCACAATAAACTAATTTCTCACTGATACAACAGCATTTACGGGGTATCTTCACCTTCATATTATTGATTGTAAATGTGTTTTCTTCAAAGATATAGGTGCAAAATTTACACCTACCACATTTATACATGTATCCCCCAGTAAACAGAAGGTGCTGATGCTCAAGAGGAACGTAAACTCAAAAACAGGATTGGGGAACATCTGAGAAATATTAGAGATTGTTGTAAAGTGAATGCACTACCAAAGCATGTCACATTAAATCCAGGACAAATGTTTAAATTTATTGTTTTAGAAGTTGTATCTGTATCAGAAAGAGGTGGTGCATGGCCTTATTTTTTGGGAAAATTGGAATTAATATGGCAAATGCACCGACATTTTATATACTGGCCAGGTTTAAATGAAAGTTTCTCTATCTCTAGTCTTTTAAAACTGAAAGCTCTTAAAAGATAGTTTTTGTAGTAATTATGCTTGTATTTTTAAAATCGTCTAATTCTTTCATATTTTCTATTTCCTTTTAATATTGCTTTTATGCCTTTTTTTATAATTGTTTTCATTTATACATTTTTAATTTCTTGATACTAACATAGTGTTTATATGGATATTCATATATTTAAATTAGGGGGTGTGTTTATACATTTGGGCTCCATGACAGGATATGATGTCATCTTTTACTTACATAAATTTGGTGTAGGATCAATCTATGCTGTTTGTGATGAAGTTCCTGTTAAATTAACTGTTTGGGACGAAAGTGCTTATTCCTCTGAATAAACTGTGTGGATTTACTACTTCCTGTCTGCTTTTGCTTCACTTTGGATGTTGATTTAGGATACCCACACATGAAATACTGTACAGGGACAGGGCGGAGACAGTGGTGGTCTTGGGGATGCTGGTGGCGAATGTGGCTTGCAAGAATGCTTCATTAAGTTAGTAACTCTATCTGGTCTGCCTCTGTTACCTACTCTTTCATTATCCTCTATGAGCACATTGACAGCTATACTTGCTCATAGCCATTATACAAGTCATGGATGATGATGGTCTATAGGCTCACAACATAGAGTGCCCATGCGTGTGCATCCACATAATCACATAGCTCTATGCCATCACTACCAGGGATGTCATCAAGACCCAACATGTAAGTGGCCATAGTGGCCACTGCCAGTAGTCCTGATGTGGCAGCTCTACCCTGTCACCGTAGGATGGGATCTCTGACTCCTTACAACCTCTGCCCAGATTACATGGTCACCATATTCACATCCCATGAAGATACCACATACTGTAGTGTTGCTGTCATCTCACACTGTGTCCCCTCCTCTTTTGTAAGTGATGTTGTCTGTGTTTTGCCCAGCCTATAACCTGTGAAGTTATTGTTATGTCTAAAGTACTGTATGGCCAGTCCATGTATTGCCTTGCATAGCCTGGGTTAGATAAGCCATGCAATGTTTTATTCTATATCATTTATGTCACAGTCCATAGTTGTAAATCAGATACCAATTCTTTGCCAGTGCCAAAATCATTGCATCATTCCCTGCTTCACCTGTGGTACCATTGCCACCTGTTTGTTCCATGACTTTCCATCCTGTTATACTGCTGCTGCTGCTCCTGCTACTGTGGTGGGTTTTGGTTGTAGCAGGTGATTCTATGGGGCCATATTGGGCAACACAATACACATCATGAGGATCTTGCTGCAGGTTTGTGCATTTTTAGAACTGGTGTTCGCAATTTGAGGATCCCTAGAAAACATCTGCTTTGAGCTCATTCAAGAAGTCAGTTTCCACATCACACTAATATACAGTTAAAAATACTTTTGCATGAGACATCCTCGCATATAGATTCATAGGTGTGTTCTAGGCTAATGACCCTGGAGCCTTTACAAGCCTAGCCCATAGAAGTGACCTGACATCGTGCTGCCCAATGTTAGTTCCCAGTGCCTCTACCAAGTAAAGCTACTGGAGTGGTCCCTGGGGTGAACTTTCTATTTCCCATCCACTCATCAAGATTTCTCTTGAAGAGGGCCAGTGAGGTACTCTGCTTGACATGTATGGGAAGTCTATTCCAGAGCATGGGCAGTCTCTGGGTTATGAACCTGCCCCTCCAGCATGTTCTGTTGATTGTGGTAATGAGGGTGAGGTCTCAGGAGTGAGTGGTGCAGAGAGATTGGAATTGATTTAGATGTAGCATTTCTAACAGAGAAGGGTCCAACATGGCTTTGTAAGTCAAGCAGAGATCTCCTCTTAGTAGATGATATGAGACAGAGAATAGCTGGAGTTTTTTGAGTCTGTCCATGTTGGACATGTGTTTAAGGCCTAGGATCCTCTTCATGAGGAACTTTTGTGGTCTTTCCAGCTGTTCCATGTACCTAGTAAAACACATGCCAAATGAGGCATTATACTCGATGATTGGCCTAATGAGGGAAGAGTAGAGTGAGATGATCACCTCTTTCTTCTTGGATGCCAATCCCTTGGTAATGAGATGTGCCACATAGAAGGACATTCTGACCACAGTGGCAGTGTGGTGGTCAAAGGAGAGGTTGCTGTCAACCTGTGTCCCCAGATCTCTTATAATGCGTTCAGTGTTCAGTGGGCTCCCATTGATGTGGTAATTAGTGGGAACTGAGTTTTTCCCAAAGTGGATGATGACATTTTTTGGCATTAAGCTTAAGGCCATAGTTACAACACCAGTCATTGGTCTCAGTGAGGCCTTTCTGTAGGATGTCTACATCACTTGGGGAGTTAATAATGGCTCCCAGCTTGCAGATGTCTGTGACCTTGGTCAGTCAGAGCCCCTCCATCTTGGCCAGGACTTCTGAAAAGTAGATATCAAACAGGAGAGGTCCCAGGACCAATCCCTGTGGGAGTCCACTCATGTCTGGCCTGCAGCCTGACTTAAAGTCCACTATTTTCACACTGTGGGTTCTATCTGTGAGCCAATTTGCAACCCACCTAGTGATATAGAGATTGATGCCTAGTTTGGTGAGTTTATCAATAATTCCTGAGTGGGGAATGGTATCAAAGGCCTTGGCCAGATTGAGGTAGGCTGTATGAACTGCCTTGCCCTCATCCACAGCTCTTGTGACTGACTCAAAGAAGTCAACCAGGTTGAGCAGGCATGAGCTACCTTTCACAAAACTAAATTGTGTGAGATCTAGAGTTTGGAGATTCCCTATATTCGTGTTAATTAGGTCCATGATGATGTGCTCCATAGCCTTACATATCAGACTCATCAGGCTAATAGGGCGATAATTCCCAGGGTCTGTAGTCACTCCCCCTTTATGGAGAGGGATGAATGTAGCAGTGCACCATTCGGTAGGGACAAAGCCTGAGGTGAGGCTGTGATTGAACAGAGCACACAGATGTGGTGCCAGTTCACTCTGTAGTTCATGTAGAACTTATCCAGGGATATTGTCAGGTCACATGCAAGCTGTATTCTTGGCTTTGGACAATGCAGCTTTAACCTGTGCTGCAGTAATGCTGGGTGCCTGTCATTCCTCATGTATTGTGATTGGTCCTTTGGGTGGAGAGAGGGGTAAATTTGGCACTGAATCTGTCGGCCAGTATGTTGACAATATCTGTTGGCTCAGTATAGGAGGTACCATTGTGCAGTAACTCAAAGCAAACATGGGTATTGCCATGGAGATTCATGATAGAACTATAGAAGACTTTGTGGTTGTTTTTAGTGCCTGCCACAATTCTGCCTTCATAGCTGGCTTTAGAGGGTTTGATGAGGGATCTCAACTTTTTTGTTGAGGCTAATAGAGGAGTTTTTCCAGTCTTGGTACTTCACCTTTTTCTGCAACAGTTTCTTCCTTTTGCTGTAGAGTTTATTAATGACAGGGGACCACCAGATTGGCATCCTTTTTTTGGAGGAAAGCTTCTTAGTTCTGTTCAGTATGGCTAGCTCCATGCATATATGTACGTGTTCGTACAGTGCATTGGTGTATGATTCAGCAATTGTGCAGCTATTTTCCATTGACATGGGTGCTGTGAAGTTATCCAGCTCTGATTTTACTAGCACAAAGTCAGCTTTGGAGAAGTTTTTCATGGTGGTTACCTTTGTGGGGTGAGTGGTTGAGATGTGGATTTTCATGGTGATTAGTTTGTGGTTGGATCTAACCAGGGAGGAATTGACTATTGGTGTACAGCACCGGTTGCCCATGTATGTAATAACCAGGTCAAGGATGTTGCTTCCTCGACTGGGGGTAAGATTGAGCTGGTCCAGGCCATTGGAACAGATGAATTCCAAGAAGCTTTGGACCAGTGTATTGGTGCATGAGTAGTTTTCCCAGTTGATGGAGGGGTAGTTGAAGTCACTTAGTATGAGAGTGTTGGGTTGGACCCTTATAGTTTCCAGGGTGCTTAAGAACATGAATTGAGAGTCTTGGGACCTGGTTGGGGACCTATAGTAGGCTACAACCTTAATCATAGTCTTACCCAATGTTAGTTGTACCTGAAGTATCTCAGATGCGTTATGCTAGGCTACTAGTCTGAAGGTGTGCATATCCTTTATGAATATGGAGACACCACCCTCTTTGGAGCTTCAATCCATGTTCTGGGGCTAAAAGGTGTGGAATGAGTTATAGCCTGGTAGTGCAGGGGTGCTTTCTGCTGCTTTAAACCAGGTCTCCATTACAGCACTAATGTCAATGTTCTCCATTTTGAGGAGTGCTTTGAGCAAGTGCATCTTGAGATTTAGACTTCTAGCATTGAGCAGCATGACCCCCAGATTGAATTTATTTATAGCTGTTACAGTGGTAATTTGGTCTTTGAAACATCACCTAAAAAGGCACTATAGAGGTAGCAAGATCCTTAGCCAGTATCCGGAAACCCATGGGTGACAGAAGCAGGCCATCTCTGGCAAAGCATCAAGGTTTGTCAGTTATGTCATCCCAAGCAGACAGATACTAGATCCCCTTAGAATGACACCAGAAACTTAGTCAATTTTTGAAGTCAATCATTTTCAGCTCTTACTGCAGTATCATTCTGGGTGATGGTAGGATGCTGCTCAGGGCTAGGATCATACCTGCCTGGGCTACATAATCTGAGAGCTCCTCAATGTCTCTTTTCATGTAGTCCAGGGATGTGTGTCTCAGGTCATTCACACCCACATGGACAGTGACAGAGTCATACTGTTACTTGTTGTGGAGTGACCTGAGTGTGTGTGTTATGTGTCGGATTCTGGCACCTGATAGACAGCTGACTGTTACCTTCTCCTTATTCAACCTAGTGAGTGGGACATCAGTATGTCTCACTATTGAGCCACCTATGATTAGTGTATTGGGCTAGCTGTTTTGCCTTAGGGGCTTGGGTTGAGGGGCACACTGTGTAGGTGAGCTGTGTGTCTTGTGGTTTGTGCTGTGTCGTGGTGGTCGAGTGCATTTCTGCCTTGGAGGTCACTGCTGTTTGGGTAGATAGATTTCTATTGAGAGCCTCCGCAATGGTGGGTGTGCGGTTTGTGTTTTTATGTGAGAGCTCTGATGGTAGGTGTTCTGGAGGGCTATATGTTGCATGTGGTTTGGGTCAGGTGTTGACCTTCTCCTCCTGACCAGCTATTCAGATCTTGGCTTAAGAGTACATGGCTTCCAATTTGGATATATAAGCGCATCTCTCACAAGTCTGAGTGTTGGGAGGTAAGAGGAGAGGGTTGTCTGTGTACATAAGGCCATTGCTACACTGCCTCAGATGCCCATATGCACCAGGTTAATAGGAGAAAACACAGGGACCTGACCTTTAGACATGCCAGGAGGGATGGTCATTATTACTATGTACTGGAGCTTTGTTCTTATATATTCCTTTTACAGGAAAAATGTCACACAAGGTGTCAAATACTTGAGGGGAAACTAAAACGTAGACTCTGAAAATTTAAGGATGAAGTATTTAGGCAGATATTCTGAAGTTAGAAAGAAATCAAGCAGTACTTACTGAAAAATACAGAATTAGCATGTCAAGAATGATGAAAAGAGGGGAGTTACATGAATGGCTACTGCCTGGCTACTACTAATGCTGGTCTCAGCACAGCTTCACTCTGTTGGGATGCAATATTCCTTTGCTTCTTCTCTCACCAGAAGCAAAATGTTAGCACCAATCCCAAGAAGAGAAGCAGGCCACGGCCTGTTTGGTGATCCACAGTCTTGTCCGAGATGATGCAAGGGTCTGCAGGCTTGTAGCCTTTTCCTGGTAGATGCCTTGAATAGCAACCAGATCAATTTGATATGTTAAGCACAGACACTCTCTCTTCAAGCACAAAGAGTCAGGAATCAATGCACTCTGTTCCTACTCTTACCAGGATCAGAATATAAGCACAGATTCCAAGCTGTCACCTATAAAGCAGATTAACCTTTCTGGTGATCAGCAGTCTCCAGGAAATAATGTAATTGCACTCCTTCTTTCACCAGGAGAAAACAGAAGCATTAATCCTAAGATGACTACTGAAAGGCAGAATGTGGCCTCTCCAACAACTGGTGGTTTTGCAATAAATGCTTAAAGGTAAGATGAAAAAATGGTTTATCCTAAACACTGCAGTGTGCACTAGAGGAGTTAGATGTGAAAGTAGATAATGACCTGTCTAAAAAGTTAAGTTTTAGTGGAGAGTCACTATTTTTAAAACAGCAAGATAGATTGAAACAGAGTGGTGACCTTTGTATTCTGGTATTATGTAATAGAGTACGATGGCCAATACATTTAAATAGTTGAAGGGGAGTGATTTCACAAAATGATAATTTTGTGTTTACTCACACCATCCAGGAAAAGCAGAGAGGAAATGAGATATATGGTCAAATTTACATAGGGGCCAGGCAATAAGAAAGACAGTGGTGTTTAACAATACAACAATAACCGGGTAGGAGAGTGAGAAAAAAATTCTGTCTGATTCACAAGAGACAGAGCTGTGGTCTCTTTTCAAGTTTTAATATGCAGTTAAAAGCAGAATACAAGTAAAACACAGTGTAAAGAAAATAAATCACAGTATACAAAATAGAAAAAGGCAATAAAGTAATACAAAATACAACAAATAAAAAGCAAACTAACCTTTCCCTAACAGCAAACTGTAGCCGATTCTGGTTGAGCCTTTCCAGTAAAGCTCTGAAATGTATATATATATATATATATATATATATATATATATATATATATATATATATATATATATATATATATATATATATATATATAGAGAGAGAGAGAGAGAGAGAGATACAGAGTACACTACTGCCCTTCTAGATTCTGAGTGGCAGACTTTCAGATTGGCTATTAGCTGCAAAGATGTTACACTGTGTTTCATTAAAGTAGCTAGCATCACAGAGAGCTCCTCACACCACAGTATGTGACACACTGGTGACAGGGAATGAAGATATCTGTCTATCAGAAAATCCTCAGTCTACAGAAAAAGGCATCACCTTTCCAATAGAAAAGGTAGGAAAAAGAGGCAAGGGGCAGGTGAAAAGAAAAAAATCAAAACTGAACATGGAAGGATTGAAGAACATTACTGTAAGAAAAAGGAAGAGAGACAGATGTTGACTACATGGCTCAAGCTGTGGATTTACAATGCCAGCTGGATGATAATTTAGTATGCAATGAAAACAGTGGAATTAATAAGACTAATTTTGATGAAGATCTGTCCTTCATAACAATTGATAGAGCTGAAATGACTTTATTAGAAGCTGAAGATTCTTCAGAGATGGTCAGCCAAGATAATCTTGTAACTGGAGATTCAGTTATTAGAGGAACTGATACTTATATTTGCAGAGATGATAAAGAATATCGAGTAGTGTTATGTTTGCCAGGAGCAAAAATAGAAGATGTGAAACAGGCCTTGGAATGCCTTAATGTAAGGAAGTATGGATCTGTTTTTATTCATGTTGGTAAAAATGATGTCACCAACAAAGATTCTCTGACTGTTAGTCGGGAACTGAAAGCCCTCCTAGATAGGATAGCTTGTACTGGTGTTAGTACATATTTTTCACAAATCACCTATAGAAAGGATAGTCAGGTCACTGTGAATGAAAATATTTTTTGGATAAACACCTACATAGAAAAAATGTCTTGTTTTAAAAAATGAAAATGTGTAGAGCATCCAAGCCTTTTTTTGGGCACACGTGTTCAGACAGGATGGTGTGCATTTGTCTAGATCAGGGAAGATCATTTTTGCAGCAGATATTTCACAATATTTGACAAACACTAGCCAGGATTTTTGCCAGGTCAAAATGTAACAGTTCACAGATAGCAACATTTCATGCATCTCTGATGGTTGTTAATGCTAGGAGCATTAATAATAAAGTTTTTTTATTAGAAAATTTGCTACGTTCCCACAAGATTGATGTCGTTATAGTTTGTGAAACATGGTTAAAGAATGATGACTGGAAACCAGTTCTATCAGGGTATAAATGTTTTTACTGTAACAGACATTCTAATAAAAAATCAGGTGGAGGTGTTATGATAGGGAATAAAGATAGCTATCAGACTTGTGATTATTACATGTTCAGTGATAACACCAGTACTACAGACTGTGTAACTGTGACAATAAAGACAACCCTGGAACATATAACAATTGTTGGAATGTACAGACCACCAAAGTCAAGTGCAGATGACCTAGAGGAATTCATACATTTCTTACATGAAACACAAGAGGGAAGAATAATATTAGCTGGGGACTTAAATTTACCAGAAACAGACTGGAATAATATTGATTCAACAACGTTAGTAAAGAAATTATTCACAGAGTATATTCAGGAACAACAAATGCTTCAGTTTGTAAAACAACCTACTGGGGATGGAATATACTAGATATTGTTTGTGTTCCCAAAGAAATTACTGTAACTTCAAGTCAAGTTTTACCACCATTGATGTGCAGTGATCATGGGGTCATAAAGGTTAATTTGTTGCTAGATAATTCTGCCAAACTGAAATCTAAGCCACTGCACAGAAGGTTAATTACAGACTATAGGGAAGCAAAAAAGTTACTATATAAAACTAATTGGAGTGAGGTGTTCAGTGGAAAAACTGTAGACGGAATGTGAAAAGTTTGGAAAGAGGAATTGTTTGAGTGCAAAAAGTCAAAAAAATGTTTAACATCAGGATCTAGGCATGCAACATCAGGGGGCTATATTTCCATAAGAACAAGATACCTGATTAAGGTGAGAGACAAAAAATATAAGAAATGGAAGAGAGGTCGAACTACAACTTTGAAAACTGAAATAAATGAGCTGGACAAACAGATTAAGCATAGTGTTAGACAAGATCAAGAAACTTTTGAAGAAACTCTATATAAAGATATTGAGCATAACAGGAAACCTTTTTATAGATACATAAGATGTGGAAGGAGTAATGATACACAAATTGATAAACTGTGTGCAGATTCTAAAATTTATTCTCAGACACAACAGATTATAAATATATTTACAAAATCTTATGCAAAACAGTTTGGCCCCACAAAAGGGGTGGTAAGTTGTCCTAGTGACATCCAGGTAACCCCAGATACTGGAATCAAATTAGATTATATTGAAAAAGAACTGTGCAAACTGGATCCAAACAAAGTGCAGGGGAGGAGACAGAATAAGTAACAATGACCTGAGAACACTTAAGCAAGAACTTACACTGCCATTACATCTATTATTTACTAGGTCATATAAATATGGGGAGATTCCTCAAGATTGGAGACATGCACTTACTAAATCTGTCTTTAAGAGAAAGGGGAGTAGGACAAACCCAGAATCATATAGACCCTTGAATTTACTTTCATGTTGTGGAAAAATAATGAAGAAGGTAATATTGGATAAGTTATTCTCAGAAATGGATAGGTTGGACTTGAAACCATATATCAGCATGCATATGTTGAAAATGAATCTATTACCACCTGTAACATGATGTTCTATAACAATACAATAACAGCTATGAATGAAAAATTGTGCTGTGATGTAATTTATATAGACTTAACTTCACCATTTGACAGGGTCATACACAAAACACTGATCAATAAATGAATACAACTAGGTGATGTACTGTTGATAAGATGGATAGCTGCATGGCTTACAAATAGGACATGGCAAGTATCACACACCAGCTAGACAGGTGAAATCCTTGGTTACAGTCAAGGTGTCCCACAGGGCTCTGTACTAGGCCCTTACTTGTTTAGATTGTATCTTTCAGACCTTATTTTTTCATCTGAGGTGTTCTATAGTCTATGTGCTGATGACCTGAAATTGGGTAAAGTGATTAGAAGTGTTACAGATAAGGCATGTCTGCAAAATAATTTGACTAAGTTGACCATTTGGGCACAGGAGAATAATATGTTGATAAAAACATAAAAAACTAAGCATATGAGATTTGAGAGACATAAACTGAAAGGTGAATATTTAATACAGCACACAGTGATTGAAACTGTAGACTCATTTAAGGACCTGGGTATATGGGTAGATTCAGCTATGAGTTTTTCTAATCATATCAGCCAATTGACTAATTATAGTTATAGAACTATAGGTTGTACAAAAATATTTATAAAGTCTAGGAAATCAAACATAATGAAGACATTGTTTGTTAGTTACATTAGACCCAAACTTGAGTATGGAATAACAATATGGAAACCCTATAAGAAAACAAGCATGAGTAAACTGGAAAGAGTATAGCAGAACTATACTAAGGGCATCCATGGATGTGAAAATCTAAGTTATTATGAAAGACTAAAATATCTGAACTTGTACAGCGTCTCTTACAGATATTTAAGAGGATATCTTATTCAGGTATGTAGGACATTTAGGGACAACTACCTCTGGGAATGTTTGGGGTTATCAAAAAGTACTAGAGAATCATCAGACAACCTATGTAGAAGATTCTATAGGAATGAGAAGTGCACTAACTGGTTCTCTGACAGAGTAGCTGATGTTTGGAACAGAATACCAAATTACATTAAGGCAAGTACTAGTCTAGATATTTTTAAGAACAGCCTGGACATTTATTATGGGAACAAGTGTTTTTGTATAATGGCAAGCTAGAAGGGCTTTAATACCCGTGCTTGAAACATTTGTATGTATGTATGTATGTATGTACAGTACTATTCTCTGCTAGGTCAAGTCTATCAAATTTCTTTACATTGTCTTTTTTTTTCTTAATATTTTGGCCGTCCCTCCTGTTTTTCTTAATCACCCTCTTAAGAACTCATTTTCAGCAATAGGATTAGCACTTTATTCACTAAGAGATTGTGTTTGTTCATATACAGTTATCTTCTCTTCTCTCTTCTCTCCTCTCTTCTCTTCTCTTCTCTCTCTTCTCTTCTCTTCTCTTCTCTTCTCTTCTCTTCTCTTCTCTTCTCTTCTCTTCTCTTCTCTCTTCCTCTTCTCTTCTCTTCTCTTCTCTTCTCTTCTCTTCTCTTCTCTTCTCTTCTCTCCTCTTCTCTTCTCTTCTCTCTTCTCCTCTTCTCTTCTCTTCTCTTCCTCTCCTCTCTCTCTTCTCTTCTCTTATCTTCTCTTCTCTTCTCTGCTCTTCTCTTCTCTTCTTTTCTCTTCTCTTCTCTTTCTCTTCTCTGCTCTTCTCTTCTCTTCTCTTCTCTTCTCTTCTCTTCTCTTCTCTTCTCTTCTCTTCTCTTCTCTTCTCTTCTCTTCTCTTCTCTTCTCTTCTCTTCTCTTCTCTTCTCTTCTCTTCTCTTCTCTCTCTCTCTCTTCCTCTCTCTCTCCTCTCTCTCTTCTCTTCTCTTCCCTTCTTCTCTTGTCTTCCCTTCTCTTCTCTCCTCTCTTCTCTTCTCTTCTTCTCTTCTCTTCTCTTCTCTTCTCATATCTTCTCTTCTCTTCTCTTCTCCATTTCCATTCCATGTCATCATATCCACTTAAATGCCTCATTTAATATGATCTTCCTTCTGCATCCTCAGTGAGCTCAGAAACTCAGTATTTCTGCCAATGCTAAGGTCACTGGGCTGAAACGCTATGCACAAATTGTATTTTCATGCATTAATGCTGGGTATTGGGACTCAGTGTAAAATAATTATGGAAAGTTCATTATGGCGTTCCAAAAGTTTTGGTAGCAGGCCTGTTTGTGGGGTTAGTTATTAAAAGTTATATATTGTATATGTGCATTTTTTTGTGGTCTCTTCTATATTACTGTTCATGGTTAATCTGCAATTGTTTGTGATATATGAAAATGGTAAAAGCAATAACATTTCTATTTGAAAAAAAAAAAGAAAGTTCATTATGGCAACTGGGTTTTGAAATTTCTTATCTGAGTCTAGCATCTTATCACTAACCAATTCTGAACATAATCTTAAAGCATATAAAAGCTGACTTGTGAATATAAAAACAGAATAAGCTATTATTTCAAGATGCATCAGTTCTGTGACTTAGCATATGAGGAAGATTTGAATGTGAAATAATCAACATGATCCAGTAAAGTCAGAGTATGCAGACATAGAATTGTACTGAGCGTGCAGTCTAAGGCAATACTTCCCATGGTCACAGAAACAATGATTTGCAGTGCACAGCTTTGATAATTTCCCCTTTCACAAAAGCAGCAATTTATACATTCTTGTAGTACAGAGTGTAAAACCTACAGAACAGAATACAGTGGCAGTATTTGACCTTTCCCTATCTCACAGACCTGTAGTTAAGTGCAGAGTTAAAGAGGGACACCTGGCAGGCAAAGTGTTCCCTGCAAATGAAGCAGGCTTTTCCCATGGCAAGCCAGAGGTTATGATGGAGTGAGGTCAGTACTTTCAGGACCAGTGGAGAGCTTCCCTTCTGAGCCCTCCATCCCAAAAGATTTGGTATTATTTCCAACCCAAATTAAAGCACTTTTCAGAATTTTACCAGATTATCTCAATGCTCAGGCTATCAATGATTTACTCAATGGTTTTGCTGAAGGTTTCCCCCTGGAAACTTATTCTGTTCTCAATTTCTAATAGCAAACAAACCTTTGTTCGGTAAAAATTGCTGCTGACCAAGTGACTAGCCCATTAATATCTCCCCCTTTTCATCTTTTCTGGTGTCTCTGTTGGGGCTGGTACCCAAGAAAACACAGAGACAGTACCGATTCATCAATTACCTTTCCCTCATGGCTAGTGCATCAGTGCATGATAGTATCAGTAGGACAGGGACCCAGGTGCAATGTTCTTTTTTGAAGATGCTGTTATTACCATATATAAGTTTCCTTTCTTTGGTTAGCAAACTGATACATACAGGCAGGGTTTAATTTTCTCCAAATCTGGGTGGCAGATTGGCCACTTCTGGGGATGTGTTCTGATGGACAATTTTTATTTGACACAGCAATGCTAATGGGATGTTTTCCAGCCTGCTCCACCTTCAAAAAGTTAAGTTCTGCTCTCTAGTAGGTTTGAAGGCACAAGTCTCCTCATGAACTAGTGGTCCATTACCTAAATGATTTTCTGATCATGGGAAATGGAGCTCATGGTGCTATAGAGGGCTTGACATATTTTTCCCAGTATTGTCAGGAGTTAGGTGTCCCATTGTGCAAGGACAAAGAAGAGAGACCAGTCAAAATTTGGTGTTTTAGGGGCTCATGGTGAATGATTCCCTTTCAACACCTTCAGACATTCAGCCGTCAAACTAGCCTCGCTACAGACTGGCATAGAAGATGTCCTGTGAGCTATGAAAGTCAGAGTACAACAAATTATTCAACTTGTGGGGCTTCTCAACATTGCATGCTTGGTAGTGGCATGGGGCATGACCTTCACTTGAACTTTGGCTAATTTGCTAAAAGGTAGCAGGAAGAAACGTCATTTGGTACAAGTAATCCAGATAGTGAAGGATGACTTAGACATTTGTGTTTGTTCTTAGCACAGCACAACAGCATTTCTTCCTGGAAGAGTGACTGGCTTTCTTCATAATAGTGACATGAATACAAAATATATTTCCGAGCCAGGAATAAACTCCACTTAGCTAGGTGATTACAATGATATAGAAGTATCTCATACCTAGCTCTATCTTAACTTTTTTTTTTTGTGGTATGTTTCATTTCTATTTACCTCCATGCTAGAAGGAAAAAAAAAACATTGCTGATATTTTTATCTTATTCATTTTTTTCTGTACATCTAATCACCTGTTATTGCATTAGTAATACTTTTTGAACTGTGTTTGATAAATTAACTATGTTAAAATTTGTTCTTTGTATCTGTAAAACCTTGGAGCTTTTCTCCTTAGGTCTCCACTGAAAATGGGCCTCCATCTCAATTGGAATAACCCGGTTAACAAATGTCAAATAAACAGAAAGAAAAGAAAGAAAGGAAGAAAGAAAGAAAGGAAGAAAGAAAAAAAAAAAGAAATGTTCAGTCAACTAAGGTACAGGACAAAATACCAAATAAAATGTGACAAGCAAAACTATTGTAGCATCTTCCAAAATAAACATCAAACCAACCCAAAAATGTTCTGGACATCTATAAAGAAACTTTTACATCCAGGCCAAACCCCCACCCCAACCCCTACATCCAACAATAGCACTGATTCAGTTCCTACACAGTTTAACAACTATTTTATACAAACAATAATGCCCTCACATATAATACCGCCATTACCCTCTTAGTACCTGCAGCCTCTGCTAAAATTTCTCTATTTGACTTCAGCTTAATACCTATCTCCACCATTAAAAAAACTCCTACATAAGTTAAAACAACACAAACCACCCTAGCGAGGACCAGCTCCCCTTGGACTACTTAAAATGTTTGCAGATACAAATGCAATTCAGCCCTTTATATTAATAAGTAGATCTATATCAGGAAAATGTGTTCCTTCCATCTGGGAGAATCCTTTATTATACTTTTACAGAAAGGTGGTACATCTACAGAGTTACTACAGACCTCTCCCCATATCAAAAATACTTGTAAATGTATTCATGCTCAGCTTCAGTATCACCTACATGAAAATAATCTGTTCACTGAAATACAGCATGGTTTCAGACCCCATCACAGTACAACCATCACCCTCTTTCACTTCACTGACACTAAAAACCGCAAAGGAACAATGGTAACCTAGAGTCAAGCATATTCACAGACTTATTCAAGGCTTTCAGTATTGTATCACACCAACATTTACTCACTGAACTTTCTTCTGTAGGTTGTACTCAATTGTCCCTTACATGGTTTCTTAGTTATCTGTCAAATGACAACAAGACCTGTCCTCCTCTCTCCCAGTTACCCTAGGTGCCCACCAGGGCTCTAAACTAGGACCCCTTCTGTTCAATATTTTTATAAACAAGCTTCACACTGCCATAAACCAAGCAAATACAGTACAATATGCAGATGATTCAGCTTTAACATGTGTAGCCCACAATACCCATACTTCAGGAAATCATTCAAATTTATTTTTCATCAATTGAAACCTGGCTGAAAAATGTAAACCTGTTCCTTAACCCCAATAAAATGAAAATGGTGGCCTTCACCCCAAGACACTATTTCAGTGAAAAACAATCATTAGATCTGCGATGTCCCTGCTCTGGGCCAGTAATCAAGGAGCATAAATCCTCAACACTGACATCAGTGAGGGATGTTCAAAAATAGATACAAACAGTATTTTCAGATGCAACTCTCTGCACCAAGCACAATTTCCCTTAGCAGCACACAGTTAACACACTCCTGTCCTGGGGATGGATTTCCCTCTCTATCACTAGGCCCCAAATAAGACTCCACACTGACAACAGCTGTAGAGTTGAGTCCTCAGCCAAGTGTTCCAAGCCATGTCTTCCAACACCCTCTCTGTGAAACCAGTACTCTTTGTCCCTGCTCCAAGGAGCTCACACACACACACACACACACACACACACACACACACACACACACACACACACACACACACACACACCTGGGAAAGGCTGGCACAGACAACTATCTATGCCCACTCTGCCCAGACTATAAGGGTAGATACTCCCACTACAATGCACCAAAGCCAGATACTCTAAGGGTCTTACAAGGGCACCCAGTTATACTAAGTAAAATTAATACTAATACAAATGGTAGTGTTTGACTAAAGCAAAAAGTCTTTCAGGAGCGGCCAAAGTGTCACAAAATAAATATAAATATTCTCAAAGGTTAAAATATTCCCTAAAAGACCATCCACAAATTAAAGTTTAAATATATTTAATAATAAATAATAAAATAACATGAAACTACTAAATATCTATTTACAATATACACCAGCATTTCAGTCAAAGGAAATATAAAAATAACACAGATGGAAAGATTCACACAGATACAGAAAAACAATACGTAACTAATTTCACTATTTCCTGAATGATCTAAAGAATTACTGTCCCCTAGTTCACTTACTAGAGCAAGGCAAGATGATGTAGGTGACTGGTCCTTCTTTGTCAGGTTTCAAAAACAAACTGCTGAGAGCTGAGTGACATCTCCCACTAATATCTAAATATCATTTCAGTGCTTGATATAGACTGACATCACAGGTGGTCATCTGACTATGGTTTCCACACTACCCTCTTTATTAGAAACTGAACCGGAATCTAGCACATGTATGTTACAATGCACACACATAGAGCTTTGCTAAGATATGTTACAGCATCTGGAAGATGTAAAACAATTTCAGCACTTTGACATTTCCAGATTAGCAATTAATGCACCACTAAATACAATACAGCAGGATTCCTTGTCCTTGTTTTCACAGGCAGTTCTTCTCTGGCTGCAGTCAGAACTGTGAGATATAATCTTTATGGCCCAAACTAGGTAAATTAATTTCAAACTATTAGTCAAAGTTATCTGGACTGAGATTAACCTCTTCTCTTCTAGTATCTTCTGTTACAATATATTCATTTCAACAGTTACAATACAGTCTGACATACAGATGTATTTCTTTTCTGTCCAGCAGGGCCCACTGTTGGTACATTTTTAACACAAGCAGCTTTACAAATGCATTTTCAACACAAGCACCTGTACAAATTAGTTTGATATACAAATGACATATAATTCATTACAAAACGCCAGTTAGCTATGCTGGCATATGTTACACATCCACTACTCTACTCCTTCTGTCATAGCTGGCACTACCTCACATCATCAGAACATCTGCAAATAATACTAAAATTGAAGTAGTACCACACATTAAATTACTGGGCATTGTAAGAGACAACAGTCTTAAATTTTGTTACCATATTCTTCAAACAATTAAAAAGACTCACCAGAAGCTTGGCCAAACAGTTTTTTACAGACCACAAAAAAGTAGTATCATTCTATTTGCTTCAACCTTCTTATATGTCTCACCTATCTTTATAAATCTGAGCTTTACACAAAAATCCAAACTGAACTCCTGATACAACAAAGTAGCTAAATTTGCTACCAGCACTACACATCAAGTTCATACTGCCAAGCTTTAAAACAGCTAAACTGTCTAGAACTTAATGAGTACCTAACATACTCTCAACTACTTATGGCATACAAACTGATATATTATCCTGAAAAATGTTCTGCATTAAAATATACTATTGCCCGACACTCCCACAAGGGACCTAAATCCTTGTGATGAATTTCTATTAAGCACTAGTAAAGCAAATAATTCATCAGGGGGCTCACTGTACTCCTGTTACATCTCTAAACTCTACACAAGTAACAATGATTAACAAGGGCTGACATAAACAAACAACTGGTGTCAGAACCATAGACTAAAGCTAAATGCCAAGAAATGCATAATAGCATCCTTTGGGATGTCATCTGCCCCTGGCAACTATCATATTGACAACACACCCCCTAAGAGTTGACCCAGTAATCAAGGGCCATACATAGACAGTAATCTAGCCTTTGACCATCACGTGTCTACAGCAGTGAGGAAATCATTCTATGTTGTACAACTTATAAACAAAGGTATGGCATATAGGTCCAAGGAAGTCATTATTCCACTGTATTCAGCATTCATCAAACCTATCATTAACTACAATGTCCCTTTGGTATGTAGCTAATCAGGCATATCCAACCATTGTAATTCCACAGAGGTCCCCCACTAAAAGAATACAGGGCATAAGTAACATGTCCTATGCAGACCTCCTCAAGGCCCTATCCCTGACTGGCATACAAAGCATTGTCCGGTCCCACTCTGATGGACCTCCTGCATAGCCACAAAACTAACAGCACCAAAATTACCCATTCTAATGATTCAAACCATGCCTTATTATAAATATGACCTGCTGGAGAGAGAAGTATATATCCCAGAGACTAACCCTTCTCTGGAACAAGTTCACCATCCATGTGAAGCAAAGTTCCTACCTAACCCATTTCAAGTGTAACTTGGACAATTGGATGGGGAACAAGAAATTCATCCCTGATTTGGACCCTATGTCTCTAATGGACACAGGCAGCCTGCAAATGGTTCATGTCCCTATCCGTGCTTGTAAATGTTTCATCTCGCAAAATGCTGGTTACACTTATCAAGGGTACCAGAACATGTCAGAGATTTGAGATACATGGCTAGGGTTAAAAAGACCCTTGTGGTCATTAGCCTAGTAAACACCTAAGAATCTAAGAACCTATGACGAAGCTCCCAAGCTATAAAATCTAGCTCAAACATTACCTTAGCCATGCCCAGTCATGCTCATGTTCATCTTCAGTTTAAGACCTCAAGTAAAAGCATAAACTTCTTATTAACTATCACTAGTCTTTCCCCTTTTTTACTTGAATCTTTACAACCTTAACAACTTTTCTTCCTGCACTTGCATCAATATATTCCTCTCCACCATTCGCTTAAACACTACTCCTCTTCATTCTATTATTCTAACTGCCCTCATCTACCACTCTATTCGTCTCACTCATTCCATATATACTTGAGCTATAAATCTTCTAGATGCACCTGTTTAGAATAGGCAGTCTAGATAGAACTAATCCTATGCCTTGCTCTCTCACTCATATACTATTACCACTGTCCTCCTATACAATACTAATATCTCCTCTCCTACATCATTTTATAAGCTACTTCTCAACCATACTCTTCATTTTCTCTTCATCTCTTTACAAACTTTTCTATACTAAAATGTAATAACAGTACAACATTTTTTACATTTCCCCTTCTACAGTATAAATCCATTTACTTCTTGCAAGATTTTAGAGCTGCCTGAACTGTATAAAATTAGATATGTTGATGAAACCACTTTACTGTATGTATCTGTCTTATAATTGTTTTTTTTCCAGAGAAATGCAATTTTTGATTTTTTTAGAAGTGTCTGAAATGTACTGTGATGGAGCTTTTCTCCATGTGCATTACTGAAAATGGGCTTTCCGTGGTCAACAAAGACAAATCAACTACTCAATCAATCAATCAATCAATCAATCAATCAATAAATTTGCTTACTTATGCAAAGTGTGTGTGTGTGTGTGTGTGTGTGTGTGTGTGTGTGTGTGTGTGTGTGTGTGTGTGTGTGTGTGTGTGTGTGTGTGTGAGTGTGGGTGGGTGGGTGTGGGTGGGTGTGGGTGGGTTGGGGCTGGGCATGCACCACTACTGCAAAAGTTGGATTTCCTCCACTTGGCCCATTGACTAGTCATGTCATGTAAGGAGGGACATCATTTTCCTGGAGCTTATGCTATTTGGTTGGCCATTGTGGTATGACAAGAGGTTTTTCAGGATAAAACAATTCCACTCTGATAATCAAGCAGTAGTTTTGTTCTTTCTAAGAAAAGATTCAAGTCCTTCCAAGTTTTGTCCTTGCTTAGGCAACTCAATCTCTTTATTTTGCAAATAAATCTGCCTTTTCATGGCATGCACATTCCAGGTAGAGTTAATGAGCATGCACATTCCAAGCAGAGCTAATGAGCATGCACATTTCAGGTAGATGTCCATTCTAGGTAGAGCTAATTCTCTTGCACATTGTAGGGAGAGTTAATGAGCTTGCTGACAGCCTTTCTCATTTGCATAGGTTCATAGGTGTATACTTGACTGACGATCACAAGGGCCTTTGTAAACGTAGTCATGCATCCAAAGTGAATCCAACAAATTTTAGTACCTTAGATGTTATTTTAAGGGGTATATGTATGCTAGGGCATGGGTGATGGAGTAGTTACTGGCTGCTTCTATCCATTTGAAAATAAGTGCCAGATTACAGGTGAATTTCCAATTTCCCATCCATTGGTCAAGGATACAGTTGAACAGGGTCAAGGAAAAACTGTGCATCACATGGATGGAAAGATTGTTCCAGAAAAGGTATATTCTATGAGTGATATATCTGTCCCTCCAGCATGTCCTTTTTATGTCACAGGCAAGGTTTAAGTCCCTGGATTGGATAGTTCTGATGCTATTTGTTTTGCAAATATGCAAGTGGTCCATCAGAGTGAGATCCAGGGATGCTTTGTAAGCCAGACATAGATCACCCCTCAACAGTCTGTAGGAGACAGAGTATAGGGATAGGGCTTAGAGGTGTTCTGCATTGGACATGTTGTTAATGCCTATATTCATCAGTGAGCATCTTTTGTGGATGATCCACATGTTGCATGTGGTTCATGAGATGTAAACTGAAGGGGCAATGTAGTCAATAATGGGCCTGATGAAGGCTGAATACAATGCAGCAATGACATTCTTGGACCTAGTTGCCATACCCTTACATATAAATTGAGCAGTACAGAATCATTTCCTTTCTAACTTAAACACTTGATGGTTGAAAGCCAGGTTACTATCTATAGATGGCCCCAAATCCCTCACTACTGGGTCTGCTCTTAGGGGTTTGTAATCAATGAGGTTGTTTCCTGGGGTAGCTGAGTTCCTAAAGGTTACTGTTATGCATTTCTTGGCATTCCATTTTAAACCATGTTTCTGGTACCAGTCTTTTGTCTGTGATAGGCCTTCTTGGCATACATTAGTGTCTTCGAGGGATTCTATAACAGCTGCTAGTTTGCAAGCATCTGCAAACTTTGTCAACCAGAGACCCTTGACATTGACCTTGACTTCCAAGAAGTAAATTGCAAAAAGGAATGGACCCATCACAGATCTATAAGGGATGCCACTTATGACCAGCCTCTTTGAAAAGTTGGAGTCGTCTACCAAACTTCTTGTGTCCTATCAGTGAGCCAGATAAATATCCATTGAGTAACATAGGGGTTTATACCTAATTTAGTGAGCCTGTCTATACAAAACCTAAATGAGGGAATACATTGGCCAGGTCCAAGTAGGAAGTATGCACCCCTTTGCAGTCATCCATTGCTGGTGACTATCTCAAATAAGTCCACCAGGATGAGTAGGTATGCTATACCCTTGTCAAAGCCAAACTGAGTTGGATTAAGTGCCTGAAGGTTTCCTATATCACATCATTTATCAAATCCCTGACTATGCTTTCTATGGCTTTACATATCAGACTAGTAAGGCTTATGGATCGTTAGTTTTTCAGGTCTATAGATGACCCATTCTTGTACGAATAACAATAGCAGCCCTCCATTCTTTCATTACAAAGCCTGTTTGGGTGTTATGGCTAAATATTGACCAGATAAGTCATGCTTCATATTATTAAGGAGGCATTCTGGTATAGTATCAGGTTCTATTAATGAAATGTTTTTAGTCTTGGAGAGTGCTGTAAGGAACTGTTCCCTAGTGATAATTGAGGGAGTAATGATTGGGGTATATTTACTGAGTGATGTCTGTGGATGTTTACTGAGTTGTGTCTGTGGATGAGAGTGGAGTAAAATTAGAGTTGAATTTACTGGACAGTAGATCTGCTATATCCTCCGGCTTATTATAAGTGGCTCCATTTACAATTTATTTTATTTATTTATTTTACATTTGTTTACCAGGATAGTCTGACTGGACAGCAAGTGTCCATTTTCAGTGGAGTCCTGGGAAGAAAAGCTCCAACACAAGTAGAAAATTGAAAGAAAAATATGCGATTACATGAATATAAGATTAAAAAAGCATGCAGTTAAATGAATGTAGGATAAAAATTTGCACATTGTGTTTACATTTTGAATGGAAGTAACAGATTTTTACAGGAGTTTGTCAGAATACAAGGTTATTCCAGTTAGTAGCAATGTCATGTTTTACACAGAGTGAACATATTAGTAGTAGCATACACATTAATGGCTTGGTGAACAGTTGACTATTTGAGCAAGTATTTACATGATTTACAGGGAGCAGTGAGATGCACTCAAATGAGTGTTCACAGTTGTAATAGCACTATAATACACAGTTTGCAACCTTAACAGAACATGCACCTGAGTGGTTAAAAAGGTGACCTTGTAATAAAGTGTGAAATTTATGGTGGCTTGTTACAGTTGCAAAGATGGTTGGAGGAGAGATATGACTTTAGGAGGGTCTTAACGGAGGATGTAGATTTTTGTAGTCTAAGATCAGGAGGAAGGTTATTCTAGGACTTGGCAATTTCATAGGCAAAAAGAGATTCCCCTGAGTTGTTTTTGCAAGAGATGGCTTTAATTAAGGCTCTGTTACTGGAGCATAGTTGTCTGTTTGATTGGTGGAAGTTGAGGAGGTTGTTTAGGGCAGGGTTTTTTAAAGGGTAGTACAGTATTTGCTAGGCTAAGTTGAGTTGGTGGTATGTTGGTAGGTTGGGGAATTCTAACCAGTGTGCAGGGTTGTACGGCATGGCAATGGTGAGAGTGTGATATCGATTTAGCAGCGAATCTAATGGTGGGAGCATGATATCGATTTAGCAGCAAATCTTGCAATTTTGTTGTAACAAGTTGAGAGTTTCTTAGCGTTGTATTATTAAGGTTGGTTAGTGAGGGAGAGGCATATAGTAGTGTGGATAAAAGGTGAGTTCTAGCTATGGCCACGTGATTCTGAGGTAAGATACCTTTGGCATCTATAGACGGAGCCTAATTTTTTATGAACTTTAGAGATGGTTGTTGAAATGTGTTTGTTGAATTTGAGTTGTTGGTCAATGGTAATACCGTGAAGTTTTGCCTGTGAGACTGGGGTGATATGGGTGTTGTTGGTGGAGACTATGGAAAAGGAGAGGGCAGTGGGTTTGGTTGGGTGAAACAACATCAGTTGGGTCTTTTTGGGGTTGAGTATAAGTTGTGAGCTATTGAACCAGTTCTCAATTTCCATGAAGGCTAGTTGGGCTTTTTGTTGTAGAAGGTGGTTATTGGGTGCAGAGCAAATAAGGGATGAGTCAGCAGCGTATTGGGCAATGTCGGCTTCTGTGGTAGCTAGGTGGAGTTGGTTGGTGAAGACATTAAAGAGCAATTGGCCAAAGATGCAACCTTATGGTACACCTAGGGTGACTGGGAGTGGGGGGGGGGGCATAGGGATTTGTTCCACTTGACAGACTGGTGTCTGTTGTCTGGGTAGCTTTTAAACCAGCGCAGAGTGGGGATTCAAAGTTCAGGGCAGAGAGAAAGGTTAGAAGTTTTTTTGTGGGATACTGTGTCAAATGCTTTGGATAAATCAAGGAAGGTGGTGGACACTAGTTTACCTTGGTTCCTGTAGGAGTTTATGGTGTTGGTGAATCTGAGTAGGGCAGTGGTGGTACTGTGAGATGGGCGGAAGCCATGTTGGGTTGGAGACAGAAGGTTATTGGAGAGGAGGTGGGATTGGGCTTGGTGGTGTACACATCTCTCTAGTATCTTTGACAGGGGTGAAAGAATTGCTATTGGGTGATAGTTAAAAAGTTCATAGGAGGGGCCACCTTTGTTAAGGGGAATAATGAAAGAGGTTTTCCACAGGGTTGGCATGGTGTGTTCAGTAATGGATCTGTTAATTAGTAGTGAACTAGGATAGGCTATGACTGTTGATGTAAGTTGGAGGTATTCGGCAGGGAGGTTGTCAGCAGCGAGGGTGGTGGGTTTGAGCTTGGATAATAATTTTTGCATATAGGGTGTTTGTACTTGTTACAGTGAAAAGGGGGTACAGTTTTGTTGCGGTATGGAAGGGTTGGGGGGATGTTGGTGGTGGTGGAGTTATTTATAAGTTTAAGCATGGAGGAGGTGAAATAGTTGTTGAAGTTGCAGGCTGTGTCAGGATCTGTACCAGGTGTATTGGGGGGTGGAGTGGTGGATTTGCCAGGTTGGAGTATCTTACTTAATGTTGTCCAGAATTTCTGAGGGTTGGAATTGTATTTCTTTTGTAGGGAGAGATAGCAGTTTTGTTTATCTAGTTTTACTTGTTTTTTGGCCTTATTCCGGAGTTCTTGAAAGGATTGCCTAGTTGTGGGTGTTCTATGGTGGCACCAGGTTTTCCAGAATTTGTCCCTATTTTGGAGAAGGAGTCTTGTATTTTTTTGGAGCCAGGGGATGGAGTTGTTATGTATCCTAATTGTTTTTATCTAGGCTAATTGGTTTAGGATGCTTAGAAATGTGGAGCTGAAGTATTTAACTGCCTTATCTAGTGGAAATGAAATGATGGGAGACTAGTCACAATATTTTATGGCTTTCAGGAAGTCATCTTTGTGGAAGTTTTTCGGGAGTGGGTTTGTAGGAGGAAGTGGGAGTTGGTGGTTTTTTGCCTATGCCTAATGATGAAGATAAGATTGTGATCACTGAGTGCATTGGGCAGTGTGCCCCATAAACGGGCAGTATTTGGCTGGTTGGTGAGGTTCCAGTCTAATGTGGATTCTCTTTTAGTAGCCTTATCTATTCGTGTTTCAGATTGGATGACTTGGGTGAAATTGTATAGGTTAATATGGCAGGTGGGAGTGGAAGAATGCATATAGTTCCAGTCAACATTAACATTGCCTAGTATGATGGTTTCCTGGGGCAGAGAATGGATGGATTCCAGGATTAGGAGGTTGTCACCTGGGGGTATATAGATGCCAATTAAGTTAACTTGTTTGTGTTGATTTAAGGAGAGTTTTGTAAGCAAGGTTTCAGCATTTTTGAAGTTTGGGATCTCTGTGTGTATGAGTTGAACTTTTAGGCTGCTTTTATGAAATAGGGCTATTCCGCCACCTCGTTTCTGCACCCAGTCAGTCCTAAGGATATTATAACCAGGTGGGGTTAAGACATTCTTACTGACATGTGGTTTGAGCCATGTTTCAGTGATGATAATAATGTCAGGTTGTATAGGGAGATGGTGGAATGAAGTTCTTCTGTTTTTGTCCATAATATTATGGATATTTAGGTTTAAGATTAGTAAGTCATTGGGGCTTTGTTTGGAAGCCAGGTGGGAATTATTGTATTTTTTGATGGGGGTTGCAGGGCCTTAGTTGGGTTGAATGTTGCTGCCTAGTAATAGTTGGGTGACTATGGCTGTAAACCTATTGAGATATAATATTGTTAGAGAGTGGAATGGAAACTTGGTTGCTTTTTTAGTTGAGTAGAGAAATACTTAGGGGGGATGGGATATAAGGGTGTTTGATAATTGGGTGTTGAGAGTATGATTGCAGGCCTAGGGGTTGATATTGTTGTGTGATAGGGTGGGTGATTTTGTGTTGCTATAGTGGGTGGTAGGGAGATAGTAAGTGGTGCTAATGGTGGCTAAGGTGAGACATATGAGTAGGGAGGTCAAAGACAGAAGAGTAGTGTGTTGGAGTACAGACATACCGAAGTGGCAGTTGGAGATGGAGGGAGATTTTAGTATTAGATGAAGGGTGTGGTGTGGGTTGGAAGGGGGTTAACTGGGGTGGGGGAAGGTTTGGGGATGTATTAGGTAATGGTTGTTTGGAGGAAGGTAATGAGCAGTTGGTTTGTGATTGGTTGGTGGGTGTTGTTTAGTGGGTCAGCTGATTTTGGGGATGGATAAATGTAGAATTAGTGTGGGCAGGTGGAAAATGGGGGCAAGGTAGGGGAGCGGAATGAGCCTGATCATAGCAAGGGCGAATGGAGTGGTGCAACACCCAGAATACAGAGTTGGCACCAAAAAACGATCTGTGAGTGAACCGTATTTGGCCTGGTAAGTGATTCGGCCTTATCTGCACTAAGGGTCAGAGGATTGGGAACCTACTCATGGATGGTGATATCCTGAACTTGTGAGGAGTAGCGGGTTAAGAGCAGGCCTTTAACTGGTGAATGGGGCACCCTGCATTGACGGAAGTTGATCTGGGTGGTTGCAGGTGAGAATAGGTGTCAGGTAGGCAGAAGGAACAATTAGAACAGTTTGCCCGGTATCAGTTGCAAGAGTGGAATACCTGGGATTGTACTGCTACCTAGGGGAAAAAGTTTAAGTCAGTGGAAGGCCTCAGGACTGGTCTGGGCTGGAATGGCTGTTTTGGTTATCGGCTGAGGGCTGAGTTGCAAGTGTGTAATCCTGTAGTTACTTTACAACAATCAGCAGAGATGCAATACAGATGTAGATTCCCAACAGTTGGTGGGACAACTTTGGTTAGAATTTAACCTACATTGTAGATTTAGTGGAGGGCTCCTGTTTTCTAGTGAACTTATTTTAGTTGAGGCACCCATCAGGAGAGCTGTGCACTGGAGGGAGTATGCAGCATCGGGGGGATGTTCCCGTGGCTTATACCAGGTTGTAGATTTAGTGGAGGGCTCCTGTTGTCTGGTGAACTTATTTTAGTTGAGGCACCCATCAGGAGGGCTGTGCACTGGAGGGGGTATTCAGCATTGGGCGGATGTTACTGTGGCTTACACAAGTGGATAGCACACTCATGAGTGGATACAATTAATTGAGCACATTGTTGTGCATTGCCTTTGCGGTTGCAGACAGAAATGAGGAATGCCTTATGACTGCCCTTAGCATGAGAGGCTAATTTTACTTCCAACTTTGCTTTTGTAGACTGAATAAGTCCCTTGAGCTTCTTATTTAGTTTGATGAGGACGTTCTTTCCTTGTTGGGCATTGCACTTCCTATTTTGGGCAAGATTTTCTTCTTATTGCTGTGCATCTTACTAATGCTGAGATTCCACTAGGGTGGCTTGATGTTTGATTTTGTCCTTTGCTTACCTTGGGTTGGAGTCCCTGGCTCTAAGTGGCTGTATACTTGATTGTAAAGAGTTTTTGTGAACAGCTCCGCATAAGCAGGAGTTTTCCCTGGTTTGAGAGGACTTTGCATTTTTCTAGGGTATCACTTAAAAGTACAAAGTTTGCCTTGGAATAAACCCTAAAACTCAAAAGGATTAGTTGGTCTCACAGGTTTTATTTTTATTTCAAAGGAGACAGCTTTATGATCTGACCTGACCACTGAAAATGTTACACACAAGGTGGTGCAAAAATTCTCCAATATTTATGAGGACTAGGTCAAGGATATTTTCACGCCATAGTGGGTGTTTGGATTAGCTGATCCAGGGAATTCATTTTGATAGAATCCAGAAATCTTTGGGGCTTCATATTTGGAGTCATTCTATGATTTCCAATTTACATTGTGGTAGTAGTTGTCACCCAGGAATATGGTGTTAGGTTGAATGGGGAGTGCCTCCAGTTCATTTAAGTAAGTGGTATGTGTTTCCTGGATCTTACGGGGGACTTTAAATATGGGACTTTGCTTATGGTGAGTTGTACAAGGAGGAGTTTGTGCATGGACCCAGTCTGGCTTCACATAAATGGTATTCATCTGTCAGATACTGGCATACCTCTCAAGTGTACCTCATTACGAGGAACGTACTTCATTTGGGGTCTTAAAATGTTCATGTTCCTCAAAATTCCTCAATGTTCCACATTGAAAGACTCTGTCACACATTCAGTGTTAGGAATTTTTTAAGTGAAATCCATGGTAAATAGAAATGAATCATATTAATTAATTAAAAGATCTTCTTTATAAGTAAAACCAGCATATTTTAGCCATCCCATGGCCTTCATAGTTGAAGTTGTTAGTAAGCCATTAGTACGTGTTCCACATTTTACCCATTTGTTCCACATTATGAGGGCAAGTGTTCCTCATTTTGGACATGGAAGGTTGAGAGCTATGGATACTGGTTAAGATTTTATTTGACGTTGACTACTTCACCAATCTTGAGGTGTGTTTATTTTTGATATAAACTGGGACACCTCCACCAACTACACATACATCTAAGTTCTTCAGTGTGAAGAGAGCTTGTGGAGAATGGAGTTTTTCTGTTTAGACTCCTGGCATTAATTAGTATCACCTTTAGATTATCTTGAGTTGGTTTAGTTATGTTGGATGGTTTATCATGGTGGCAGGGCCTAAAACAGTACTGTGGGACTGGACAAAATTTTACCTAGTATTCAAAATCTGTATATAGAAATATATATATATATATATATATATATATATATATATATATATATATATATATATATATATATATATATGTACATACACACAGTAGACTCCCTTTTATCCATCAGAAAAAGTATACAAAATAGCATTTATAGGTTATAAATCAGTGAGAATAACAGAATTTGTGTTAGTATGCATTTTTCTAATAAATATGAAGTCTAAAACTCAAATGTCCATCATTATTTAGCCCAGAGGAGGTAGAAGTGTTGTTCTTCTTTGTTGTCTTTTCTTAGGGTTACAGCAGAAATTTGATGGCTGGTTAAAGAGAGGCTGGTTAAGAGGGAGTCTACTGTGTGTGTGTGTGTGTGTGTGTGTGTGTGTGTGTGTGTGTGTGTGTGTGTGTGTGTGTGTGTGTCTATATTACTTCTCATACATGTCAAACAGCACCTCACTGGTCCTCTTCAAAAGAAATCTTGATGAGTGGATGGGAAATAGAAAATTCACCCCGGGATCACTCCAGTGGCTCTACTCGACAGAGACACTGGGAACTAAGGTCAGGTGGCACAATGCCAGGGTAATCCTATGGGCTAGGCTTGTAAAGGCTCCTGGGTCATTAGTCTAGTACACACCTATGAACCTATATATACGTATATGTATGTAGCTACATATATAATATATGTGTATATATACCTATATATATATATATATATATATATATATATATATATATATATATATATAATATATGTGTGTGTGTGTATATATATATATATATATATATATATATATATATATATATATATATCTATATATCTATACATGTATGTACATGTGTCTACTTCAAAAGATTGAAATAGCAGAACATCGAACCTCTGATCATCAAAGACCAGAGGATTGAAGGTCTGAAATATTAAACCTTACAAAAAAATCTAAAAGATGAAGACTTCTCATTTCATTTTTTTGTAACACCCCCTATGTGGGGGTATCCCCCCACACCCCCTGCTACTTAAATATACCAACTTCAAGATCACACTACAGTGAAGATATGGTAAATTCCCATTCTGCACTGCATGACGATCTCCATTCACAATGTTTGATATTCAAAATTTTGATCATCTGGTCTTCACAGACCAGTGATTTGATGTTCTGAAATTTCGATCCTGTGAAGGGAACCCATATACACACACAAGCGTGCGCACACACACACACACACACACACACACACACACACACACACACACACACACACACACACACACACACACACACACACACACACACACACACACACACACAAAT